>NC_143514.1:83446040-83747801 GCF_031878675.1 Megascapheus bottae
GTGTATGCAAGCCTCAGGCTCCGGCCTGCACCCACCTCACACAGCTACCCACCAGTCCCTCCTTCACCCACTCTCCAAGGCCCCCTCACCGCCAGCACCACTCTCTGACTTCTCAGGGAGCTTCAAAGAGCCTGGAACTCGTCAAGCACTGCTGTCCACAGACACGGCCCTCCACTTCCACAGACACGGACCCTCCACTTCCACAGACACGGACCCTCCACTTCCACAGACACGGACCCTCCACTTCCACAGACACGGACCCTCCACTTCCACAGACAGGGACCCTCCACTTCCACAGACACGGACCCTCCACTTCCACAGACAGGGACCCTCCACTTCCACAGACACAGACCCTCCACTTCCACAGACAGGGACCCTCCACTTCTACAGACACAGACCCTCCACTTCCACAGACACAGACCCTCCACTTCCACAGACAGGGACCCTCCACTTCCACAGACACGGACCCTCCACTTCCACAGACAGGGACCCTCCACTTCCACAGACAGGGACCCTCCACTTCCACAGACACGGACCCTCCACTTCCACAGACAGGGACCCTCCACTTCCACAGACACAGACCCTCCACTTCCACAGACAGGGACCCTCCACTTCCACAGACACGGCCCTCCACTTCCACAGACAGGGACCCTCCACTTCCACAGACACAGACCCTCCACTTCCACAGACAGGGACCCTCCACTTCCACAGACAGGGACCCTCCACTTCTACAGACACGGACCCTCCACTTCCACAGACACAGACCCTCCACTTCCACAGACACAGACCCTCCACTTCCACAGACAGGGACCCTCCACTTCCACAGACACGGACCCTCCACTTCCACAGACACAGACCCTCCACTTCCACAGACAGGGACCCTCCACTTCCACAGACACAGACCCTCCACTTCTACAGACACAGACCCTCCACTTCCACAGACACAGACCCTCCACTTCCACAGACAGGGACCCTCCACTTCTACAGACACGGACCCTCCACTTCCACAGACAGGGACCCTCCACTTCCACAGACACGGACCCTCCACTTCCACAGACAGGGACCCTCCACTTCCACAGACACAGACCCTCCACTTCCACAGACAGGGACCCTCCACTTCTACAGACACAGACCCTCCACTTCCACAGACAGGGACCCTCCACTTCTACAGACACGGACCCTCCACTTCCACAGACAGGGACCCTCCACTTCCACAGACACAGACCCTCCACTTCCACAGACACAGACCCTCCACTTCCACAGACAGGGACCCTCCACTTCCACAGACACGGACCCTCCACTTCCACAGACAGGGACCCTCCACTTCCACAGACACAGACCCTCCACTTCCACAGACAGGGACCCTCCACTTCCACAGACACGGACCCTCCACTTCCACAGACAGGGACCCTCCACTTCTACAGACACGGACCCTCCACTTCCACAGACACAGACCCTCCACTTCCACAGACACAGACCCTCCACTTCCACAGACAGGGACCCTCCACTTCCACAGACACGGACCCTCCACTTCCACAGACACAGACCCTCCACTTCCACAGACAGGGACCCTCCACTTCCACAGACACAGACCCTCCACTTCCACAGACAGGGACCCTCCACTTCCACAGACACAGACCCTCCACTTCCACAGACAGGGACCCTCCACTTCCACAGACACGGACCCTCCACTTCCACAGACACGGACCCTCCACTTCCACAGACAGGGACCCTCCACTTCTACAGACACAGACCCTCGACTTCCACAGACACAGACCCTCCACTTCCACAGACAGGGACCCTCCACTTCTACAGACACGGACCCTCCACTTCCACAGACAGGGACCCTCCACTTCCACAGACACGGACCCTCCACTTCCACAGACAGGGACCCTCCACTTCCACAGACACAGACCTTCCACTTCCACAGACAGGGACCCTCCACTTCTACAGACACAGACCCTCCACTTCCACAGACAGGGACCCTCCACTTCTACAGACACGGACCCTCCACTTCCACAGACAGGGACCCTCCACTTCCACAGACACAGACCCTCCACTTCCACAGACACAGACCCTCCACTTCCACAGACAGGGACCCTCCACTTCCACAGACACGGACCCTCCACTTCCACAGACAGGGACCCTCCACTTCCACAGACACAGACCCTCCACTTCCACAGACAGGGACCCTCCACTTCCACAGACACGGACCCTCCACTTCCACAGACAGGGACCCTCCACTTCCACAGACACAGACCCTCCACTTCCACAGACACAGACCCTCCACTTCCACAGACAGGGACCCTCCACTTCCACAGACACGGACCCTCCACTTCCACAGACAGGGACCCTCCACTTCTACAGACACAGACCCTCCACTTCCACAGACAGGGACCCTCCACTTCCACAGACACGGACCCTCCACTTCCACAGACAGGGACCCTCCACTTCCACAGACACAGACCCTCCACTTCCACAGACACAGACCCTCCACTTCTACAGACACGGACCCTCCACTTCCACAGACAGGGACCCTCCACTTCCACAGACAGGGACCTTCCACTTCCACAGACACGGACCCTCCACTTCCACAGACACAGACCCTCCACTTCCACAGACAGGGACCCTCCACTTCCACAGACACAGACCCTCCACTTCCACAGACACAGACCCTCCACTTCTACAGACACGGACCCTCCACTTCCACAGACAGGGACCCTCCACTTCCACAGACAGGGACCTTCCACTTCCACAGACACGGACCCTCCTCTTCCACAGACACGGACCCTCCACTTCCACAGACACAGACCCTCCACTTCCACAGACAGGGACCCTCCACTTCCACAGACAGGGACCCTCCACTTCCACAGACACGGACCCTCCACTTCCACAGACAGGGACCCTCCACTTCCACAGACACAGACCCTCCACTTCCACAGACAGGGACCCTCCACTTCCACAGACAGGGACCCTCCACTTCCACAGACACGGACCCTCCACTTCCACAGACAGGGACCCTCCACTTCCACAGACAGGGACCCTCCACTTCCACAGACAGGGACCCTCCACTTCCACAGACACAGACCCTCCACTTCCACAGACACGGACCCTCCACTTCCACAGACACGGACCCTCCACTTCCACAGACACAGACCCTCCACTTCCACAGACAGGGACCTTCCACTTCCACAGACACGGACCCTCCACTTCCACAGACACAGACCCTCCACTTCCACAGACAGGGACCCTCCACTTCCACAGACACAGACCCTCCACTTCCACAGACACAGACCCTCCACTTCTACAGACACGGACCCTCCACTTCCACAGACAGGGACCCTCCACTTCCACAGACAGGGACCTTCCACTTCCACAGACACGGACCCTCCTCTTCCACAGACACGGACCCTCCACTTCCACAGACACAGACCCTCCACTTCCACAGACAGGGACCCTCCACTTCCACAGACAGGGACCCTCCACTTCCACAGACACGGACCCTCCACTTCCACAGACAGGGACCCTCCACTTCCACAGACACAGACCCTCCACTTCCACAGACAGGGACCCTCCACTTCCACAGACAGGGACCCTCCACTTCCACAGACACGGACCCTCCACTTCCACAGACAGGGACCCTCCACTTCTACAGACACAGACCCTCCACTTCCACAGACAGGGACCCTCCACTTCCACAGACAGGGACCCTCCACTTCCACAGACACAGACCCTCCACTTCCACAGACACGGACCCTCCACTTCCACAGACACGGACCCTCCACTTCCACAGACACGGACCCTCCACTTCCACAGACAGGGACCCTCCACTTCTACAGACACAGACCCTCCACTTCCACAGACAGGGACCCTCCACTTCCACAGACAGGGACCCTCCACTTCCACAGACACAGACCCTCCACTTCCACAGACACGGACCCTCCACTTCCACAGACACGGACCCTCCACTTCCACAGACAGGGACCCTCCACTTCCACAGACACGGACCCTCCACTTCCATAGACACAGACCCTCCACTTCCACAGACACGGACCCTCCACTTCCACAGACAGGGACCCTCCACTTCCACAGACACGGACCCTCCACTTCCACAGACACGGACCCTCCACTTCCACAGACACGGCCCTCCACTTCCACAGACACGGACCCTCCACTTCCACAGACAGGGACCCTCCACTTCCACAGACACGGACCCTCCACTTCCACAGACACGGACCCTCCACTTCCACAGACAGGGACCCTCCACTTCCACAGACACGGACCCTCCACTTCCACAGACAGGGGCCCTCCACTTCCACAGACACGGACCCTCCACTTCCACAGACAGGGACCCTCCACTTCCACAGACACGGACCCTCCACTTCCACAGACAGGGACCCTGCACTTCCACAGACAGGGACCCTCCACTTCCACAGACACGGACCCTCCACTTCCACAGACAGGGACCCTCCACTTCCACAGACACGGACCCTCCACTTCCACAGACAGGGACCCTCCACTTCTACAGACAGGGACCCTCCACTTCCACAGACACGGACCCTCCACTTCCACAGACAGGGACCCTCCACTTCCACAGACAGGGACCCTCCACTTCCACAGACACGGACCCTCCACTTCCACAGACACGGACCCTCCACTTCCACAGACAGGGACCCTCCACTTCCACAGACACGGACCCTCCACTTCCACAGACAGGGACCCTCCACTTCCACAGACAGGACCCTCCACTTCCACAGACACGGCCTCCACTTCCACAGACAGGGACCCTCCACTTCCACAGACACAGACCCTCCACTTCCACAGACAGGGACCCTCCACTTCCACAGACACGGACCCTCCACTTCCACAGACAGGGACCCTCCACTTCCACAGACACAGACCCTCCACTTCCACAGACAGGGACCCTCCACTTCCACAGACAGGGACCCTCCACTTCCACAGACACAGACCCTCCACTTCCACAGACAGGGACCCTCCACTTCCACAGACACGGACCCTCCACTTCCACAGACAGGGACCCTCCACTTCCACAGACACAGACCCTCCACTTCCACAGACAGGGACCCTCCACTTCCACAGACAGGGACCCTCCACTTCCACAGACACGGACCCTCCACTTCCACAGACAGGGACCCTCCACTTCCACAGACACAGACCCTCCACTTCCACAGACAGGGACCCTCCACTTCCACAGACACGGACCCTCCACTTCCACAGACAGGGACCCTCCACTTCCACAGACACAGACCCTCCACTTCCACAGACAGGGACCCTCCACTTCCACAGACACGGCCTCCACTTCCACAGACAGGGACCCTCCACTTCCACAGACACAGACCCTCCACTTCCACAGACAGGGACCCTCCACTTCCACAGACACGGACCCTCCACTTCCACAGACAGGGACCCTCCACTTCCACAGACACAGACCCTCCACTTCCACAGACAGGGACCCTCCACTTCCACAGACAGGGACCCTCCACTTCCACAGACAGGGACCCTCCACTTCCACAGACACAGACCCTCCACTTCCACAGACACGGACCCTCCACTTCCACAGACAGGGACCCTCCACTTCCACAGACACAGACCCTCCACTTCCACAGACAGGGACCCTCCACTTCCACAGACAGGGACCCTCCACTTCCACAGACACGGACCCTCCACTTCCACAGACAGGGACCCTCCACTTCCACAGACACAGACCCTCCACTTCCACAGACACAGACCCTCCACTTCCACAGACAGGGACCCTCCACTTCCACAGACACGGACCCTCCACTTCCACAGACAGGGACCCTCCACTTCCACAGACACAGACCCTCCACTTCCACAGACAGGGACCCTCCACTTCCACAGACAGGGACCCTCCACTTCCACAGACACGGACCCTCCACTTCCACAGACAGGGACCCTCCACTTCCACAGACACAGACCCTCCACTTCCACAGACAGGGACCCTCCACTTCCACAGACACGGACCCTCCACTTCCACAGACAGGGACCCTCCACTTCCACAGACACAGACCCTCCACTTCCACAGACACGGACCCTCCACTTCCACAGACAGGGACCCTCCACTTCCACAGACACAGACCCTCCACTTCCACAGACAGGGACCCTCCACTTCCACAGACAGGGACCCTCCACTTCCACAGACACGGACCCTCCACTTCCACAGACACAGCCCCTCTGCTTCCTCGGAAACGAACCCTCTGCTTCCATGGAAACAGACCCTCCATTTCCACGGAAAGAACCAGAGGTACAGAGTGGAGCGGATGTTAAGAGGCAGACACAGCCCTCCCTTCCTCGCAGACTTGAAAGTGTCCTAGATGCCCAGAGATGGCCACAGTGGGGCCACCCTTGGGTGCTGAGGCAACCATTAAAAACCAGACCCCGGCAGAAAATGTGCAGCTTGAAAGAAACCGGACTGGCTGGCGTTCGTTCGGAGGCCAGGGTGCGCTGATCAGGGAGGGAAAGCCAGCGCTGAGGTGAGAAAACAGGCAGGGGAAAGCAGGCTCCACTGGGCACCGCCAGAACCCCGCACACAGGGCTCAAAGGAGATGCAGCCAGTGTTGGCGGATCTCGCTGGCTTCTTTGTAGTTTTGTGTTGCACTTTCCAGAGCAGCTCCTCTGAGACAGGCTTGCTTTCATAATCAGGAAAAGAAAAAAATAAAATACAAGAAAGGCTGATGGCGCCGGTGAGAAGTCCCAGGAGAGTCCAGATCCCAGCACGCTTTGAAGTGGGAGAGGCCCCTAGGGGCCCCCATCCAGTACCACAAGAGAACGTTCCTGCCAACCTCCCCACTCTTTCTCAGGGCCCATGCAAGCAGCCACAGCCTGGAAGGACAGGTGGATACACGCTCCAGCTAGCCCAGTGAGGACAGGCATTTGCAAAGGACAGGACCCCTGGACAATGTCCCATCTCTGGCCACTCATGCCAGGCCTCTGGGTCACCTGGTCTGTCTCTCTTCTCCACTAAGTGGACACCTGGCTGGGTGCTCCTAGGTGAACCCCAGAGCCACCCCTTCGGAAGTTGGGGGTCTGGGCCTGGGGGAGAGCGGGGGAGAGGAGCCCCTGGGCACCCCTTGGTCAGCCTTGGGGACAGTGACACAGCTCTGCATACCTGGGCTCATGGGCTTGTCCACTGCCTAGCAGGAGAGGTGCCAGGCCTGCAGGGGCAGCGTGGTCCTCTGGCATGGGAGAGGGCTGAGGAGGACGCGGGCAGGGGGAGGAAGCGCCTGCAGACAGTCATGGACAGCAACTAAGGCCTGTGCCCTCCGGCTCTGTCTCAACTCTACCCGAGCACTGAAGTGGTTAACAGAAAGTGAAGAGAGCCAGGGCCATTGCCCTCCCGTCCACCCCCCAGGGGCGGCAGATGATCCAGGGATTCTCAAATCCTGACCTTCCACCCCTGCCATCCACGAGCCCTACAGCATCAACTCAGGGGAGGGACCAGGAGGCAGCTGTCTGCTGCTGCCAGCACTGGCAGCCCTCCACGGGGGCAGGGGCCTGGGCCTGGGCCTGCACACACCTCAGCACCCACAGCCTTCTTCCTGTGCCTTGAGGCTCTTGGCACAGAGGCCTGGGTGCCCCACCCGATGCTACAAGTCCCTGGCCCGGCCACACGCCAGCAGCCTGAGGAATGGAGGGAGCGCCTCTAGGTGAAACCCGTTACCACGGCTACACCAGCACCGGGTAGGCCGAGCTGCACAGGCCCCCGGCCCTGCGGCCTGACCCGGGCTCCGTCCCGTCCACCAGCCCCACCGGAAGCTTGGTCCTCTTACTCCCACGGATGCCCCTGCTCCAGGGCAGAGGGGGTGGGATGGGAAGATGGGCCTTGAACTCAGGTCCTGGTACCCCAGAACCTCACTGCCTAATCTGCAGAGTGGTTCTAGTCCCACGTAGATGGTGGGGCCCAGGAAGCCAAGCAGTGGCCCAGAGCGGGCCAGGTAATTATGGATAGACTCGGCACCGGTGGCCCAACCTGGGACCTGAAACCCAGTGGCCCTGAGCAGCCCTGGGCCCACACCCCCTGGGCATCTTGCTGACCCCCGCCCCCACCTCGGAACCTACCACTCACTTGGAGAATCTGAGCTGACATCAGCCTGAGCAGACACTGGCTCAAAGGACTGATACCTGTTTCAGTGACCACCAGCCGCTGCTTCCCTAACCACTGGCACTGCCCACCACGGGCCTGTGCCTTGTACCTGAATGCCAGCCCTGCCTGCTAGGCTGGAAAACCTCCCCCTGCTCAGGAGAGCTGCTTTAAAGAACAAGGCCAGCACCAGAGCTCCACCAGCCTGCATCAGTCAGCCAGGCCGGGGGACCGGATGGGGCCAGGGCAGCACCCTGAGTGTGGAGCAGGGTCCCAGCACCACTGCCCTGGGTCCTGTCCCCTTAGCTGCACCAGCACCCCAAGCTCCCGACAGAGGCCCTGTCTGGGTTCAGAGCCCTGTCAGACCCACAGGGCTCTGGTTGCCTCCCGCCCTGCCACCGCCCAGCCACTCCTGCCTTGGTGTGAACTTCAGAGTGAAATCAGGGCCCATGCCAGGGTGTGTGCACAGAGGATCACACAGATCTCCACCCTGGGGTAGAGGCCTGTTCGGACACCTCTGGAGAATGTGGGATCAGCAAGCTGCCGCTGGGACACGGCGGGACCAGGTACCACGACACAACTGCTGCCACTGGGACACCACAGCACAGGTGCCACGGCATACATGGCTGTGCCTGCACACAGCAGGCAGCCAGACGTATGATCCAACGCACAGAGGACCAGCCCCCAGCCAGAGGCAGAAGTCAGAGCCTCTCCCAACCTCCCAGCCCCCATCAGACACCTACAGCCTCAAGGCACAATGGAGGGCTCAGAGTGCAGTCCCCCGGGGGGAGGGGGGGTAGGAGGGGGGCAGGCCTGCAAAGGCCTCCGTGCTCACAGAGACAGAATCTGCCCCCGTGGAAGGCGGTGCACACCAGCTATCCTCACTTTGGGTGCCGAGCCCCCCAGCCATGGCCACACCCCCGTTGTACAGGAGCTGGCAGAGCCCTCTTCTCTCCTGATGACATGCTGAGCATCCCAGGACCCTGAGGACTTTAGGGAACAGAATCCCTGGGCAGGAGAAGAATCTGGAGTAGGGGAGACGTCACTCACCCACTTGCAGAATGTTGGCATGGAGGAAAAGCCGGCTGCGGCCCAGGTCAGGCTCTGAGCCCTGTGTGGGACGAAGGGCGTCTCGGGGGCTGGCGGGTGAGGGGGCCATCCTGGAGGGGTGCTGTTGGCCTGACTAGCAAAGGGGGGCGGCCCTCAGCAGGGGCGGGAGGAGGCGGCTCTGAGGTCCTGCTGTTCCCGGGGCTCCTGGCTGCCCTGGCTGGAGATTGCCTAGAGGGAGCAAGAAGGGCAGGGAGTTAGTGAGGGGGCTGAGCCCTCCAGGTGAGGGCCAGGGTGGGTGGCGGGGCCAGGGGACCAGAGGGGGAGCAGGAAAAGCCAGGGAGTGGCTGTAAAACCGTGTGTGTGTGTGTGTGTGTGTGTGTGTGTGTGTGTGTGTGTGTGTGTGTGTGTGTGTGTGTGTGTGGTGACCTCAAGGCTCTCTGGATGGGGACTTTGCCCAAAGCTTGGTCTGAGTCAGGCGCAATTTAGAAGCCTCTGCTCAGAAGCCAGCCAGTAACTCTCACATGAGCCACATGTACAAAGTGAGGGGCCTTCAGCAACGCACTGCCTGCAGCCCGCGGCAGCACGGGGTGGGGGGTGGCCAGTGAGCCCTGAGGAGCCCAGAGACACCCTGGGACCTGGCTTGGGCCTTGGGTCCTCACTGCAATACCACTCTGGGTCACAGGTCCATGGCCTTCTCAGCCACGGGTGTCTGCAGTAAATGGAGGCCCCTGTAACCTCCCAGAAAGCCATTTGCCAAAGACGAGCCTGCTTGGTTGAAATAAAGACCTCAGCGTTTGCAGCTCTCACAAGGCACTGCAGAATCTAACCATTGCCTCAGCATGCCCCAGAGCCCAGCTCCACAGCCTCTGCTTCACCCCCGCTCCAGCCTTCCTCTCCACCTCCCGTCCAACACCCAGGCCAGCTCCACCCAGCTCTTTCTCGGGTCTGCTCTGCCCTGCAGCTCTCTCTGACTCTGTCTCTCTGTCTTTCTGACTCAGGAGACACAGGTGCTAGAAGGGCCAGTCAGGGGCCCTGATCCACTGGGCTCCGAGCCCTCTGACCTGCTCCAAACAGTTTCTGCTTCTAGACTCAGCTGGACACGGGCACAGCCAGACCCTCCAGACACCCAGAGCCATGATCCCTCTGCCACAAGCCAGGGGCAGCCAAAGACCTGGAAGTCCCAGCTCCAGGACACAGCCCCTGCCTGCCCTGGTAGGTGTGGGTTTGCCATGTGCCTGGTGCCCATCGCCTGGGCTTTCCCTGGCCTGCATGCTCCATGCCCTAGGGACCAGCCTGGCCTACCCGCTCACAGTCATCCAGGGTTCTCTGCCAGGCCTCCCGAGCATGGGAAAGGCATCACCCTCGGAGGAGGCCCCTCCTCTCCCTGCCACCTGCCTCGGCTCACCCTGGCTCCAGGCTTTCCCCCAGGGACGTGGTCTCCTAGCCTAGGTCTTCTTGAAGCAGCCCACGGTGTCTCCGCCACCAGGCTGGGAGGCCATGGCGACCCCAGCTGCCGTCGCTACCGGCCCCGGCCCGCCGCCGCCCTGTGCCTGCCCATCTGCTTCCGAGCCGTGCCTCAACGTGCCTGCTGGAGTGCCGGCCAGCGTGGGGCTCCTTAGACAACGGCACCCTACGACGGGCTGCCACAAGTCCAGGCACGGCCGCGAGGGCTGTGAGGTCATCACTGGCGGCCCCTCCCTCCCGGCCACACCCGGCCCTCCTGCTCCAGGGTCGTCAGAAACAGCCCAGGGGCTGGCAGCAGGGCCCACTGCCCGAGGAGGCCGCTGGTAGCAGCAGCCCTGGTCCACTGGCTGTGGCCAGGCCTGGCCTCCTCACACTGGCCGCAGGCTCTGACTGGGGCCCGGGCCCCACACTAAGAACCAGCGTCTCTGTCTTAGGCCTCTGACTTCTGCTCAGACCCTGGCCTGAAAGCCTTGGGCACTGGTGGCGGGCGCAGGCAGCTGGCGGCTTGTGGATGGCACTGCAGGGGGCCAGGCTGGGCAGAGAGGAGAGGGCCACATGACCCTGCTCCCACTTCAGGAAGTCAAACCTGGGCCCGGAAGCCTAGCCAGAGACCAGCTCCTAGGCTGGCAGACTGTCCTGCGAGAAGTAACCCCCGCCGTGCCGACCCCACAGGCCACAGCGGCTCCCGCCCAGCGGCCCTTGCTGCCCTGCCGGCACGGCTCACACTCACCCGCTGCTTCCACTCCCCATCCCGCGGTGGTCCCCGAGTGTCCCGATGAGCGGCTCACCCAGGAGCTCCAAGAAGACCCAGCAAGCCCCAGCCTGCCTCCCCACCTCCGCCCTCCTGCCTCCCACCTTCTTCGGCAGAGCCCAGGAAGTGAGCCCCACCCTTGTCTGGCATCCCCTGCCTGGGAAGCACCTGGGGGAGGCAGCAGCCCCGAGGCCCGGCCTCTGGCAGGTGCCACGTGGGTAGGAAGCTGGCTTCCTCCTGGTCCCACGGCCACCCAGACCCCAGGCAGAAACACTCTCCTCTCTGAAGGGAGGAACTGAGGCCACCCCGCTGGTGGGTCAGCTAGGGTACACTCAGCTCCTTTAGTCCTTAATGCCCCATGCCCCAGGGCTGACCCCCTCAGCACTTTGACAGCCAGAGGACACACCCTTCCTCCAGCCCCAGCTTCTGGCCTTTTCTCTGGCTGCCCACCGCAGCCCTTGCCCAGCTCTCCCAGCTCTCCACGCTCTGGAGGCATCTCTGTCCCAGTGAGCCCCCTGGCACCCACTCTCCCTGACTGTGTCCTCTGCCTCAGGGCGCAGAGACCCAGGGCCCTCAAGTCCTGGCAGTCCGGGAAGGAAGGTAGGTGACCCCCAGGCTGAAGTGCCAGCCCGCAGCTAGACCCTTTGGCAGAAGCCACCAGCTGCCCAAGACCCCCGTCTGCCCCAACCCAAGGCCCCTCTGCCCACCAGAGAACGCAGAACAGAGGGGAGCCTGGAGAAGCCACAGGCCCAGGCAGGCTCCGCCACTGTGGAGCCGGTTGAGCCAGCCACAGCCAGGTTATGGAGCCTGACGGCCAGGCCCTGCAGGCCTCACCCACCCTGAGACCAGGCGAGTGCGTGGAGGGGGTGTGCAGGCCCAGGCCCTGGCCCAGAGGCCGCCTCTCAACCCCACAGCCCCTCAAGCACCTGGGGGAAGATGCTCACCACAGCCCCTGGCAGGCACAAGAAGGGACAAGGAGATAGATACAAGACCCTTAACAGCAAGAAGAGCAGCACAGGGCTGGGCAGATCTCCAAGGCCTGCCAGAAAGGTTGGACCAAGGTACACATCCTGCTCCAGACCTCAGAGCATGGCTTCCCAAAGCGTGAGCGTGGAACCCTGGAGTTCTCATGCTACAGTGCTCTCGTCTTTACGGCCTCACAGGGATGGCAGGGATGGCAGAGGCCTCCGCTGCCCAGGAGCCTCGCCACCTGTAAGAAGAGGAAGGAGCAATAAGGTCGCTGGTACTGAACCTCAGCCCCAGGGTCAGAGTCCACATTAAGTGTCAGGACAAAGGATGGCATCAGAGTGAGATGGCCACCAGCTCTACCCACACGGCCCCACAGCCCCGGAGACACCACCTGGGGACTCTGTTTTCACCTCAAAGGCCACTGATGGAAAAGCTGGGCTGTGCCAACCTACACGCCTTCTCTCAGCATAAGATGTGATGGCTCACTCACATCTGTTGTCCTAGCCACTCGGGAGTCTTAGGTCTGAGGACCACGGTTCAGAGCCAGCCAGGGCAGGAAAGTCCGGGAAACTCTCACCTCCAATTAACCAGCAAAAATCTAAAAGTGGAGTTGTAGCTCAAATGGTAGAGCACTAGCTGTGAGTAAAACAAAGCTCGGGGGCACGGTGGCTCACACCTGTAATTCTAGCTACTCAGGAGGCTGAGACGTGCTAATCAAGGTTCAAAGCCAGCCAGGGCACAAAAACACCTGGCACTCTTATCTCCAGTGAACCTCTAAAAAATGGGAAGTAGAGGTTGGCTCAAGGGTAGGGTGGTAGCATAGAGCTGAAGAGCTCAGGAACAATGCCCAGGCCCAGGGGTAGAACGATAGCCTTGAGCTTCAAAGCTCAGAGATAGCTCCCCAGTAGAGTTCAAGCCCTATGACCCCCACACACACAAAAAAAAGCTCAGGATTTTAATACAGGCATGTGTGCATGCACACACACATACACGCGCGCGCACACACACGCCCACACACACACACAGGAGCAAAGGACACACCTGCAGTCCAGCTCCACAGGAGGCTCGGAGTTAAATATCACTTGAGCCAGGAGTTAGAGGTCACATTACAAAACACAGCAAAATCTCATCTCAAAGGGGAAAAAAAAATGACAGACAGACAGAAAGCCTGCCACTTAAAAGATAGGAAGCAACCGGGCTTATTGCCAGTGATAAAATTCAAGCTCATGTGAAAATTAGGGCTTTGTACAATTTGTATCTGCCGCTGTGCGCCCGTCGGCGCGCGAACACGCAGAGGCTTTGCTCATCAGATCAGCCAGTCCCGGCGCTAAGGATGTTTTTAGATAGCGAATAATGAGATGTGTCAACATTTGGAAAAAGCTGTCTAATTTGGTGAACCAATGTCTTCCCGGTGACCACACACATCCCAAATCAAGCCGAGGGGACTTTATGTCCAAGGTAAAAACCAGACCAATGGATGTGTCACTGGCAAAATACCAAAAGCCCATCAATCGCTTTCAGACTCCACATACCCAGTTTGTGCGTGGAACCCTGAGAGAACACATAATTATACACAAGGGGACAGATCTGTTCGAGGCCACGTTTCTTCAAATACTTCAACCAAAACAACACATTGTGACAGATGGAATGCAGAATTGGATAGGGGGATCCAGTTGTCGTCTCTATGCCAGACGCTGGAGAGATTTGAAGAAAAAAAAAAGGTAAAACGTGTCACTTTTCTCCTTGGATTATTACTTTTTGTTGTGCACAAGTCCGATTTAAATGTTATTTATATTTACATGTGACTGGTTTGCTGTTATTTTTAACAAGACTCCCCAAATAAAAATTCTTCCAATAGTGCTTTGGGTTTCTAGTTATGCAATGACAGACCTTGAGTGTGCTGGCCTAAGTTGAGGCACCAAACGAAAGGAGGTCACCTGGGAATGAGGGGTTTGCCATTCCGGGGAGTGGGCATTCCCACTGGGCCAGCTCCAATGCTGACTGCCAAGCTGGGAAGAGGCCTGCTGTGCTATAGCACGTCCTACACAGGCACAGTCAAATCCTACCTAGATAAGAGCGTGGATAATGGGTGGAAATAATTATGTTCAAAGGCTGGCTACCTTTGTTTTCATGTCTTCTGTATGTTTTACATATGTAATTAGCTTAATTTGGTTTTAATCATGGCGGTGGTCAACCACCAGCTCACAGAATGATTGGAGGTGGAACAATTCTTACAAACTGGCCCCAGCCGTTTCAGCACCCCGGGACACAGGCAGAATAAAAAAAAAAAAGCTTGTAGGTAAGACAGTCCCCACGCACTGCACATAGTTATTTAGAATACTGGCCGTGGAGAGACTCTTCTAGTCTGAGACACCAGAACCCAGACGCTGCCCAGAGTGAAGCGCCTCAGCAGGGCTGGAGCTCTCCACGCCCGCTGGCATGGCAGCTGGGGCTCCCAGTGAGAGGAGAAGGGAGCTGTGTCCAGAGCCTCCGAGTCCTAGTCTCCCCAGCTGGGTACAGATCGCTTCCCTCCCACATGGTCACAGGCACAGTGTCCCCCCAGCCCCTGGGTGCAGGGAAGCCAGGCCTGGGCCACACACACCCCTCCCCCACCTCAGGATGGGGAGGGGCACCCAAGGGACACTCAGCCAAAATGCTCACAATCGTCGCCACCCCAGGAGAGGCCTGCCCACACCCACCTCATTCTCTCCCCCACGTTACCAGAGGACTCTGGCCTCCGGGAACTTGTCCAGAGCCCCACAGCTCAGGCCTGCCGCCCCACTGGCCCGGGGCTTCTGCTTTCGGACTGCTGGCACCAGGCACGGGAGGTACTGAAGGGGCCTACAATGCTATACCCAAACAGGTCCCTCCTCCCCACCCCTGCCCAGCTCCAGGGCTAGGAGATCCCCTAAACTGGGCCCACTCCTCTTCCAGGAGCAGCTGCGGGGCCTGGGTGCCTTCTGATGGCCCCTGGCAGAGGGGGAGCTTCTGAAGACTCACAAGGTACAGCCACACTCAGGGAAAGGTGGCTTCATTGGGTCAACGGGGTGGGGTGAGGCCCGAAAGGACCAGAAGACTCTCTTGGGGCTGGAAGGCTGCTGAGGAAGTATTCCCAGACACGGGCCTGAAGATGCACCCTCCCCCCTCCCCCGAGCCAGGTCCAGCTTCTCCTTATCAGCCTGGAACTTTTTACTTCTTTTTCTTTTTTAATTTCTTTCTTTTCTTTTCTTTTTTTTTTTGTCAATCCCAAGGGCTTGAACTCAGAGCCTGTGTGTGCCCTGTCCTTGGACTTTCTGAAGGCTAGATCTAGCTCTGCCACTTGAGCCACAGCACCACTTCTGGCTTTTTCTATGGAGGTGGTACCGAGGAATAGAACCTAGGGCTTTGTTCATGCTAGGCAAGCACTCTACCACTAGGCCAACCTCCTGGTCCATCAGCCTAGAACTTTCTCCTACAGCTACCAAGAGTTCTTGAAGGTTCTGGGCCAGACAAGTGAGAACAAGAAGTGATAGCTGGGCTTGCCTGGTCCTTGTTCAAGACCGAGGGCAGCAGGAAGCCACTGTGATTCCGTGAGCTCCGGCATCCCGGCATGTTCTGGGGTATAGAGACCCTGCCCCCCTCCCCGGACTCTGGTGGAAAACCAGCGCAAGGACGTCCGGTGTCCACTGGAGCAGGGCTGGGTGGGTAGTGGGGACACTCCACACAGGGTCCTCGCTCTGTTCTCAAACCACCGCACCAGGCTCCCTCTGCACACAGGAACCAGGAGCCCAGGCACCGTCTGGGCGGTGCCCACCGGGCACCTTTGCCCCAGAGACTGGCCCGCAGGAAGCTTGGTGGGCACTGGTGCTCTGAATTGAGAGGCAAACACTCCACAGGCTGTGCCATACTCCCAGTCCTTTTTGCTTTAACTGTTTTTCAGACAGGTATTGTTTTGTGTGAGGCCAACCTCATACTGGGACCTCTCGCCCTCCCTCCCAAGTACCTAGCTTGAAACACCATGTCCAAAGCGGACATGTTTGTTGAGAAGAGATCCCACTTTTTGCCTGGGCTGGCCTCAACCCCAAATGGTCCAGATCTCCACATCCCAAGGTCTCCGGCATGAGCCCCCACACCCCCTCTCTTGGCTCTCCTTGACTCTCACAGGACCACGAAACCATCCGGTCTCAATAGCTTTGGAACCAAAATACCCAAGTCCTCCCGGGGAATCCGTAGAGCAGTCAGCAGGCTGAGATCCTTACCGACTCTCCACATTGCCATCTGGCAGCTCATTGTGAGTTCCCAGGTGTAGGGTGTGCCAAGCTCGGGGCTGGGCCCTGGCAGGAGCCCAGGGCTGGCAGACCCCACACTGCCATCCAGTACCACTTCCCACCAAACTCAAGCCCCTGCGTCTCAGGCTGCCCAGGAGAGGCCATGGGGGCAGCTCCTGGGTCACTCCACAGCCCAGGGGGAAGGAACTCTGTCCTCTTGCTTGACAAATAAGGAAACAGAGGCCCCAGGTGGGTACGGAAGGGCCTGAGGTTGCCCTGTGGCGCAGACACGCTGCCCCGGGCTCCATCCCCTGCACAGGAGGCTCGTGGCAGGCAGTGGGGCTCTGTGAGAGGCTCCAGCCCCACCAGCTGCCCAGCCTAATTGCCCCCAGCACCATCCCCCCAATAGGGCCTGCCCCCCCATGCCCATGCAAGCCCCATGCCCAGAATGCAAGCTGCCCTAGCTCTGGCCTCCCGCAGACCCCCGGCCTTGCTAGGCACCCCAGGGACTCTGGGGCCAGTGTTCTCAGCACACCAGTCCTCCTGCCTGTGGGTGGAAGTGGAATGCCAGCTGGAAGCCCTGACCCTGGCAGCCTATCACCCCATTCTGCTAGTGTGGGCATAGCTGAGCACCCTTCGCAGATCAGGCCCCCCCTCTCCTCCCAGGGCCAGGCTTCCTCCTCTGGAAGCTCTCCCTTGGTCTCTACTTTTTGAGGCATTTGTGTCCAGGCATCAACTGCCCACCTCAGTTCCTGGGGATGACCACATCTTCCTCAACAAGAGCCACTGCCCAGCCACAGCCAATGAAAAGAGAGAGCGGACACCCAGCTCACCCTGCACCTACAGCTGAGGAGCAGGGCTCCTTCAACTCTACCACCAGGACCCTGACCCCTTCCCTCCTCAGACTCCCAGAGACACAGTTTCCCCAGAAATCCTATCTCCTTACACCTAGGCACGTCAGGGTGCAGGCCCAGGTGGCAACTGGGTCACACCTGTGGCCTGAGGACTGCCCAAGGTCCCTTCCCAGGGACCACAGCCTCGAGCCACAACCAGGCATTTCAGTCCTGCTTTGCACAACAAGCCCCTCCTGAGGGCACCGCTGGCCACCGCTGGAGACCTCTGCCCACCACGCCGGCTGAGTCCCCCGTCTCCCCAGCTGCGTCTGGGCCTGCACACTGTCCCCCTCCTCCTAGGACCCAGCACTGCCCTCTCAGTGCTCACAGTACCTCCAGGCGTCCGTGTGAGCCACAGGGAATGCTGAGGAAGAGTGCGCCCAGGGCCTCCTCCTCCAGGCTGCCCCGCCAGTGGAGAAACCAGTTCCACCAGGTGTGTGGTGGCCTAAGAGGGGCCCCTTCCTCAGGCACGGCACACCCTAACGGTTCACCCCTGCACTCTGGCCAGCTGTGGGGTGGGGTGGGGGCTCCTCAGTCCTCCCACACAGCTGAAGAGAGGGAGGACTGGCACATAGCCACACACCGCGGTCCAGAGCCCCGAAGCACCAATGTCTGTCCCTGATGGATGCCGGGGCCTGCTGCCCTGTCCTCCACGGGAGCTAGGAGCCCAGCCCCACCTGGGTCACGGCACCCAGGCGTGGATCACTGTCTCCTCCTCCACCCTGCGGAAAGCAGGGGTCCCATCCCCTCGGCAAGGATGGTCAGCAAGAGCAGGCTCTCGAGAAATCTAGCAGAGGAGTTACTGCGAGCAGCACCCTTGATCCCAAAGCAGAAGTACACTCCACTGCCGATCACCCAGGCTGGACAAGGGGCCTGGGAGATGGACTCACCTTTTCTTCTTTCTTGCCCCAATGCTGTTTTTCTGGGCGGCTTAATGAGCACAGCCGCTGTGCAAACAACAACCCCCTGCTCTAGCAGAACCTATCTGTGCCACCCTGCAGGCACCCACCAGCTAGATGCCAGCTCACTGGCACTGGGGTGGACATGGAGCAGGTGGGCATAGCCAGGCTGCCCCTGGCAAACCCTCACCATACCACTGGCCTCTTCACCAGTGAAACGCTGTCAAGCTGGTGGCGGGAGCTGGCGTCCTGGGGAGGGCACAAGAGGACAACAGAGGCTGTCCTGGGGGAGGCAGGAGTCAGTCAGGAGCAGTTCCTGCAATGGGGCCTGAGCACAGGCAGCTTGTGTGTTCCTGGGGCTCACTAGAGACCCTGAATCCCACCTCATCAGACCCACGGACCTCACCCTGCACCTCTGCACCACGCCGGGGACTCACGTGCTGGGCGCTGGTAAATAGCGCATCCAGACCTGCTCCTCGGTTGTGATCAACTGACGCTAAAAAAGTAAGTGGCAGCAGAGTACAGCAGGCGCTGCTGGGGACAGGTGCTGGCTCCAGAGGCAAGGGAGGCATGCGTGAGGGTGAGCACGGCTGAGGCACCTCATATGCACAGATGCGGCAAGGACAGTGACACCCGTTGTAATTGTCTAGTGAAGCCGGGTAGGGAAGAAAAAGGGAAGGGGCGGAGAGGATGAGGCTGTGGCGCAACAAAACCCTCGGTACCCACGAATGCATGCTGACTGTAATCATCATCACCGCTTTGAAAGGACAGCCAGCTGCTATCATGGGCTCCATTTCTCAGGCTGGGAAACTGAGGCCTGAGCATGCACAGCGAAGGGCGGTGAGGCCGCCGGCTGGCAGAGGCAGCCCGGACAGGCTTTCCCCAGCGGTGTCCACAAACAACAGAGGGGACAGCCCTTGGCTCGGCACTGAAGTGCCCCTGATGTCAGCTGCTTGCCTCCCGATCGGGGGCAGCGGCTGCTGAAGCTCACGGAGCTCCTGGACTCGCTGCCCGCGGCGGCCCCACGGCCGGCCCCGGGCGGGAGCTGGGCGCCCACGCCGCGCCGCCGCCCGCCGCCTTCCCGCCTCCCCGGCCCGAGCCCCCGCGGTCCGGGCCTCCGTAGGCAGCGCGCCCGTCCTGCAGGCCCCGGACTGGACGTCAGGAGCGGCAGGCCAGCGGCGGACGCCCCGAGTGACCCCACCCCACCCGCTAGGCCCCGCCCCATGGCTCAGGCCCCGCCCCTACCCCGCTCTGCCCAGTCAGGCTCGCGCCTGACCCCGCCCCCAGCTCCTCCTTTCCGCCCGACCAGTCAGGCGGCCCCACACGCCAGGCCCCGCCCCCAGCCCCTCCTTTCCGCCCGACCAGTCAGGCGGCCCCGCCCCGCGCCAGGCCCCGCCCCCAGCTCCTCCTTTCCTCTCTACCAGTCAGGCGGCCCCACTCGGCAGGCCCCGCCCCCGCGCCAGGCCCCGCCGCCGCCCCAGGCCCTGCCGCCCCCAGCCCCTCCTTTCCGCCCCACCAGTCAGGCGGCCCCACACGCCAGGCCCCGCCCCCAGCCCCTCCTTTCCGCCCGACCAGTCAGGCGGCCCCGCCCCGCGCCAGGCCCCGCCCCCAGCTCCTCCTTTCCTCTCTACCAGTCAGGCGGCCCCACTCGGCAGGCCCCGCCCCCGCGCCAGGCCCCGCCGCCGCACCAGGCCCTGCCGCCCCCAGCCCCTCCTTTCCGCCCGACCAGTCAGGCGGCCCCGCCCCGCGCCAGGCCCCGCCCCCAGCTCCTCCTTTCCGCCCGACCAGTCAGGCGGCCCCACTCGGCAGGCCCCGCCCCCGCGCCAGGCCCCGCCCCCGCCCCAGGCCCTGCCGCCCCCAGCCCCTCCTTTCCGCCCCACCAGTCAGGCGGCTCCACTCGGTAGGCCCCGCCCCCTCCGCGGCCGGCGCGCAGAGCTACGTCCTGCGTCCCCCGGCGGGCGCGTCGGGGCGGCCGGCCGCTCGGGCTCCGCGGCCATGGCGCGCGCCGGCCCCGCGGAGGTGATCCGCTCGGCGCAGAAGGACGAGCAGTACCGCGGCGGCCTGCGGGGTGCGGCGGGCGGCGCCGTGCACAGCCTGGCGGGTGAGCGTCGCGGGCGGCTTCCCGGGCCCCGGCGTGGCGGGCGGGCGGGGTCCCCAGGGCCGCGCCCCGCCGCCTCCCGGAGTAAAGGGCCTCTCCTCGCAGGCGCCAAGAAGTGGCTGGAGTGGAGGAAGGAGCTCGAGCTGCTGTCGGACGTGGCCTACTTCGGCCTCACCACAGTTGCAGGTAGCGGCGCCCAGCGGGCCCTGCCCGGGCCACCCCCACCGGAGCGCGGCCGCGGGCCAGGCCTGCGCCCCTCCGGCCTCCCCGAGGTGGCGGCTGCGGCGACGGAAGCAGCTCCCGGTGCTGCTGCTGCTGCTGCTGGCGGGGCCGAGGCTGGTGGCCCCTCTGTCGAGGGAAGGGCCGGGGAGGCCTCGGCGGGCGTGGCGAGCTCCTGCTCCGGGTCAGTCTTGGTGAGAGGCGTGCTGACGTCAAGGGGCAGTGTGCGAAGCATCCTGGGGCCGCGAGCCCTCCAGGGTAAACAGCAGAGCAAGCCCCAGGAGCCACAGCCCGGAAAAGGAGGGGGCCTTGGCAGGTGGGGCCTTCCCCTCAAAGGGGTAGGTCGCAGGCAGGACAGGGGCGGACTGCCAGCCATGACCGCACCGCAGGGCAGGGGTGGCAGTGAGACCTGGGTCTTGGTAAGACACATGGGGAAGAGGAAATCCAGAACGCACCAAGGAACTAGGAAAGCAGACTTTCCTAGGCGGGGCCTGGGACCTGCTCTTGGCAGGGCTGAGTTTGGAGGTGCTTAACACCACATGGGGATGTCAGGCTGGCAGCTGGGCTGAAAACTTGGGATGAACTAGGCCCAGACAGGTCTATCAGTATGTGGGAAGTAGGAGCCCATTATTTGAACTGGATCAGGTGATGATGGGGTTGGGGGGGGTAGGAGAGTAAACAGGACTGAACATAGGCTACAAGGTAGACCAGGAACCAGGAGGGTGAGAACCCTGAGCCAGAGCCCACAGCTTAGCAACAGGTCAGGTTGGCCTTGGCCAAGGCTCGTGGGTGACAGGCTAGAGGATGGCAGGGCTAGGCTGGCTGGTACTTGAGTCCAGAGTCTAAGAGCAGGCTGGTCCAGAAGCCCGTCCCCACTGCAGGGCCTCACTTGTGGGCATTATCCTCAACCTCTCAGGCTACCAGACCCTTGGGGAGGAGTATGTCGGCATCGTCCAGGTGGACCCGTCCCAGCGGCGGGTGCCATCCAGGCTCCGCCGGGGAGTGCTGGTGACGCTGCATGCAGTATTGCCTTACCTACTAGACAAGGCTCTGCTGCCCTTGGAGCAGGAGCTTCAGGCTGATGGCGACGGTACCCGGCCCTCCCAGGGCAGCCTGGTGCCCAGTGGACGCCACCGTTCAGGAGCACGGCGCTGGGTGCGTCGCCATGCGGCCGCCCTGACTGAACAACAGAGGAAGACGCTCCAGCGCACAGTCTTGATCCTGAGACAAGGCCTCGCCTACCTACACAGGCTCCACGTCGCCTGGTTTTACATCCATGGTGCTTTCTACCACCTAGCTAAAAGGCTTGTGGGTGTCACTTACGTAAGTAGTGGGGTGTGGGGTGGGGGCGCGGCAGGCCCGTGCTGATGACCTAGACACAGCAGAGTGCTTTCAGTGCTGAAACCAAAACTTCCTCTTGGGAAAACGGAGCATTTTGTTCAGTTTCCGCAAGCCCTGGGGATAAAGTTTCTCTCCCTGCAGCCAACAACACATGGGGTGGCCCGGAGTTGGGCAGGCACTGAGCCAGGGACTCTCGACTCCTGGTGGTCCCAGCTACACGCCTGTGCAGGCCGTGTCCACTCACTGCTTTGTAGAGTGAGCCTCTGGGCTTCCGTGGTGCCAAGTGCGGGCTCCAGTCTGCTTCTCTCCTTTCCCTCTGCCTTCCCCACCTCCACCCAGCAGTCCTGGCAGAGAAACAGGGTCCAAGGAACTTTTCCAGCCATGACCCATGGCGACTGCCTGGCCCCATGGTCTCCGTGCCTACCCGTCAGCCTCCTGGTCTCATTTCCTAGTCTGTCTCCACAGACGCCCTAGCCAATCTGTCCCCTGTGGTCCCACAGTGTCTCCTTGCCTCAGCCCCTGGGCTGCCACACAGTACAGCTCCTTTCTGGAAGGACCCCGCTCCCTCTCCAGCCCCTCTGCAGCTGGGCTGCCCCACTTCCACACCCAGCAGAGCACCAGCAGCCCTTTCACAGAGCTGTTGCCTGGTCTGTCCTCAGTGATGCAGACTGGCAGTGTTTTCCTAGGGTCCTCATACCCAGAGGGAGTTTGCTTACTGTCTGTGGGCCAGGCTCAAGGGTGGGCACAGGGCTCCTGAGGGAGCAGAGCCAAGCAGGCAGTGGGACCCCTTCTCTGTGCTACTGCCCAAGGCCTGGGGGACCCAGTGTCTTCACTCCCCAGGCAGTGAACATTAAGAGCTTCTCATTTAGAGCTGTGGGAGAGATAGGGACAATGTGGCACTCACCAGTGTCCCCAGAAGGGCCATGCACTTCGCTGAAGTGGTGAGGCAGGGCAGCCTGCATGCCTGGCTGCAGGTTCCTGCACCAGGTTTCTAGGTGCCTTGGCTGGCTCCCTTCTGAGAGGTGGTCCCCGATGACCTCAGAGTCCCGAAACCCCCCCCCCCCGCCTCGCCCCAGCCCATTCATCTCCATGGCTGAAAGTTAGCCTATACCTAAGTCTTCCCCTTGGACTCCTGTCCCCTTGGCCTCTCAGGCCAGGTGGAGGCCCGGGCTAATCAAATGCAGGATGTCCAGCAGACAGAACCCAGGTTCTCTTAGGATCCTGATGAGTGTGTGGCCACCTTCCTTGACAGCTTCGCACCCGCCACCTGCCCAGCGAGGACCTGAGAGCCCAAGCAGGCTACAGACTGCTAGGGCTTGTCTCCCTGGTGCACTTGGCACTCTCAGTGGGACTGCAGCTGTACGGCTTCCGGCAAAGGCAGCGTGCCAGGAAGGAGTGGAGGCTGCACCGCAACCTGTCCCACCGCAGGTAGGTAAAGGCCAGGCAGGGTGCTGGGTACAGCCCGGAAACTGTGGAAAGTATCTCACCTAGACCATCCCCCTTCTCAGAAGTTCCCTGGAAGAGCGAGCTGTTTCAAGAAGCCCTATATGTACCCTGTGCCTGGAGGAGCGCAGGCACTCAACGGCCACACCCTGCGGCCACCTCTTCTGCTGGGAGTGCATCACGGAATGGTGTAACACCAAGGTGCGTGCCACCCAGGCCTGCAGCCCACACTGGGGGAGGGGAGATCTTCCCAAAGTAGGCCAAATATGGGGCTGTTGTTCCAGGTTAAAGGTCCAAGTCCTGCCTGTTGAGTCTTGGCTGAAAGTATAGACTGACGGAGCCGGGTGGAGAGACCAGGCCACTCTGCCCACTGGCCCATCCGGCCTCCAGAATCTTGAGTGCAGTTTACACATCACATCCTCCTTGTGCCTCCCAGATGTGTCCTGTTGTCAGGTCAGGTGCTAGGGCACACATGGTGCCTTCCTGAAGCAGCCGGCCCCCAAAGAAACGCCTGCCTGGGTGATCCACTGCCCTGCCACGAGCCCTTACTGCACAGTGAGCCCCTTGGGCTGAGCAGAGCACGAAGGTGCAGGCATTCATTCTCCAGAGGCATGAGGAGTCTGCAGTGCCATGGTGTGGGAAGCTCTGAGTACCTGGTTTGCGTGCGTGTGGAGTGTGTGTGCCTTTCTCAACACATCCCCTAGGAGGAGGGTCCAGGGCCCATCCAGAGCTGGACCTGGGGGTCAGAATGGATCAGCCTGACATGTGCTACTGATGAGACAGAAGCCCTCCAGGGCAGCTGGCTGAGCATACTCAACACACACAGGAGCTCAGTAGACAGGGAAAGCCCGGGATGCTCGGGCATAGCAGTTGAGCTAGCACTGCCCCACCCCTCACCAGGACCCAAACCCCTAGGCAAGCTGTTTCATGGTTGAAAACTAGGGCCAGGGGCCAGGAGTGTGGCCTAGTGGTAGAGTGCTTGCCTAGCATGCATGAAGATCAGGTTCCATTCCTCAGTACCACATACATAGAAGAAAGCTGGAAATGGTGCTGTGGCTCAAGTGATAGAGCTCCAGCCTTGAGAAAGCCCAAGGACAGTGCTTGGGCCCCTAGTTCAAGCCCTGGGACTGGCAAAAAAAAAAAAACTAGGGACAGTTGGGCACCAGTGTCTTATGCCTGTAATCCTAGCTACTCGGGATGTGGCAATATGAGTATTGTAGTTCAAAGGCAGCCCAAGGCACCATGGTCCATAAGACTTGACTCTTCTCTAATGAACCACCTGAAAACGAATTGGTGATGTGGCTCAAAGTGGTAGAGCGCTAGCCTTGAGCCGAAGAGTTCAGGGACAATGCTTAGGCCCAGAGTTCAAGCCCCATGCCCAATCAAAGAGAAAAAAGAAAGCTAGGGACATGGCTATGTGTTCATGTGCACCTTAAATGGGAGGTGCTGCAAGGTCGGGGCCACCCACAGCTGTCATGACCTTTCTCTCCCCCACAGACGGAGTGTCCCCTCTGCAGGGAGAAGTTCCCGCCCCAGAAGCTAGTCTACCTACGGCACTACCACTGACAGCCCCCGAGGAGGTAGCCGTGGAGACCTGGAGTAGACTCCTCAGGGTTAACTGGACTTACATAGAAATGGTAAAATCCTGTCAACTTTGGTCTTTTGTCACATAAGTACCCCAGCCAACTGGGTAGAGGACAAACGGCTGAGCTTGCCTGAGGCCTTCAAGTGCGTGTGGGGGCTGGCACCCAGGGCTCTGCCTGGTGCCCTGCCTTTATCCAGAGACTTGTCCAGACAGCCTGAGGCCCCCCCCTCCCTTTTGAGCCACACTGCTGAGAACTAGTCAGAAGCTGGCCAGAAAACATTTTATTCTTGTTGGTGGAAAGTTCCTCCACGAGGCCACACAGGCAGAGCTGAGCACTGGCACGGGAGTGGCTGGGTGTGGCCAAAGGCCCGTGCTGGAGCCCAGCAGGCATCCCCGGCACTTGATACCAAGACCACACGCAGGAGCCTGAGACCTTTGGCACATACTTTGCTTGCTTCCTGTTTGAAGGCATCAGGATTTTCATCCTAGTCTGAAGGTGGGCGAAGCAGGCCTTCCCCGGCAGAGCCAGCCCGAGGCATTTCCTGTCGCATGCACACGTGGGGAGCGGGGAGGTCTGGCTGGGGAGGCCAACAAGGGCCGTGGTCCCTGCTTACCCCAGGTCCCTGCATGGCCCACTCAGCTTGCCAGCCTGCCTCTTGCCTCTGGGTTTTTCCAGGTATTTGAAATTAACTCAGAGACAGCTTGGTATCCCCCAAGAAACAAATTCCACTGACACGCTGGCAAGGATGACCCAAAGGCTTTCCTAAGAGATGGGGTGGGCCTCTAGAAGTCACAGGGCTGAGGCCCACCACAGCACCACAGCTTTGGTGTTCCCGGCAGTGCCCATGGGAGGAGCCAGAGCCGAGCCATACACAGCAGTCCCTAAACTTGGTCCTTGATGCTCGCCGCTGACCAGGGAAGGCGAAACCAGGCGGTCCAGAGCACTCCGTGTAGTCATGGATGCCACCCACCTGGACGGCAGGTCAGGTGTACAAAGGCATTTACTATGACCTCTTAAATAAGAAAGAGTTCAATTCTCGATACCCACAAGTTGGTAAAAGAAAGTTTAGTTCATGTCTAACTGTGGGCGATGTGACCCTCCCCCAAGGGCGGGGCATCTGTGCCCACCAGGCCTGAAGGGTCAAGAATGGCTTCCCTCCCACCCCTGCAAAGCAGGCTGGACCGTGTGAAGACCACATAAGCAAGGGGGCAGTCATTCACATTACAGTCAGAATGAAAAAGTCACTTAGTAAAATGCTTCAGTATTCTTTTTTTATCACATCAAAAAGTTGACATGCTATAGGTTCTGTTTTCCCCCAGAAATAGTGAAAATTCATGTGCTAAACACACAGACCTGGTCTGCTCTGGTCAGTCCTGATGATTTTTTTAACCGTTTAAATTTGCATGAGAACAAATTTAAATTAATCAAAAGCAAAACAAGCTTCACGTATCAAAGGAATGTGTCAAAATAATCTCAAACAATTAAAATATAATATATATATTTATAATTCCAGGCCCTCAAAGCAATCATGGTAGTTAAGAACAAAGTTTTGAGTCATGATAGAGGTCAACTTGAAACATCTCCAATGAGATGAAATGCAGAAACTGGCACGAGAACCACAGTTACTTGAAAGTCAGTCTTATGTGTTACATCCACCCACACTCAGGAATCAGCTGGCTGGATCGCTGGCACGGACATGTGACCTCAGCATGGCAGGGAAGCAGCCCGTCCATCTCCCCCCTCTCCCCAGCCTGCCACCCACCTGGCCATTCAAACCTGCAGTTAGTTGATACACCTCTGTCGGTTTGAAACATGAACATCACTGAAAAAGAGATCAATTCAATTTGGTTTAAATGCCAGTTTCTTCAAGAACCTGATATTTCAGTTACAAATCATTGAGGCTTCTTTTAAAAAGAAAATTCAACTCCCTGGTAATCAACTACTTTATGTGAAGAAAAAGGCATTGTTACAATGGCTCAAAACCGTTCTTGAATACGTGACAGATTTCAGTCCAGCTTCTAACTAGCAAATGTCTTGCCCACGTCCTCCTTCCCTTTGTATCTCCTCTTGCCATGTGTGAATGGTATGTACCGGTATTTAATCATGTGCTGGGAAAACAAACATACAAACAAACTTGAGTTACTCAAAAGTTCCCAGGCCACATTTTCCCCTAATTCTCAAGAGCCAAAGGCATCCCCGTCACAAATACAATCAGGACCTCTTCTTGTCTCCTCCTAGACAGCAGAACCTTTCTTAGCCCAGCTGGCCGGCCAGTGTCCTGTCTGAAATCCCAGTGGTTAGGGAAGGGCTCCTGAGTCCCCCTGTGGGAAAGGCTGCACGGCAGTCACATCTGGGAACAACCCCACAACACTGCTACGGCATCATGTACGGGGCCCTGAGCGCTCAGCTTAGCAGAGCATGTAACAGAACTGCAGCCAGGCTGACCCGGCTCCACTCGGTATTTTCCTCCCCAACATCCAGAACCTGCACTCACTGTCCTAGGCTGTTCGTTCAGCATAGGTCCTCACAGGGGATGGCAGTGTCGCCCCTGCTCTTAATTCTTTCCCGGTAATGTCACCTCAGCACAGCACAGCGCTGACGTCTTTACCTTTATTTGCCTCTTCATTGTGATACAGAAAAGCATGATGAAGTACATCACCAGGATTGGCCAGAACACTGGGACGTTGAAAGCCTCGAAGAAGGTACACACCATAGCCACAAGGATGCCCTTGGTAGCCGCATGCCTTAAAGCAAGGACACAGGTTAGCACTGTCTGCGCCAGCGCCGCAGGCCTCCGCAGCCTCCATAGCTGCTCTTTCATTAGCCACGGATGGGCATCCACAAGGAGGCAAGGCCCTCCCGGAAACAGTGTGGGACCTATGTGTGTGTGTGTGCATGTGTGGCCGTGCACACTGCAGATAACCACAGCCATGGCCTTCTCTTGGTCCCCTGAAGCTGTCATCCCACACTTACACAAAACAGAACACCAATGCTGAAGCCAGATGCTGCTTGCCCTTACCACCTGAAGCAACACGCGGGGTACCCACGCACTACACCTGTGCCAGCCTCTGGCTCTCCCCTCTCTGCCAAACAAACCCAGGTTCCCTGAGGGCCTCCGGGGTCCCCAGGCCTTGCCTACCTTCCAGTCCCTCTCCTACCTGTCCCCCGCATTCCAACACTACACTGTGTCCCACACACAGCGCCAGGCTGCAGGGTAAAGGCCTACAGATTGAAGAACTGTTTGTTCATCCAACTTATTAACCCAACAGACTGGCTCCTCCTGTGCCACAGGGCTGAGCGCCGCCACAGACAGCACAGTAGGCCAGTCTTACTCATCTACCCATCCACATCCCTGTCCCTTGTGCTACTTTCTCGTGGTCTGCAGAAGGTCCAAACCCTGAGGGTGGGCCTTGGGCAGGGCAAACATAAACGCTGCCTCCCAGGGCCCTCTCAGGACCCAGTCAGGCAGAAAGCTGGCGTACTTCTGCTTATCGTGGGCCACGGGGCCTAGAAGGCAGCTGCCCAGACAAAGTCACTGGGCCAGGCCTTCAGGATGCCAACGCCCTGCATTCTGGAGCCATTCTGGAGCCAGCCTCTCCTCGGCGAGCTTCAGACCACGGAGCCAATGCAGCCCAGACAACACTACTACATGGTAGTCTCCAGGATATACTCTCGTGCCCAGTTGTCACCTTACGGATAAATGTCACAAGGAAACAAAGCACAACAGACTCTCATTTGCTGAAGTCTGACTGACTAGAACAAAAGTTAGTTTTCACAGTCTCCGTGGCCATACTCGAGCACATTCTCTTTCCTTACACCGTCAAGAATTAAAGGCTTGAGTGGACAGAAAGAAATGACAGCACAGAAAGGCAATGGTGGTGGACAAACCTCTGTGTATTTCAAAATAGTTGAGAGAGGGTTTGTGTGTTTCCACACGAAGAAGTCAAACATGTCTACAGTCATGGCCGTGCTAACTGCCTGATCGGATCCCTCACAACATGTCACACCATGCCCCACATACATGCACAAGTACTATGCCAAGTAAACGTTTTACATGTCAGTTTACTAGGAAAAAAAATTAGCTCACCAAAATTTAAACTCTGGAAGCCTTCGGATGAAGGGACGAAATTCCTCATTCTGTTTGGTTGGTAATGAAGGACCGTCATCTGAAAGGCAGAACATCAAGTACCTCACATGGTCACGTCTACCGCATTCACAAGTTTTCCCTAGGGCCTTTTACAACCTAAGCCTCACAGCTGGAAACTCTGTTTACTAACAAGGGCATGCAGACTCTTTCAAAGGACTCCTGCACAATGTATACGGCTAAAGAGAAATCACTGTCACAGGTTTCATCAACTGTACTATGAGAAAGCAAGGACAAACTGCCACTTACACAAAACCAATAGTAAAGAAAGAATGCAGTTCACACCTGTAATCCCGTCTATTCAGGAGGCTGAGATATGAGGAGTGCAATTCGAAGCCAGCCTGGGCAGAAAAGTCTGTGAGGCTCTTACCTTCAACCAACTATCTAAAGGGCAAAAGTGGAGCTATGGCTCAAGTGTTCGAGTGACAGCCTTGAGTACAAAGGCATGGACAATGCCCAGGCCCTGAGCACATGCCCCAGGACTGGCACCAAAAGAATGCAGACCTAGCACAGTGGTGCATACATGCCTGTGATTCCAGCACTCAAAAAGGCAGGAGCATCACAAGTTCAACACCGGTTTAGACTACCCAGAAGGCAGTGTGGACCACCACAGCCTCCTGCACCTGCAGTCCTGAGGACCAGGTCTCTGTCCATCTACCCTCTTCCCATTTTCAGATTCAGAGAGTGAAGCCCATGGAACAGGGCCTGAGTTACTGTCTAGCCTCCCTACTTAGTGGCATGTAATGAAAGGTGCTGAATCTCTATAGAGGAACGTCACAGCCATCTAGTCACCCATAGTGAAGACAGGCTCAGACCATCTCCCACAAGGCAGCAAACTCTGGCAGGCCACCAGCTGGCTTCCATCACAAGCAGTGTACACGCCTGGGAAGAAGGCCCCAGCACCTGTTACCCACTCCACACAGCCAAGCATGGCCAGAGGCATGTGAGCCTCATAGGTATAGCACAGGACGCGCCAAGAAGCCAAGGAGGGCCACTACCCTCAGCAGATGGTCACGGTGGGCCATGGGCTCCTTTCCCATGGGGAGTCCTGAGGTGCCACCAGAACAAGCTGTCTGCATCAGAGGTGGTTATGGGAGGAGCAGCCATCGGCCCCACATTCCGTTACATGGACCCAGGTGCCTCTGTTTCCTCAACTGCACAACAGGGGTGACAGAATGAACCCTTCAAAATCTACATAGGAATTCACTAAGTGGTCTGATGTAGACAAATGTGCCCTAGTCCTGGCATCACAAGTACTATGAACAGCGAGTGTTCTTGGCACAGGGAGCTTATGCAAGAGGGACAAGGAGGCACAGCACTGTCCAGACAGCCTCCGATCTACCTGAGTCTTCCATTAAGGAAGGGTCCACTTTGGGAGAAAGGAACGCAATGAAGAGGTTTAGGTGGTAGATTCCCAAGGCGTAGGTCACGATGTACCAACCCTGAAAGAGAAGGAAGCACAGATCAGTAAACAGCCCAGCCAGCACAGGCCTGAACCATTCATGGTGCCAAGAACCTGTAACGCTCCACTAAACTGAGAAGCAGTGTTTATTCAAGGTGAGGAGGCTGCAACATGAACATAAACCGTGACCATTTATCTCACGTAGTCAATGGGTCTTGAAACCCAAGCAACAACCAGAGCCCAAACTGCAAACTTCTCCAAGGGTCCCGTCAAATGCATGAGATTCCTAGAACCACTAACTTCCAATCAGAAATGCAGAACAAGGGATTTTCCCCCAGAAGACACAGGCCTACCAAGCCTACAACACGGCTGGGGTGGCAGGGCACTGGGTGATACTCTGTGCATGCCTGGCTCACTACCCAGCTGAGAGCAGTCACATGGAGTTTAGAATTTGACAGCCAAGACCCCTCTTGGAGAACTATTGCCTGGCCCCCCAAACAGGTTGTCTGGAATATTTATCTGGCCCAGAACAAATACAGGAAAAAAAAACAACAACAAAAGCAGCATCATGAATAAGATTAAAATATTTTGGCCAGTGAAAGCCAGGCCTTCATGAAGATAGACAAAAGAACTGGGGAGCCTTAGCAGTCCCTCATACAGCAGACAAGTAGCACTGATGTTAGCTCATTAGGCAGCAGAAGCCTACAGTTTTACACACACACACACACACCTTCTACTGCTAGAGGAATACCAGATCAAGCACAAACCTCATTCAGAACAGAATGAAACAAATCCGTGCCCACTATGCCCCACCTCCCCACACACTCCTAACACAAAGTTTCAGGCCACTTGCCATAGGTGAACAAACCAAGTTTCAGTTTTATTTTTTAAATTGTAGATCCATGTATCTAAAATGTGTGTGTACATTATATATATCCCATTATGCTATGGTAATGATCTACTACCTTTCAGTAAACCAATGTTGAGTCTACTCACAGGCTAAGTTCCTAAGTAAAAATAACAAGTTTCCACATGTCACGTAAGGATTTCACAAAGCACTAAAAGAATGAGAGCAGTAAATAAAACATGGTGACGCATGGACTAATATCTTCTGAAATCTTGGAAAACACCAGGAAGGAAGGTGTGGAATTTAAATGAGGGACTGTCATCCACACCACCGCAGGCTAACATGCTCTGAACAAAGACTCTAACCTCCCCTTTTATACCTACAAACACTACACAGCTTTCTCTTTAGGATACCAGGAGTCTCAGGAGGCAGAGTTTCATTCATAGGAGGCAACAAACGCCAATAAACCTGTGCCATCTGCCCTGTCCACAGACAGCAGGTCACTTTGTCTCCTTCCCTACTTAACGCTGGAGCCTCATTCTCTCCTGTGCCCTCACAGAAGAGGCAGCTCAGGAACAGTTTAACCCTTGGGAGTGCCACAGTCTTCAAGGTGCCCCAAGTCCATAGAATCAGGGATCTGTTTCAGAACGCTACCCTGTACAGGAGGAGCTGCTCTGAGAGGCACAGGCAGAGTCAGAGGGACATCACAAGGGTCATGGTCCAGAGCAAGATACTCCAAAGGCGAGGTCAAGACTGGCCTAGGCACCCTGGGGACCCCAGCTAGGGATCATGTCAAAGTGAAAGACGAATTGTAAATAGCTCTCTTTTTAAAAAAAATAGAGCAGAAAAAACAAAGAGACTCCGAAGTCCAAATACCACCAAAAAGCCAGAAGTGGAGTTATGGCTCAAGTGATAGGACACCAGCCTTGACCAAAATGCTCAGGGACAGCACCTAGGATCTAAGCATAAGCCCCAGCAGGAAAACAACACAACAACCAGGCACCAGAAGCTCATGCCTATGATCCTAGCTGCTGAGGAGGCTGACATCTGATGACTGCAGTTCAGAGCTAGTTAACTGCCCAAAAAACCACAAGTAAAGATGTGGCTCAAATGACAGAGAGCTAGCCTTGGTGTTCAAGCCCCACAAGGGGCACAAAAAAACACCAAAAGAAAAACAGTCATTAAGACTTTTCTTGTGTTTGGTGCTGCCTTGAAAAGTGATTAATGAAGACCCTGTCTCTGGAGCCAATGTGCATCAGCAATCTTCCCACCACAGCACACCCAGGCACTTTAGACAGAGCTGAGTGCCGTCAAGATGGTCCACACCTACCTGTAACAGGTAAACTCTAATCATGTAGACAAAGCTCAGGCCCAGCGTCACGACCCACCGAACAGCAGTATAAGGCGTTGACTTGTCTAGCCAGGACTGATAAATCTATGGAACACAAGTTCAAAGGTACAACATCAGTCAGTCCCCAAAGCCCCTCTGCACCAAAAATGCACTTCTGCCACATCATTTCCAATGTCAAAAGAGTTTCTTAAAACAACAGGCGATTATATATAGCAGAAACTATAATTAACCCATAAAGTATTTGCAATAATTCCCAGAGCAGGTTTGTTTCTTAAGCAAAAATATAAAGAAATAATTACTGGGGCTGGGGATGTGGCTTAGTGGTAGAGTGCTTGCTTAATCCGCATGAAGCCCCAGGTTTGATTCCTCAGTACCACATAAACAGAAAAAGCTAGAAGTGGTGCTGTGGCTCAAGTGGTAGAATGCTAGCCTTGAGCAAAAGAAGTTCAGAGACAGAACCCAAGCCCTGAGTTCAAGCTCCAGGATTCGGAAAAAAAATAAATAAAAATAAACTCAGGGACAGGGACAGTGCCTAAACTTGAGTTCAAGCCCCAGGACCAATACAAAAAAATTTAATTATTACTGTGAATATTTTCAAGCATTTATAAAATACAGAAACATACCTATATAGTTCACCATGTGGTAGTTTTAATTAAAAGTATACATTTTTCGGTCAAGAGTTTGGCCTAGTGGTAAGAGTGCTTGCCTAGCATGCACAAAGACCCGGGTTTGATTCCTCAGTACCACCTACATGGGAAAAAAAAAAAGCCAGAAATAGTATTGTGGCTCAAGTAGTGGAGCTCTAGCCTTGAGAAAGCCCAAGGACAGTGTTCAAGTCCTGAGTTCAAGCCCCAGGACTGGTTAAAAAATATATATATATGTTTTTCAGATTCAGCATAGCAGCAGCACGGCTGCACACTGCACTAGGTTTCTAGACTTCAGCTCATGCTGTGCCCGGTCACCCGGAAGCACCCTCAGATGTACCCACTACAGTGAGCGATGACCTACATTTACCTTGGCCAAGGTATAATCACTCAGGGAGCAATATCCAACAGTAGCCTCATGCAGAAAGGGAGGGGTGAGGACTGCCAGGACAAGCAAGCAATGTGGCAAGAGTGAGCAAGGACCACAGTCCTGCATGCCTTGGCCCTGTCTACATGGCAGAGGAAAGAAGGATTTGGGTTTGTTTTTTTTTTTTTGCCAGTCCTGAGACTTGACCTCAGGGCCTAAGCACTGGCTCTGGGCTTTCTCAAAGCTAGCACTCTGCCATTTGAGCCACAGCACCACTTCCGGCTTTTTTTCTATGTATGTAGCAACGAGGAATTGAACCCGGGTCTTCGTTCAGACTAAGCAAGCACTCTACCACTAGGCCACACTCCCAGTCCGATTTGGGGGTTCAAAAGAAAAAAATGATGGGGCCAGGAGTTTGGCCTAGTGGTAGAGTGCTTGCCTAGCATCCACAAAGGCCAGGGATCGATTCCTCGGTACATACAAAAAAGCCAGAATGGTGCTGAGGCTCAAGTGATAGAGCTCTAGCTTTGAGAAAGTCCAAGGACAGTGCTCAGACCCTGAGCTCAACCCCAGGACTGGCAAAAAAAATGACAGGTAACCAAGACTGCATGTGGTCCCCCTTGCTCTCTTTACTGGCCATTCCCAGTAAAGAGCCACGCCTCCAAGTACAAATATTACATTAAGCCATCTTCACCTTCTGACAGTGCAGCAAACTTAACCTTCAGGAAGATGTTTCAGGAATCTACAATATTTCCCAAGTATTTTTAATCATCATCTTCAGATCCACTAACCTGTCCAAGACGTGTGAAAAATCTGTATACCACTGACGGTTTCCCATGGACAGAATCTCCAACACTGTCACCTTCAGACATTCTGTAACTGAGAAAAACACAAGGTGCTTCTAAATTACATAACAAATACTCAATGATGTGAAATTTTTGCCCAATATTGACCAATCTATCAAGCAGGTCTTCTTGGTACTTAGTGTTTCTTTCATCCTAGCCCTCCTATAAACTGTTTGCATAGAGAGCAGCAGGTGACTGGCTTTGGTACATGGAGAGGACAGAAGCAGGTAGCTGCTAATACACTGGACAGGCTTTCACTTCTGCTTGCTCCTCAACCACACACACACACACTCACACATAGTGCTGCCCACCCACCTAACTGCAAGAGCTGCCCTTTTTCACCATGGATTCTTCTAGCAGGCCTGTATGTGGCCTGTTCACCCTCCCCCACAGACCTCTTCCTCTGAGACCCCATTTTCTTTATGCTCTGCCAAGTCTGTCCCCTTAGCATCAGGTCCTCTCTTCATCAACAGGAAAACAGATCAGCCTGCAAGCAAGCCATGTCCCCATTTCTTATCTGGCAACCAGAGGTAACACTATCTGCTCCCAACTATGTCAGCATGTGCTGGGATCTCACGCAGAATTTACCTGTGAGAACCCAGGTGCCAAGTCACATGTACTATCTCAATTCCCTGATGGCCAAGAGAACAGGCATCATTACCTTCATTTCACAAAGGAGAAACAAGCCTCAAAAGACCAAGGTCATGGAAATACCTCTGCTCCTTAACGGCCTAAGGCCCAGCCTGACATCCAATTCCTCCACTTAATCACGGACTAGGAAAACTCACCATTTGGGGAGAAAACACTGCTAAGTAGGAACTTCACGGTCAACCTTCAAGGTGAGGTGCATGTGGGCCCTAAGTCAGGGAGGATTCTGGGGTAAAGTTCACATTCCCTCAAATCTGTGGGTGACGTCTGCCCACGCTCCCTCTGCTACTGATGGGTGGAACGGAAAAACAGACTCCTTTGTTAACTAGGTTGAAGTCCCATCTGTGCTCCACAGTGTGGAGGCCCTCAGCAGCCCTCTGGCCAGTTTCCTCATTTGCAGAAGGGGGCTCTTTCAGACACCAGGCACACAGTCATAGCAAGCCTCCAGCATAGTCTTCCTATTCCCACTTAGAGGAGGACACTAAGGCTCATAAAAGCTTGACGTTTCCCAGTGACCAGCCTGCGTGGTATGGTGAGTACCAGAACCCACAGCTGCAGAAGTCCAGCACCTTCTAAACCACAGGCTCACCGTGCGCAGTGGGGAACTTGGCCTTTGAAGTCAGCAAGCCAAAAACTGTGACACATTAGAGCCAGGAGTTTGGCCTAGTGGTAGAGCGCTTGCCTAGCACACACGAAGACCCAGGTTCAATTCCTCGGTACTACATACATAGAAAAAAGCCACAAGTGGTGCTGAGGCTCAAGTGATAGAGCTCTAGCCTTGAGAAAGTCCAAGCACAGCGCTCAGGCCCTGAGCTCAAGGCCCAGAACTGGAACAACAACAACAAAAAAAACTGTGACACTAGATGACAAGTAGATAATCTTCCATTCTCAATTAGAGTATGTCTTGTGTGTGTGTGTGTGTGTGTATATATATATATATATATTTAATAGTTCTGTAGGCTGCAGCCTCAAGTCTTTGCAAGTGTGAGTATGTGGGCACCAGTGGGTCACGCCTGTAATCCTCTCTACTCAGGAGGCTGACTTTCATAGGATAGCAAAGTCAAATGGCAGAAAAATCTATAAGGCTCTATCTCCAAAATAACCGTCCAAAAGCTGGAAGCATGGCTCAAGTGGTTGAGTGCCAGCTGAGCAAGGAAAGCAAGTAGAGTGATCATGAGGCCAAGTTCAAACCCCAGCACCAGCAGCACCATGGAGGATGGAGGGGATGAACATGACACCACTTTTCCTAGACCAATCCCACATTGTGCCCAAAACTGCCCAGGAGGCCAAGAAATACCCCTTGGTCTCAGGTAAGCCAAGCAAACTAAAAACACACAATTTAACAAAATATAAATTGAAGGCACACTAGAATAAACTACATAGAATGGCCACATCGTTAGGCCAAAGACCAGCCTGCAGAAAACGGCTGCAGTCTTACTATTCATCCTACAGTGCATGTACACCTTCTCTATTTTAGGCTGACCAATGCATTCACCACTAAAACACTTCTGCCCAAGATGAGACAAGAGTACTGTCAGAAAGAAAACACTTCACTATCTCTTTAAAGTATGCACCCCTGAACTGCTTCACTTGAAATTTCTCTTTAGACTGACACATGGAAAACCCAACACAATGTGTGCTATCATTCAGATCATCTTGACTCAGCTCACCACTGTAACAAGCCAAGAGGGATGGGCCTGATTAAGAATGTGAACTTTGGAGTTCAATGCCTGCTTTGGATCTCACTTCTGCATGTCCCAGGGACAGCTACTTAAAACCACCTGGGGCTCCACTCTGTAGAATGGGATGGTAGCTCCCGAGTGCTTCCTCCTAAGGAGCTAAAGGCGGCCAGGCCAGCGGTGTGTTCTCAGGGCCTGGCAGCCAGTATGTGCCCGACTCTCAAACACGTCAGACTTGTTCCTGAATTAGGGCGGTCCTCACACCCGTAGTGCTGGCTGCAGTCCTCTTCCCTTTTGCTGAGAGTAAAGGTCACCTCCTCAGCGGCCTCCTCTGCTCTCAAGAATACCCACTGATTCCTGATGTTCCCTCACCCAATTTTTGACAACTGTTGTTTGATACCCTATTGGACTGCCTGTCAATTTCCTCCTACCAGAATGCAAGTTCTAGAGGCCCTTGTCTGGTTTTGGATGCACTGTCAATTGTCTACCAATATGAACATCTATACTTCACCAAGAGAGGGGGGGGGAGGAAAAATAAAAGCCTTTCTAGACAGGCCACAAGTACCGCAATGCCAGAAACGACACCCACATTCTCTATGTGCCTTGTGCTGGCGTCCCTCAGTTGGCCAGTTTTTGTGACCCATCACGCCTGCACGAGAAGCACAGCGCAGAGAAAGAAGCGTCTGCCCAGCACCTGCAGCTGACACTTCCTGACCAGGGGAAGGGGCCCTGGCCCGGACCCCCTGGGGGCCGGCCCCTCCCTGGCCGCTCTCTGGAGACCCTCCCCCGGGTCTCCCCGCCGCGCCTGGGCTCCGCCCTCGTCTGGGTATCACCATCTTGGATCTCCTCCGCCTCACCACCCCACACGCCCCTGTCGGGACCCAGTGGCTGAGGAGCCGTCACCCGTGCGTGGAAGAAGTCCCCCTCTACTACACGAGGTGAGGGGCAGTTCCGGGAGCGTCTCCCCAGAGGAGGTGCCCGCTGTCTGCGGCGGGGACCCGCGGCCGCACCGCCCGCCAGGAGGACGGCGGCCTCCGGCCTTGACTCGGCGAGTGGCCACCGGGCCCCCTCGGCCCCCTGACGGCGCACGCGGGGCTCTTCCTCCCCGGGCTCAGGAGCGCGTCCTGCCCGCGCGCTCGAGGCGGGGCGGCGGCGGGCGAGCAGGGGCCCCGGCCGCACGGGCGCTCGGCCCGGCCGCTGGCGGCCCCCGCGGCCCCGGCCCGGGGCTCGGCCGCCGGCCTCGCGGCCACGCTGACCCTCCCGGGCCCCGACGGCGCGGCCCGGCCCCGCCCGCCCGCCCGCGGCCTTGACAGCCGGAGGGAGGCGGAGGCGGCGCCGCCCGGCCAGCCCCGCGTCCCCGACCCGCCCCCGGCACCTCGCAGCTCCGCTGCGGCCGAGCCGCGGTCTCCCTCACGACCGCGGGAGGAGGACGGCGGGCAGGACGGCCGCCAGCGTTCGACTCCGGCTCCGGGAAGCTGCACGGGTACTTCCGCTCGGTCCTGCGGCGCCGCCTCCGGCCTCCAAGATGGCCGCGGGGCGGGACCCAGAGCTCCAACCATTTCCGCTTCCGGTGTGTTGGCCGCGGCCGTTGGAGGGCGGGCCTGCGGGCGGAAGGAGCCGGATGACGGAAATGTCCCGCGCCGCACATGCGCTCTGGCGCCCGCCGCCTCCCGGATGGACCGCGCCGGAAGCAGTGTGGGCGGGACGGCGCCTGGCCACGCCCCCTAGCGACCACAGGCCAATGGCAGAGGAGCTTGTGGTTGCTAGGGAAACCTGGGCTGCAAGATGGAGGTCGCCGGCCAGCGGGGCCCAGGCTCGGTCCCGGGGCGTCGGAGCCCGCTGAGGCGGCCACCGAGGGACGGTACGAGCCGCGTGCTCGGCCGGGAGCTCGTCCCCCCGGGAGGGCGAGGCTGGGGGCCGTGGACGCCGACGGCCGGCCGGCCCGGGCTGCCGTCCCCGGGGAAACCAAGGCTGGGCCGCGCAGGGCGGGCGCGCCCGGCCCCGGGCCCCCGGCGCGGCATGCAGGCCGCGCGGGGCAGTCGGGGGCCCGGAGTGACCCCGACCCTGCGCGCCCCGGGAAGCCGAGGGCGGCGCGCCGGCGCCCACTCCCGATGGGAGGCGGGGACGTAAGCGAGCGGCGCCGGCCTGTCCGGGCCTGCGTGCGGCCCTGTTCCCAGGGCCTCCCGGCCCTGCTTCGCTTTGGTCCCAGCCCTCGAGGCCACTCGAGGTGCAGACGGGACGGAGGCACCCGTCCGGGAGCGGTGACCCGCAGCCTGCAGGCGGGCACCCGGGGCGGCGGCCGCCCAGACCTGCGGTGTCGGTGAGGTCGCGGCGCGGGGGTCACGCCTGCTCCTGTTTCAATACCCAGGCTATGGCGTCTATGAGTACCCAAACTCCTTCTTCCGCTACGAAGGCGAATGGAAAGGAGGGAAGAAGCACGGTAAGGAGCCTCTGGCGTCTCCCTGAGGCTGCCCTGCAGTTCACATAGTTGCCTTCCTGGGGCACTTGGGTGCCAAGCGTGACTGGGAACACGCCCAGGCACCAGTGCCACCCGCTCCAGTGCATGCTGGCGCTCACCTGTCGCTTGGAGCCATCTCCTGCTGTAGCTTCGGAGCTCGCTGCTGCCCGTGTGCTGCCCCTGTGGGCAGAGGATCCGGAGCACTGTCCCCCCCCCCCCCCCCCAGCATGTCACAGACATGGTTTGTTTCTATTACAAAGAAATGGCCTGCTTTTGTAGAAAATCTGAGCCACAGAGGACAGATGTATGCACATCCCCTGGAATGCCCCCCCCACCCCTGTATGCCAAGCAGTTACTATGAATGTCTCAGTGTCTGTGCTCACTGGATTTACATCTGTTCCTTGACTCTGCCTACCCAGTTCCACTGCACAGTTGTGTTCTCATATCTTCTGGCCTTTTCGTTTTGTGTTTTTGCTATACAGATGCTTCTTATTCTTATGCCAGTGTCTAGGGTTTTCTTCTTCCAGGCAGGCAGGGAGGCTCAGATCTAAGACTTTGTAGAATTGTGTGAGGAACTGCCCCATTTTATAATGTCGTCTTCAGACTCTTCTCTGTCTTTACAGTGACTGAGCAGATGATCTATGTCTCCTCTGTATTCTTCATGTCTCTGGTTGATCTGGTCAGAAACAAGCCTGTCAGGGATGTTCCAGTCGTTTGTTGTTGTTTGAGATGGATGTCTGTGTGTTGCCCAGGCTGGGCTTGAACTTGAGCTCTTACAGCGTTAGCCTCCCATTCGCTAAGATTTTAAGTGTGTGCCCACTGGGCAACTAAAGTCTACTCTGAGATATAATCCAGCATGTGCTGGGTGCTGCTGAGCTCCGGCACTCTCACCTGTAATCCTTCAAGCTATTCAAGGGACTGGGATTTGAAAAGTACAGTTCAAACCCAGCCTAGACAGTCTGTGAGACTCTCATCTCCAATTAACCAGGAAAAAATAATCGAGAAGTAGAGCTGTGGCTCAGCTGGTGGATCACCATTCTTGAGCAAAAAAGACAAGCAAGAGCACAGGATCCATGGGGCCGGGAGTTTGGCCTAGTGGTTAAAGTGCTTGCCTAGCATGCATGAGGACCCGGGTTCAATTCCTCGGTACCACATACATAGAAAAAAAAAAAAGCTGGAAGTGGTGCTGAGGCTCAAGTGGTAGAGCTCTAGCCTTGAGAAAGTCCAAGGACAGAGCTCAGGCCCTGAGCTCAAGCCCAGGACTGGCAAAAAAAAAAAAAAAAAAAAAAAAAAACACAGCATCCTGAGTTTGAGCCGTAGCACCTGCACACCCACATACAAGCACTCGCGTTAGGTTCCTGGTGCTCATGCCTGTAATCCTAGCTACTTGGGCGGGAAGATTGCAATGTGAGGCTATCTCAGGAATACACGTGAGACTCCTGAGTATGGGGACATGCCTGTCACCCAGCTAAATGAGACGGTTTGGGGATTGTAGGCAGTCCTGTGCAGAAAAGCCCAGGAGAGTCCCGTCTTGATAGAAGTTAGTGCACACCTGTTACCCCAGTTGTAGAAGGCAGATGAAGCAAATACAGGGGGATTTAACTCCAGGCATGCACCTAAATAAGAAGCAAGATCCTCCACAATAACCAGGACTTTTGCCCTCGATGCCTGGCTCAGCAATACAGTTCCTGCCTAGAGAGCACAAGCCCTGAGTTCAAACCCCAGTACAAAAAAAAACAACAACAACACTGGAGATGAGCCAAGGTGCGATCACTATCACTAGCCTTCAGACCTGACGCAGATTTCTCTTGCCAGGTCATGGAAAGTTGCTGTTTAAAGATGGAGGTTATTATGAAGGCCAGTTTGCGGATGGAGAGATTACAGGGGAAGGCTGCCAGCACTGGGCCTGGTCAGGTTAGCACTGGATGTGGGTGTCTGTTGGTCCCCTGCCTGATCACAAGGTAACTAGAGAAACAAGGGCATCAGGCTCCCCTAGCATGAGGGGTAACAACGTGATAGCTCCGTGCAGGCTGGGACCCCTGGTTGGGTGCTGGCATTCACCACTACAAACTGCTCATCTTTCCCACCACAATATTAAAATAAAAATGTATGACCCCCACAGGCCAACTTCCTTTTCTTTGCAGACACTGCAGCCGTGCCATGTCCTCAGATGAGAGAACATCCTCGGGCTGGGGCAGGGGCCCCTCTAGGGGCATCGGACCACACGGGCAGCCTGTGGTCCACGTGTAGCAGAGCTTGTCTCTTGGGCTCAGTGTTCAGTTGTTTTTAAAGAACCTGGGGAGGTGGGGCTGGGAGTTTGGCCTAGTGGTAAGAGTGCTTGCCTAGCATGCACGAAGACCTGGGTTTGATTCCTCAGCATTCCACATACATAGAAAAAGCCAGAAGTGGTGCTGTGGCTCAAGTGGTAGAGTGCTAGCCTTGAGAAAGCCCAAGGACAACGCTCAGGCCCTGAGCTCAAGCCACAGGACTGGCAAAAAAAGAACCTGGGGAGATGACTTAACCTTCACCCAGCCCGGCCTCAGGTGCCGGGCACCCCAGACTGCGTGCCATCCTGGCTGGCCGTTCTCCTGCCTCACTAGAGAGCAGGATAGAGAGACAGATGCCCTTTTGGAAGCAGCGCCTCCCACCACCGGTGGCCAGGGCAGTGGGGTGCAGGACCAGAGCTGACCCCCTCCTCATCTACACCCAGGAAATAGCTATTCTGGACACTTTGTTTTGGGAGAGCCTCAAGGACGCGGCATCATGAAGTACAAAGCCGGGGGCCACTACGAAGGAGACTTCTCCCGTGGCCTGAGGGAAGGTCTGCAGCTGGCATGGGGGGCAGGGGACCTGGGGGAGATGGGAGCCCGATGCCCACTCAGGTGTAGGAACCACCACCGGGCCTGTCTGCCTTGAGAAGTTGGGGAGGGGGCGGGGCGGGGTGTGGGCGGGTGGGCTGCTCCTTTTCTTCTGTCCCCAGGCTGCCCAGCTCTGCTTGGTACGTGGGGCCGGGTGGCTGGGGAGCCTCTGCCTGCCATGCCCACTTCAGCAGTCCACTGTCAGTCCCCATTCTACTTGCTCGTGACCTTGGGGCAGCGGGTTAGCCCGAGACCACAAATCTCACATCCAGCCACTCCTAGCCACTCAGCCAGGCCTGACACTGCCCGGGCCCCAGTGGCCACTGCAGATGCTTCTGAAGCCTGGCCCGCAGTCAGCCACATCCACTTTGGTCAGAGGCAGATCTGAGGAGAACCTGTCCGTACCCTGGACACCAAACGGCCTCACAGAGGCAGCTTCCTCCTCGCTCTCCAGGCTGGCTTGTGTTTGGAAGTAGAAATGCATTTCAGATGTGTAATGGCCCACAGACTGCACATACCGGCAGTTAAGAAGGCCACATCCCCACTCCGTTTTCCTCTGGCCTTTCATGTGAGAGCCCTTGCCGGGAGGCTCAGGTGGATGGTGGTCCCACTGAGTGGGTTTGGTTGTTTGTTTTTGTTTTTAATCTATGATTGCATAAGTAGGCCTTGAGCTTTCTGCTGTGTGGCCCTCAGACAGCAGGACATTTCTCTGTCATATGGCATGCCCTGCAGAGCCCTGCCCAGTGCCTCCAAGAGCTGGACCAAGCACTTGCCTTGCTGACCTGGGCAGCAACAGCTGTCACTATTCCATGTTGCATCTGCCATTTCTGGCCAGGCAGTGCTAAGCAATGCCCACAGCCTCCCTGAAGCTTGCCTGGCAGATAGCCTGGCCTCAAGAGTGAGCAGTGGGCACAGCCCTTTAAACTCACAACCTTCCTGCTCCCCAGCTCTGCAGGGTGAGACTGGCCAAATGGCTATAAGCCAAGTCACTCTGGGAGGCGAGAAGGCTGGGAGCAGGTCTCACCCGGCAGGAGACTTGAGGTGAAGCTCGTGTCTGCTCTCGGTTCCCTCCCCAGGCCAGGGGGTTCTGGTGGACGTGGATGGGCAGGTGTACCAGGGAGCCTTCCATGACAACAAGCGGCATGGCCACGGGCAGATGTGCTTTAAGTGAGTACGAGTCTTGGGGGTGGGCCAGCACTTGGCACATAGCCAGCGGGAGCAGCTCCCGTGGCTCCTGGAGGGGCACGAGTGTGTGGGGTGGGGGTAAGGGAGTAGGGCAGATTGTAGGCCTTAAGTCCATTCTGGGATTTGCTTTTACTGTCTATGTGTGTGTTCCTAGAGGCTTAAACCTAGGGCCTTCCATATGCTATGCAGGGCTGCACCCCACCCTCTTGTCTGAGTTGAACTTGTAACCCTAACTGCTCGGGAGGCTGATATCTGAAGATTGCTGTTCAAAGCCAACCTGGGAAGGAACATCCATGAGACTGACCTTCCATTAGCCACCAAAAGTAAAAAAAAATTAAAATAAAAAAAAATAGAGGTATGGCTCAAATGACAAAGCATTAGCCTTAAGCAAAACAGCTGAGGAGCAGTACCCAGGCCCGGAGTTCAAGCCACAGGAGCTGCAAAAAATAATTGACTTTATGTATAGCACCAATAAAACTGCCCCCTTTCCAAACTGGACTGGGTACCCTAAGCCTTCATTCCACTTCCCTTTATGGATTCTTACCCAGCATCCAAGCCCAGGATGAGAGCAGTCGTCTCCCATTTCTTCCCCTGGGGTTTCCTGTTCCAAGCAGCAAGGGCTGGGCATGGCATACATGGACGCAGCTTGCCCTGGAAGGCAGGCGGGCAGGCATTGGTGCCTGTGGCTAGCCCTCTCGAGCCACCCTGGTGAGGCAGGAGCTCACAGACCATCTGTTCAGAGCCTATTTTTGCCTTGGCCCTGGTCATGCGTGCTGAGCACAGTGAGAGGAGTCGATCTGCGTCACCGTGGCCACCTGGCTCCCAGCTGAGGACCCTGTGCTCTGCCCTCAGGAATGGTGACACATATGAAGGTGACTGGGTCCGGGACCAGCGTCAGGGACATGGAGTGCTGTGCAGTGCCGACGGCTCCACGTATGAGGTATCGTCACTGTGTGGCCCTGGTGGGCTGGGGTCGGGAGCATTGAACATCCCCTGATGCCCTGCAGGTGAGGGGCATGGGGTCGTGGCCCCAGTACCCAAGTTCTCAGGTTAACACAGGCGGGCGGCCTCAGAGATGAGTGGATCTCACTAACAGGAGACCAAAGCCACAGTACTGCCATAGGGAGACCTGACATAAAATGCCATCAGCCAGCAAAAGTGCCAGACTACCAAAGGAGGCAGAGAGCAAATGCCAACATGCTCACATTTGCCTAGTCAGATGGGCTGAGTTGGTCAGGATGGGCCGTCTCGGCCTGATGACAGGGCCTTCTCCTCCCGTGGAAGGCGCCAGCTACCACCCGCACTGCATGACACCTGCCCACGCTCTGTACGTGGCTTTCACCTGGACACCTGCATCAACAGGAAGGAAGGAGCAGGTCAGCCTCTAGACACACTGGAGTCCCCGTGAGAGGACAGGCGTCCCTGGGTCCTGCAGCCCTGGGCCCAGCCTGCTGGGAAAAAGCATAACTGTAGAATGATCATGGCAGCTGGGTCTGCACCCTAGCCAAGGTCCTTGTGTGGTTGGAAGGATGGAGCCCTGGCAGCAGAGGGCTCAGAGGTGGTCTCAGTTCTTCAAGAAATGGCCCCGGGTTCAGAGAACTGAGAGGACCCCACTGGCTCTCTTGTGCTCTGCAGTGCCCTCTTGTGCACCAGCTGGCCCACTCCCTTGTGGAAAGCAGGGAAGCGTGGATGGACAGCTGAGAGCCCACTGGCCATGGCGCCAGGCCAGCTGGAAATGGAGCTGGACGAGGCAGGATAGGGGTGTAGCTCCCTCAGCCCTGCTCCAAAGCCGGCAGAGGCGAGGGCTGCAGGAAGACATGCATGGCCACCTCTCCTGCTTACACCACACGGTTCTGCCTGGGTAGAGCCGCCGCCTGGAGCCCTGCCTGTATCAGCGAGCTAGGATGGAATAGTTGTGCACAGCCTGGCACCCTCATAGCCCCTGAGGAGTCCGCCTCTGCTGGCGAGAGGCCATCTTCACACTACTATGACAAATCCCCCCAGACCTGCAACGAGTCCCAGGCAGGCTCCAGTCAGAGGAGCGCTGCTGACCTGCAAGGGTTTGTCCCTTTCACCCCCTGTCCCCACACCCAGAGACCCTCAGGCCACCCCTCGGGGTGTCCCATTTCTGACAAACACAGCTAGAACTAGCAAAAGGCAGGGTTCCCATCATCATCTTGGTGCATAAACCTTACCCTGCCTCTCGGAGGAAGGATCCTTTGCCCAGTTCATACAGATGTGGCCTCCCAGTCCAGGAAGTGGCAGAGCAGCCTTGCTTGTCAGCACCTGGCCTGGCCCATAATCTTTTCCTGAGATCCAGGAAAACTCTGCCTTGCCAGGTTCCGCTGCCCAGAGACAAAGTGCTTTCTGGAAAGACCTGTATACCCTGTGCTGGAATAGAGGAGAACCAGGCCCAGTCCAATTTCCAGAGGCAGATCTGGCCAGGAATTCCTGGGCCATTTCCAGGGCTCCACTGCTAGCCACGGCTGCCCACTGATTCCAGCTGCTGCGCTCTGTTGGTCCCTGCCCAGGCCTCTCCCTTCTAAAACTAACGGCATTGTCAAGGAATGGGACCAGGAACATCACGGCCCCTTCACCTTCTGGACTCAGGTCTGTCCACCAGGGGGCAGTCCAGCCCCGCTCACCAGCATGGCACTCAGCCCTGGGCCCTTGTTCAGAGCTGTCTGGGACAGGAAATGCCCCGGGCACCAGGCTTTAGCCCACCAGCTCACCAGCAGAAGTGTGAGCCTTTTGAGTAGAGAGTCCAGGCCGCCTCGGGTCTGCAGCGCCCAGCTCAGCATACAAGCACTCACCCTTTCAGATTGGCATGTTCTCTGTTCCTCCTGGGGCTCCTCTTGAATTCACAGCACATTCCACAAAGGCTCTGTATTCTGCCTGAAGCCAGTGGCCATTTCCACAGCCTAGAGCTCCTGGCTAGTGAAAATGCATACCTTCAGCTGACCCTCGGTGGGGCCCATCTGAGAACCAGTTCCTGCAGCCCAGTTCACAGAGCCCTGGGCCCAAGTGTCCAGTGGCCACGGCACCCTGCACTCTGCCTTCTTGCTGAGGCAGAAGCCTGAGCAGAGTCCAGGGAGGTAACAGAAGAAACCCCAGTCACGACCTGTGCCAGATTGGCATCTGGTGCCCGCTAGAACTCAAGACATAAAGAGGCAGCAGCGTGGCTGGATGCCAGTGGCTCACGCCTGTAATCCCGAGCTACTCAAGAAAGTCTGTGAAAAGAAAAGCAAGTAGAGGTGTGGCTCAAGTGGCATAGCAAGAACAGAAGGCTCTGAGTTTGAGGGATTTTTTTTAAGCAACAGCATAGACTAAACAGCCAGTCAGAGACTCGGAGTGATTGGGGGTGTCGTGTCCAGATGCACCCAGGTCTTAGCTTTCAAGTGCTTTAATCAGTATTCTGAGGAGAAAGGTGGCACTTCTGAGTGCCACTGAACTACTGGCTGGTCCCACCCTTTGGCAGCTGGGTCTTACTGGAGTGGAGGCAGGTGACTCCATGATGGGAAGCCTCTCAGCTTCTTGGTGGGCCCATTCACTCACCCTGTGGTCAGGCATATAAGCCACAAAGCTGCTGCCAAGATCAGGACAATGGAGCCGCCAAAGAAGAAAACAGCTCACGTGTTCAAAGGCCCACAGCGGGGTTCTCATCATCACCTCGAAAGTCTGGGTTCTTGTAGAGATTTCCGTCCTCTGGTTCAGGGTCCTCGTGCCACAACTGACCGGGCACCACAGCCTGGGAAGAGATGGCTTCTCATCGAACCTGCCGTTCAGGTCACCACTGCCACCAAACGGCAGCGAGAGCACAACCTTCGGGCATTTTATGGTGGCCTGGGCAGGGCTGAATGAAGGAATCTCCCCGATCTCGTGGACCCAAGGCCAGTGGCAGGCTGAGGCCCTGGGCCGTCTGACAGGATCCAGACTCTGCAAATGCCACGACTGCCAGCCTGCGCTTCTGGGGCTGCTTCAACACAGCCATTGGCACGGGAAAACCATTGGCACGTCGGTCACTTGACCCTGATTAGCCAGAAGAGACTGCTCACCACATCTCTGTGCTGGGAGGCAGCCTGCGTGCCGTGGCAGGTGGAGGCCCTTGGCCGGGAGGGGCCAGGGCCAGGGGAGGAGGCCAGAAGCAGTGTACCTGGGCCCTGCTCTCTGGAGCACCACCAGGCCTTACGCCGACACTCAGTCTAAAAAACACATTGAAGCCAGGAGCGTGGCCTAGGGTAGAGGGCTCACCTGGCATTACCTGAGGCTTTGGGTTCCATTGCTCAGTACCACATAAACAGGAAAGCCAGAAGTGGTGCTGTGGCTTAAGTGGTAGGGCTCCAGCCTTGAAAAAGCTGAAGATCCGTGCTCAGGTCCTGCATTCAAGCCCCAGGACTGGCAGAAAAAGAGGGGGGGTGGGGGGAGGACGCAAGCAAACAGACAGGGTGTCCACAATCAGAGATCTGAGGATGGCAATTTGAAGTCAGCCTGGACAAGAAAGTCTGTGAGACTCTTATCTCCAGTGAACTACTCAGAAAAGGCTGGGAGTGGAACTGTGGCTCAAATGGTAGAGCACTCGCCTTGAGTACAGTGAGGTTCAGGATAGCGCCTGGACCCTGAGTGATAAGTACTTGGCTTGCGTCCCTGTTTAAGAGGGACAGTGGCCTGTGCAGCATGGCCAGCGTCCATGCACAGAACTGTCCCGTGTTCCCAAACTAAGACCCTGACCCTGTTCAGCCCTTCCATCTCCAGTTCCCAGGAACCGGCATTCTGTTTTCTCAGGGAGTCTAACTCCAGACAGACCTAGCGTGAGGACACTCACACAGGACTTCACCTTCCAAGCCTGCTTGTCCCAGTAAACACCACGTGCTGCTCAAAGCTTGCCCACGTGGCAGTGGTGTCCGAAGTCTCTGAAGGCTCAGCGGGGCTCTGTCATGTGTGTGTCCTGCTTTCTTTGTCTGGTCCTGTGAGAGGACACGGGCATGAGTCCACTCCTTGGCTGTCACCGGTAGTGTCAGGAACACAGGTGTGTGGCCTCTCTCAAGACCCTGTTTTCCGTTTCTGGGTTAAACCCAGAAGTGGAATAGTACATCATAGTGGTTGTATTACTCTACTGTGTTTTGTGACAGGGTTTACTATGTAGCCTGGGCTGGCCTTGCACTCATCACCCTCCTGCCTCGGTCTCCCAAGTGCTGGAAATATAGGCATGTACCACCACACCCAGCGTATGTTTTTCATTTTACAGCAGCTGCAGTGTTTCCAGCCCCAGCCCCGGTACACAGGCTCTTAGCGTTGCATACCCTCACCCACCCTCACTTTCTGATGTTTCCAAAGCTGTCTAGTAAGCTTGAGCCCCACGAGTCGTAGACAGCTGAGTCCTAGCCCCCCCCCCCCTTGCTGTCACCACACAGAGACAGCTTGGCTACACTTTGCTTGATGAGTCTCTGTGCTGGCTTTCCTGGCTGGACCACAGGCAAGCGTAATGTCCCAGCACGGAGGCTTGCCTGTTAACCGTGTCCACTGAGGCCCCTTGAAAGTCCTTGCGTGTGTGTACATCATAGGATTTCAGCCCCCAAACAGGCAAGGCCCTGGACATGGACTCAGCCTTTCTGTGACACTCAGGATCCTCCCTTAAAAAAAATAAAAAGGCTAGGCCCAAAGCAGTGCTTTTTACATTTTGCACAAAGCTGTTCTCCTTTAACCAGGGTTTGAACTCAAGGCCAAGTGGACTTGCCATCCACCTCCATCCTAGCTCTCTCTGGTTCTTTTGGAGCTGTAGTCTCAGGACTTTTCTGCCCAGGCTGGTTTTGAACTGTAACTCTCTGGATCTCAGCCTCCAGAGCAGTTAGGAGTGCAGGTGTGAGCCACCCGTGTTGCTGCTGTTTTCTATTCTGGAAAGACCAGAGGGTCCGTGGATTCTCCCCTTGTGCCTTTGTTGGCTGGTCTTGGCCTTGGGTTCCCATGAGAGTTTGGCCCCAGCCATCTCTTACTTCAGCCAGATTTCCCATTTTACAGGAAAGGAGTCTAACCCAGAGCGTGAGGAGTTCCAGGAGAAGCCTGCAGCTGTGTGTGAGGTGCCAACATCTGAAGCACAGGGCATGAGACAGGCAGGTCCAGGCAGCAGCAGCATTTAGGGTTCCTTAGCAAAACCAGGAGCCTTGCCCACCGTTGGAGACACGCGCGTTGTGGTTGAATGCAGCACTGTGGACAATGTGGGCTGTGGCATCATGGGGCATCTCGGGCCGTGTGGGCTGTGTGGGCTGTGTGGGCTGTGTGGGCCGTGTGGGCTGTGGCATCGTGGGGCGTCTCGGGCTGTGTGGGCTGTGTGGGCTGTGTGGGCTGTGGCAGCTGTGGCATCGTGGGGCGTCTCGGGCCGTGTGGGCTGTGGCATCGTAGGGCGTCTTGGGCTGTGTGGGCCGTGTGGGCTGTGGCATCGTGGGGCGTCTTGGGCTGTGTGGGCTGTGTGGGCCGTGTGGGCTGTGGCATCGTGGGGCGTCTCGGGCCATGTGGGCTGTGTGGGCTGTGGCATCGTGGGACATCTTAGGGTATCAGGATGCCCTAAAGTAGGAAGACCCCACGGGTACACGTGTGGCCAGACAAGCGTGCACCCAGGATGAGGAGCCATGGCCTCTGCAGGGTCACCTCCAGCCAGCGGTTAGGAGGGAGCAGAGCAGCAGGGTGGTCTAGGAAGTACTTCCTGAGTGCGAAGGGTACTGGTTTCTTAGTTCGTGACCTGGTCCGCGGGCCATGTCCCCAGCAGCCGCAGTGCTAAGCAGCGGTGGGGGCAAGGGTGGGGCCTGCGCCCCCTTCCCGCTCTTGGGCCGCCTGCGTTCTCATCCTGGCACCCATCTCTGTGCACTCCAGGCTTGCTTGCTTTGGGTGAGAGTGTGGCCCCTATGGCTCTTCCCTGGCCAGCTGTCAACGTCACCACTCTCCATGGCCCTCAGCGCCACCTGTCCTCCCCTTAGGGCCAGGCAGTGGCCCAGCAGGGAAAGGAGAGCAGGTGTGGCAGGCACCCTGAGGATGTGTGGTGGCCATGCTGTATCCACAGCTCCCATAGCTGGTCTTGTGCCAGGCTCCACGGTGCCAAGGAACCAGAGTCCTGGGGCAGGAGGCGACAGCTCCAGGGTTCTTGCTTCTCAAGTCTGGGCTGGCCCTTACCCAGCCACCATCTTAGGCTGCTTCACGGTGACAGAGAGCCACCATGCAAAGGTGTGGTCCTCAATCCTGGCGTCCTGGGATGGAGACACTGATAGGTATTGTTTCCTTGTGTGGGTGCCTGTTTGCTGAGAAATGGCAGAATGTGCAGATAGAGGGTTTGCCACATCAGACTTCCATGCTTTCTGTCAACACTTGGTGCCAGCCATGCTGACGTGAGCCACGTGCGTCCACCCCAGCAGGGTCATGGCTGATCCCGATCCTGGGCACGCAGCCGGCAGGCCCCCTCGCAGCGGTGGTTGGTCAGCCAGCCACCTGGGCATGCCAGGCTGCCTGGGGTGGGCAGCTGTCACGGACAGCACACAGGTTCTTTGCCCACTGCTGCTTCCTGGCCATGGCCTCACAGGCAGGCACCCACCGTGGTGGCCCTGTTTATCACTGCTGCCTCGCCCACACCTGCCCACCGCTGCACTCCATTCTTACGGAAAGGCCAGTGCAGGTAACACAGCACAGAGGGGAGGTCTCCCTCCTCCTGGACTCTGGCCGGACTCCCAGGACCCACTCAGGTCCTTCCGCTGTGAGCCACCAGGCTCTCCCGTGGCATATGCCTCCTGTGAGCACAGCGGGTCACTCTTGGAAGCACTGAGGCTGGAGGGAAATGAGGATGCGGTGCCAGGCCCAGGGCAGTGAGACCACCAGGGAGAGCCAGGGCCTGCAGTACTGCAGTCTCACCTGAGAGAAGTCTGGAGAGAGCCCGGCAGTGCGTGGTCCTGAACAGGCAAGGGCCCTGGGGCCACCCGGCTGGTCCAGCAGCCTATAAGCTCCAGAACTGACTGGTGACATCCAAACCTCAGGACCCTCCCCTACACACATAGCCTCACCGGGGCCTGTATCCATGTGACAGAAGAGACCTGTGTCCATACAGGTCGCAGACTGCCCAGAGCACAGACCAGGCAGCAGCCACAGCTCCTCTGACCAGAGGACCATGGGGCCCAGGGCCAAGAGACACTTGGCCAGGATGAGGCAAGTCAGCTGAGCGGCACTGAGTCCCAGGAGAACACAGCTGGTGTGTGGTGGTGTGAGCTATCCCAGGGCCACAGCCCACAGGGGTGAGGCCATCCGGGGGGGCCACAGGGAATGAGGCCATCTTGAGACTGCAGGGATGAGGTCGTCCTGAGACTACAGAGGTGAGGCTGTCCTGAGGCCAGGGGGAGTGAGGTCATCCTGAGACTGCAGGGATGAGGCCATCCTGAGGCCAGGGGAAATAAGGTCATCCTGAGACTGCAGGGATGAGGCCATCCTGAGGCTGGGAGGATGAGGTCATCCTGAGACTGCAGGGGTGAGACTGTCCTGAGGCTACATGGCCTGTGGCCTTGGAGGCCATCTTGAGGCTGGGGTGGAGGGGGGTGAGACCACCCCAGGGCCACAGGCCCTGCAGGGGTGAGGCCATCCTGAAGCCATCCTTAGGCTGTAGCGGTGAGGCCATCCTCGGGCTGCAGGTGAAGACGTCTTGAGATTACAGGGGTGAGGCTGTCCTTAGACTGCAGGTGTGATGTGGTAGCTGTCAAGAGGAAGCTCCCATCCCTGTCCCCAAAGAGCTTAGGGGCAGTGGCCCTGCCGTGTGCTCCCCAGCAGACTGCCGCCTCTTCTGAGCGGCCCGGCACCCCCGCGGCTGCCCCTCGCGTGGGGACAAGGCTGAGACATGGGCTGTGTGGCCAGCAGCTGTGGCTCACTTCCCCAGCTGACGCCTCCAGGCCCCGGGGCCGTGTGGTGACCACATGTGCCCAGCAGCCGTGGAGGCTTTCCCTGGCACTCAGCTGCCCCTCCACCTCCCCCACCACATGACCACATGACCACACGCCTCAGATTATCTGCAGAGGCCCCCGTTGCCACATGCTGTGGCCAGGGTCCTCGTCAGGAGGACCTGAAGAAGGAGGTCATAGATGAAGCACTGCTGCCATCTTGAAGTTTCCCATAAGGCCCTGGGAGTCTCCTGTGGTCCGGCTCTGCCCGGAGCAGGCCCAGCTCTGCTGTGTGAGGCTTGGGAGTCTGAGACTATCACCCTCTTCCCCTCGGGTACAGCGGCGTGCTCGCTGACCTGTTCACGTGGAAGCCTGGCTAGCCGGGCCGCTCCCACCTTGGCCCTGGCACCTTGGCAGGACAGATTGGGTCTTCTCATGGCCGGCATTGTATTTCTGACAGAAGGTTGTGCGTGTGTGAGTGGGGTTCTGTCTGCATGGGGTGCCCTGCCTTTGTTCCCACACTGCCCAATATTTATATAGCAAAGCCAGCAAAATAGAGTATGGGCCCCAGAAGAACCATTGTGTGGACCTCAGGACCCTGGGGTCTCCTGACCGCCCCCCCAGGCCACCCATGGTCCTCAGGACCCTGGGGTCTCCTGACCGCCCCCCCAGGCCACACATGGTCCTCAGGACCCTGGGGTCTCCTGACCGCCCCCCCAGGCCACACATGGTCCACAGGACCCTGGGGTCTCCTAGCCCCCCCCAGGCCACACGTGGACCTCAGGACACTGGGGTCTCCAACCCCCCCAGGCCACACGTGAACCTCAGGACCCTGGGGTCTCCTAGCCCCTCCAGGCCACATGTGGACCTCAGGACCCTGGGGTCCCCTAGCCCCACCCCCAGGCCACACGTGGACCTCAGGAGCCTGGGGTCTCCTGACCCTCCCCAGGCCACATGGGGACCTCAGGAGCCTGGGGTCTCCTAGCCCCCCCCAGGCCACACGTGGACCTCAGGACCATGGGGTTTCCTAGCCCTCAGGCCACACGTGGGCCTCAGGACCCTGGGTCTCCTAGCCCCCAGGCCACACGTGGACCTCAGGACCCTGGGGTCTCCTAGCCCCCCAGGCCACATGTGGACCTCAGGACCCTGAGGTCCCCTAGCCCCCCCCAGGCTACATGTGGACCTCAGAACCCTGGGGTCTCCTGACCCTCCCCAGGCCACACAGGGACCTCAGGACCTTGGGGTTTCCTAGCCCCCCCAGGCCACATGGGGACCTCAGGACACTGGGGTCTCCTGGCCCCCCCAGGCCACACGGGGACCTCAGGACCCTGGGGTTTTCTAGCCCCCACTCCAAGCCACACTGTCCCATCCACAGGGACAGTGGCACAGCGATGTCTTCAGTGGACTGGGCAGCCTGGCCCACTGCTCAGGAGCCACCTACTGTGGATTGTGGATCAACGGCCATCCCGCGGGTAAGTGAGCAGCCTGATCCTTCCGCTGGCCTGTGGGGACACTGTGGGCTGGGCCTGGTCCCTCAGAATGCCCTGGGCTTTCCCACAGCCCGTCAGCCACAGAATCACAGGCCAGAGGAGCCAAGACCCCAGTGAAGTCAGTCGCTCTGTGCTGCTCTCGAGGTGGCCTCCATCTGGCTCCCTGAGACCTCCGCACGGTGTGTCCCCAGGTGGCCTGTGTCCCCAGGAGGGTGGCCGGGGCCCTCACCGGAGAGCACTCCTAGGCCACCTGCTAGTTTGTTCCTGGTGATTTCTGAGCTTCCTTGGACACAGAACAAGGCGCTGTCTGAGTGGTGGCCCTTCCAGGGACACAAGGCACCTCTCCAAACCTTGGCGCCCATCCCGAAGCACAGCAGATGCCAGCCTGGCTTCAAGCCAGCCCTGGCTGTGCCCTGTGGCACTGAAGTCCCCTGATGCCATTTGGGTGTGGCATGCTGGTCTTCATGCTGCCACCTGCATTCTCTCCCTGGGCGCCATCTCTGAAGAGGCAGGGCAGCCGTGAGGCCTCCCTGGGTCCGTCCTGGCCACTGACGCTGCTCTGTGTCTCCCAGCTCCAGCCAGCAGGATTGTGATTCTGGGCCCAGAGGTGCTGCAGGTGATGCAAGGCTCGTCCTTCTCACTGAATGTTCAGCTGCAGCGGGACGACGGGGACATTGCTGAGAGTAAGCAATGCTGGGTGGCCCGCTGCCCCAAGCATGGTGCACCAGCCCAGCCCCGGGGCAGAGGGAGACACGGCCGCCACCCCATGCTGCAGGCAGCTCTTGGTCCAGGGCCTCACTGCAGCGGGGAGGGGGTGCACATGTGTGTGCGTGTATGCATGAGTGTGCAGACGTGGGCGTGTGGGTGTGTCTGTGTGTCGTGTGTGTTTGGTCTCTCCCTGGAGGCTGGTATTTATCAGACATGAAGATGGAAGAAACTGCTGGGTTGAGCAGCTGTCTGTGGGCCACAGAGCTGGGGGCCGTCTCATGGCCTCCTCTGGGGTGGAGGAGGACAGACCCACTTCTAGATTCCTTGGTAGCTCAGGAAGCCCCGCCGTAGTGCAGGATGGGTGTGTGAGTTCCCCGGGCTCTTGGCACCGGCTTGGGCTGGGAAGCCATGCGGGGTAGCCTGTCAGGTACACTTGGTCACACTGGTTTGTCTGGACACGCTAGCTATAACATTAATCTTTACTGCGATGTCATGATCTTTATCAAGCTTGCAGCTGTAAGCAGGTATCAGCCCCCTTCTAGAACGTTCTCTCCATGTCTGACCCTTACACAGAATGTTTAAAGTTGTCTCACGATGTGCCTCTTGCTTCTTTCCTCCTCTCCGCCATCCACATCTTCCCTTTTATTTATTTTTGTGCCCGTGCTGGGGCTTGACCTCTGGGTTTCACACTCTTGCTTGACTCTTTTTTTTTTTTTTGCCAGTCCTGGGCTTGAGCTCAGGGCCTGAGCACTGTCCTTGGCTTTCTCAAGGCTAGAGCTCTACCACTTGAGCCTCAGCACTACTTTCGGCTTTTTTCTATGTATGTGGTACTGAGAATCGAACCCAGGTCTTCATGCATGCTAGGCAAACACTCTACCACTAGGCCAAACTCCCGGCCCTTGCTCGACTTTTTTTGTGCCTGGCCAGTGCTCGGCCACTAGAGATGTTCAGGCTGCTTAATTGAAGGTAAGAGCCTCACAGATGTGACTGTCTGCCCTGGTATGGGATTTCAATTCCCAGATCTCAGCCTCCTGAGCAGCAAGGGTTATGGTATGAGCTACTGTGCCAGACCTCTGCCCTTTTTTCCCCTTTCTTTCTGTTATTTTTTCTTCAGTATTTTATTTGGGATCGTTTCTATTTCTTTCTGTTATTTTTTCTTCAGTATTTTATTTGGGATCGTTTCTATGGCTGTATTTGCAAGCACACAAGTCTCCTGCAGCATTTAATCTGAACGGATCCTGGCAGTGGGGTTTTCCTCTCACAGCTGTAGTTTCTTTCTCTCGAGCTTTCACTCCTCTTTATGTTGACTGCGTCTCCACTCGACTGTCCGCACCCAGACTTGATACAACAGCTTCCCATGTGCTTGACTACGAAGTCTAGCACCTAGTTAGTTCTCAGTTACTTTCCCCTCCTTCCTGGCCACGCTCTCCCATGCTCTGCTGTGCCTGCTGATCTTCGATGGAGGGCCAGACCTTGTAAGTACACCTTGGTGGACGCTAGCTGCTTCACAGCCCCATCCGTGGGACGCTCTAGAGGAGTGCTCTGCCAGTGATCTTCCTCACCTTCACTACCTGTGGGTGACATGTCCCCCTCTGCTGCAGGCAGGACCCCCTAAAACCAGGTCCAGTCTCCTGGGACCTCTGAGTCACACCGCCTGGGCGGTGGGGGACAAGCCATCCAGCCCTGTGGTGCGCAGGGCCTGTTCCCTCTGACTTGCAGGTGGATTCCTGGTGCGTGGGTCTGCCGCCCAGCATGCCTCCAGGGCTTCTTGTCTCTGCTCCTTTGTCCTTCGGCTCTGAAGCTCTCTAGTCCGCATTTCCTCCTCTCTTTTCCTCAGTGGAGGGATGTGGCTGGGCATCCCGGAGGTCTGAACCAACCACGTGCACTGGGTATCCACCTGGGACACTGTCAGACACAGGTCGCCATTCTGGTCCTCGGAGTGTCTAGAAGCTCCTCCCATCTGGAGCGCTGCGTCAGCTCTAGGGGTTCAGGACCACCCTCTCCACCTCCTCCTCCCTGTTCAGGCCTGGCTGTTCTGCCTCAGCACGGCCCACGGTGCCCCTCACATGCTGTCCAGCACGCACGGGTGTCGGGCTCTCCATCCCCTCTCCCAAGACCCACTCAGAGTCCACGCTGCGCCTCACAGGGACAGCCATGTCTGGTCCTCTGCTCCTCTCTCGAGCTGCCTGCAGCCGGAGGCTCCCAGAGTCAGGGCAGTGTGCGGTAGCAGCTGGCCCTGCAGACATTTAGTGTGCACTGACTGTGTGCCCTGCCTTGCAGGGCCCGGGAGCGGGGCTGGATGTGCAGGCTGGTGAGGCCCGCAGTGGAAACCACCCTTGCTACAGTGCCCCATGTACAACACCAACACGCACGCGCATGCGCACACACACACCACCCATGCACACTCATTCAGACACTATCCCAGGGAAATGTCCAGCTTGGTAAACCCGCGGTCCAGTCATCAGACAGGCTCTCCCACAGGGTATGAGCAGCTGGACTGTAGGCCTAGAGCTGGAGATTCAGGGTCCAGAGTTCGGGGTGAAGAAGAAAGGCTGGGTGGGAAGGGAGGCTCCATGCAGCACAGAGCCAGGGTGGCCAGGCAGTCCCTCCACATGACGGGACACGGTTTCCGTGCCTCACCCCCTCTAACAGCCTGTTTCCCCATCTCTCCCCGTCCGGGAAGGTGAGAGCGGCCGGCTCCTGAAGATCTCGGCGGGTGTCAGATACGTGCAGCTCTCAGCCTACTCGGAGGTCAGCTTTTTCAAGATGGATGAACACCACCAAGAGGTGCTCATACAGACCCCATTGTGAGTGAGGACGGTGTCTCCTTGGGGCCTCAGCCCCTCCTCACCTGCATGAGGCTTGGGGCCCAGTGCTGGCCGGGTTTCCAGGTCAGCGAGCAGGTCAAGACAGCAAGCAGCAGAGAGAGAGGGAAAGGGAGGCCAGACAGGGGTGGTGAGTTGACAGGGGTGGTGAGCAGAGGGCTGGCACAAGCCAGAAGCCTGGTGATCACTGGGAGAAAGGGTAGGCAGAACTGAGCGGTCGGTCGGCCCTTTGCTCTGGACCTCAGGTGGCTCAGGGCAGCCCATAAAGCTCACCAAGATGGGTGAACGCTGTTCATTACTTTCCTTGGCCAAGTCAGAGGTCAGAATGTGTCATAGGTCAGGATACATCAGAAGTCAGAGGGTGCTATGAGGGCATCCAGCCCCTGCCCCTGCCACCCCAGCACACTGAAAAGCTTGTCCTGTCGTTCCCAGTGGCTTCCAGTGCATCTCCTATCCTCTCTCCTGCTCAGCATCCTGGGCACTGGAGCCCAGCACTTCTGTTGAGACCACTGGAGCTGACCCACCACCCTCCAGGGCAGAGCTCAAGCCAGGGCCAGCTTCAGAAGCCTTGCGTGCCCAGCACGACAGCCCCAGCTGTCCGCCCGGTGAGTGGCGTGCACAAACACACCAGCGGTGGGGGTGGCGGGGAGCCCAGGGCCTGGATGGAACCCGGAACCTGGGCGCAGGAGATGAAGCATCTCTCAGAACTTGGCTCTGGGAGACATGGAGGCCAGGGGAGAGGCCAGTCGAAAGCAGGCCTCAACAGAGCGCGAGCTGGCCTCCATGGGGTGGGCAGGTGGTGGAGCTGCCCAGCTTGGGGCCACCGCCCACCAAGCAAGCTAATAGCCATGGGGACAAACCCCATGAAGGACGTGGCACAGGCCGGGGATGGTGGTCGTCCTGTTGGTCGGGAATGGGACAGGAGTATGGCTGCAGCAGGGCCCTCTGGGACCCTCACCTCTTTGTCTGCCAGGCGAGGGGTGACATAGCAATGCTCTGAGGTTCCTCTGCCCTTGAGCCCAGGGTGGCCGTCACCCCTGCCACCGGCCACCCAGGTGTGGTGGAGCTGGTGGGCCTGTCCGGTTACTCACACCCCTTGGCCTACGGGGTTCCCCCCGCCCCCCCGTGTGTTTGCTTGTGACTGTTTAAGAATGCAGCACCTTCCTCAGGTGAGGGCAGGTGAGAACTGCCATCCAGAGGGTCCGAGGCTCGGATAACCGGTCATTGGGAACAATTCGTGGGTCTTACCACTGCCACAGAGGGCACTTAGGGGGCAGAGCTCTAAGCTCTCGTTGTATTAGCTGGACTGGCAGGGCAGGTGGGGAGGCAGGCAGCAGCCGAGCAGCCTTGCTGGGCATCTGTTAAGGACAGCGTCTGACCAAAGCTGGACTCGGATGTCTGGGCCCTGGCACCATGAGCTCACCTCATGTCCTTCTTGCCCGGGTGCTGCAGCCGGTCCTTCTAGACTGGGACAAGGTGAGTGAGAAGGCTCTGCCAGCACTGGGACCTGCAGACACACGCCTCTCGTGTTTGGGGCACCTTCTTACAGTCTGCACGGTCCAGATGCCAGGGTCCCCTGGTCACAACAGCTGGGATCTGAGCACCGGGTCACCTGGGCCACCAGGTCACAGCAGAGCCCATCAGTGCGACCGAAGCACCACTGCCCACCGCCTCCATGGGCCAGCGCTTGCCACGCCCCCACTGGCCTTGGGGTCGGGGGGGGGGGCCCTCTGTAGCCCAGGAAGCGCTTCAGTGGCTCAAGAACCAATCCCTTCTCTCCCCAAACCTCAGGCCATCCTGGGGAGGGGCACTGACTCTCTCCTTGCCAGGAGCTTCTGGCCCCAGGCTGGACCGTGGGGAGGGGAACCTGCTGGCCCAGGGAGGAGAGAGGGCTCCTTCGCTTCCAGTGTCATAGAAGAAGCGATTTCACAGGCATCGTCAGAATAGTTCTCGTGGTTCTGTATAAAAATGCTCTCGGAGCACCACGCCTTCCGTTTGGAGAGACTTCCAGAGCCAAGAACTGAGGTCTCGATGGAGACCCCAGGTACAGACAGGACTGGCCACACCCACTGGCCGTGACCCACACCCACTGACCATGAGCCACCCTACTTCCATGGCTCTGGGCGGGGCTCCGTGTCTCCCCCGCCTGTGACCTGACAGCCTCGGCCTGCCTGCCCCGCCGTCTGTCCTGCCTGCCCGTCCAGCTCTCATGGACTTGTGCCTCCCAGGACCACACGGCTGTACTCCTGAGACGCACGCCTGGAGAAGGCTTGGGCTGGGGCCCACCACAGGGCCTGCGCCCATCAGGAGAAGCCCCGAGGAAGACCCACTGCATGTGGCTCCGTTTCCAGCAGCACCATGAAGCACTGAGCACCTCTGAGTATGGCTCCCCTGCATGCTCTGGGCTGCTCCTTCCCTTCGCCTGCCTCCATTTCTTCTCCAAGCCTGGGCAGGGGCAACTGGAGGCAAGGATTCTCCTCGGCTCCTTGCCCATCTAAGAGCAGGCCCAGTTGAGTCCCAAGTGAACCAAGGAGGTTCTGGCTCAGAGAGGCAGCTCTTTCTGAAAGATTTTTTCTTTTTTGTGGGTCGTGGGGCTTGAACTCTGGCCCTGGGCACTGTCCCTGTGCTCTTCACCTCAAAGCTACTCCTGTAACCTGGAGCCACAGCTCCACTTCTGGTTTTCTAGTGGTTAATTGGAGATAAGAGTCTCATGGACTTTCCTGCTCTGGCTGGCTTTGAACCATGATCCTCAGCTTTCAGCTTCCTGCGTAGCTAGGATTACAGGTGTGAGCCACTGGCACTGACCAGCTTTGCTTTTCTTTTTTTTTTCTTTCTTTTTTTTTTTTTTTTTTGCCAGTCCTGGGCTTGAGCTCAGGGCCTGAGCACTGTCCTTGGACTTTTCTCAAGGCTAGAGCTCTACCACTTGAGCCTCAGCACCACTTCCGGCTTTTTTTTCTATATGTGGTACCGAGGAATCAAACCCAGGTCTTCATGCATGCTAGGCAAGCACTTTAACCACTAGGCCAAACTCCCGGCCCCAGCTTTGCTTTTCTTAAAACTGAGTATTTCTCTCAGGAAAGGATTGGTCAGGTAGAATTTATACCCCTGCCCCCAGAACACACAGCAGAATCATTTGTCCCATCCAGGATCTGGAGCATTCATGGTTCATCTGGTCTACAGCTCTGTCCTCTGTCCAGCTCTTCCCTGTTCACAGCTCTGCACTGTCCACGGCTCTGTACTGTCTGTGGCTCTGAGCTGCCTGTGGCTCTGCACTGTCCATGGCTCTGAGCTGTCCACAGCTCTGCACTGTCCACGGCTCTGCCCTGTCCACGGCTCTGCCCTGTCCATGGCTCTGCCCTGTCCATGGCTCTGAGCTGCCCACAGCTCTGTATCATGAGATAGCATCTTTGCTCCATGTGTTTCCTGGTGGAAGCTGCAGGGTGGATGGCACAGAAGGGGCCCCTGGGCATGTGCTTCCAGGCCCCTGGTTCCAGTGGGCCTAAACTACCCAGCAAAGTGGAGCCACACCCTCGCAGTGGTGGCATCCCCACCCCTCCCCACACCCTGGGGCTCGCCTCAGGGTTGTGAGGAAACCCAGGCTCCTGCTGGGCATCCGTGGGCCCAGGCCAGTGAGCTGGCGGCAGCCAGAAATGGAAGGAGCCTTGTCCCCATCTCCTCCCCCTCACATGCCCCTGCCTAGGCCAGGGCCGCCGCCCCCTGAACTGGGAGAAGAGATACGTCAACTGAAGAGACCAATCTCATACCATGAGATAGTGGAGCAATCAGGGAAATGCCAACCAAAACCAGCCCAGGTCCAGACGGTTTCACGGCAGAATTCTACAAGACTTTTAAAGATGAATTAACACCTATACTCTTGAAACTCTTCCAAGAAATAGAAGCAGAAGGAGCAATACCAAACTCATCCCCAAACCAGGTAAAGACCCAACAAAAAAAGAAAACTACAGACCTATCTCTCTAATGAACACAGAGGCAAAACTCCTCAATAAAATATCAGCCAACAGAATCCCGAAACAAATTAAAAAATTATACACTATGATCAAGTGGGCTTCATCCTACAGATGCAAGGCTGGTTTAACATTTGTAAATCAATCAATGTAATACATCACATCAATAGAGCGAAGTATAAGAATCTATGATAATTTCTCTGGCGGCAGAGAAGGCATTTGACAAAATACAACATCCATTCATGTTGAAAGCACTAGAAAAAATAGGAATAGGAGGTACATTCCTTAAAATAATCAAAGCCACATATGGCAAAACTACAGCCAATATTATACTACCATTTACCTTAAAATCAGGAATAAGGAGACTGGGAGTTTGGCCTAGTGATAAAGTGCTTGCCTGGCATGCACAAAGACCCAGGTTCAATTCCTCAGCACTACATACATAGAAAAAAGCCAGAAGTGGTGCTGAGGCTCAAGTGGTAGAGCTGTAGCCTTGAGAAAGTCCAAGGACAGTGCTCAGGCCCTGAGCTCAAGCCCAGGACTGGCAAAAAAAAAATCAGGAATAAGACAGGGATGCCCACTCTCTCCACTTCTCTTCAATATAGTGCTGGAACTCTTAGCCAGAGTAATAAGGCAAGAGAAGGACATCAAAGGGATCTACGTAGGGAAAGAAGAAATTAAACTGTCCCTATTCGCAGATGACAGGATCCTATACCTGAGTACCCAATAAACTCCACTCCCAAACTCCTAGAATTAATAAACCACTTCAGAAAAGTGGCAGGATACAAATCAACCTGCAAAAGTCGGTAGCTTTTCTGTATGCCAACAATACACAAACAGAAGGAAAAATCAAGAAAATGATACCATTTGCAGTAGCCCCCCCAAAGAATAAAATACTTAGGAATTAACCAAAGATGTAAGGGAAATATTCAATGAAAACTATAAAAGCCTAAAAAAAGAAATTAAAGAGGATACCAGGAAATGGAAAGACATCCCATGCTCATGGATAAGGAGAACCAACATAGTAAAAATGGCCATATTGCCAAATTTTACTGCAATCACCATCAAAATCCCAAAGACATTCTTTACTGAAATAGAAGATATAATCCAAAAGTTCATATGGAACAAAAAAAGACCTTGAATAGCCAAAACAATTCTAGGCAAAAAGAACAATGCAGGTGGTATTACAATACCAGACTTCAAACTCTACTATAGAGCCATGATAACAAAAACAGCATGGTATTGGCACAAAAACAGACCAGAAGATCAGTGGAACAGAATAGAAGACCCAGAATTAGAACCATATACCTATAGGCAACTTGTATTTGACAAAGGAGCCAAAGTTATACAATGGAACAAACACAGTTATTCAATTATTGGTGCTGGCAAAACTGGGCAGCCACATGCAGAAAACTAAAAATTGATCCCAGCCTGTGACGATGCACAAACATTAACTCAAAATGGATCAAAGTCCTCAATATCAGATCTGAAACCCTGAAACAGCTACACAATAGAGTTGGAGAGACACTGGAACTCATAGGCACAGGAAAAAACTTCCTGAACAGAGTCTCAGGGTCACAACAGATTGGAAAGAGACTCGACAAATGGGACTGCCTAAAAATAAAAAGTTTCTGCACAGACAAAGGCATAGCTACTAAAGTAGAGAGACAGCCAACCAACTGGGAAAAAGATATTTACCAATAATACATCAGACAAATTCTTAATATCCAGTATCTACAGGGAACTCAAACTAATCCTCCCAAACCCAACAAACCAATCACTAAATGGGCAAGGGAACTAAAGAGAGACTTATAGAAAGAAGAGGTTAAAATGGCAAAAAAAAAAAAAAAATAGGGGAGTCAGCCATGGTGGCTCTCACCTATCATCCCAGCTGCTCAGGAGGCTGAGACCTGAGGATCAAGGTTCAAAGCCAGCCCAGGCACAAAAGGACCTGAGACTCTTGTCTCCAATAAACCTCTAGAAAATGGGAAGTAGGGCTTGGCTCAAGGGTAGGACAGTAACCTTGAGCTGAAGAGCTCAGGGACAGTTCCCAAGCCCAGGGGTAGGGTGGTAGTTTTGAGCTGAAGAGCCCAGGGACAGAACCCAGGCCCAGAGTTCAAGCCCCATGACCTCATCATCCATGGCCATAAAGGAAATGCAAATAAAAACAATCCTAAGATACCACCTTACCCCAGTTAGAATGGCCAATATTCTGAATTCAGACAACAACAAATGCTGGTGGAGTTGTGGAGAAAGAGGAACCCTAATGACTGCTGGTGGGAATGTAAACTAGTACAACCACTCCGGAAGGCAGTTTGGAGCTTTTTTAAAAAACTGAAAATAGACCTTCCCTACAGTCCCACCATACCACGCCTGGGCATCTACCCTGAGCATCGTAACTCAGGATATGATAAGGACACCTGCTCAGCCATGTTCATCTCTGCACTATTCACAATAGCCAAGCAATTGAATAGCCAAGATGCCCCACTACAGATGAATGGATACAAAAAACATGAGATACACACACACACACACACACACATACAATGGAACTCTACATAGCCAACAGACAAGATAATGGCATTCACTGGGAAGTGGTCGGAACTAGAGCAAATCATGTTGAGTGAGACAAGTCAAGACCAAAGGAACAGAAGGCACCTGACATCCTTAATATGTGGATATTAGATCCAAACAGCCCAACAGCGATGACTCAATATTTGGGTACCCAAAGTTATGGCCATGGTCTTGGAGATAGAAACGTGACTACATAGGCATAAAAATCCATGATGAGATGAATACCGTGTAGACACAGTGCTATACAGATTGATACACAAACCCCCAGCTCAATGTTAATTATGTGCCAGTGACTGCACATAGGGATTCCCTTCTTCACCCTCTGTCACTAGTTTGTTTTTATAATCTAGTAATAAATACCAATCCAAAGGTTCAAAAACTATATATACAAAGCACTTATCAGGCGCAGTGGCTCACGCCTGTCATCCCAGCTACTCAGGAGGCTGAGATCCAAAGATTGAGGTTCAAAGCCAACCTGGGCACTGAAGTCCAACTAACCACCAGAAAACCAGAAGCAGGGCTGTGGCTCAAGAGGTAGGGCGGTAGCCTTGAGCTGAAGAGCTCAAGGATGACGTCTAGGCCCACAGTTCAAGTCCCATAACTGATACACACACACACACACACACACACACACACACACACACACACACACACACAGCACAGGCTTTGTTACCAGAGAACAGGAGGAAAACAGACACTAGCCGTCTTGGCCAGGGCACATCTTCCAGCTCGGCTGGTGATGAGCAGGTGCCAGAGGCCTCCCTGGGCATCAAGGCTTGGCTCCCACATGGCGTCTGTGACCACACTCAAGGGCCACAGGACACTGTGACGGAAACCCGGGGCTGTGTCTGTTAGACTGATGGGTGCATGGTGAAGGCCTGGCCCCGTGAATGCAGGCCCTGGGGCCCCAGCTGAGCTCCTGCTGCCCAGCAGCCCGCAGGCTGACCTGTAGCCTCTGCTGGGTTATGCTGCTGCTCCATTGGCCCCCAGGAGCCCTGGGGGGGCACCCATCCTCCTGGAGGTTCTCCAAAGCAGCCCCCTGGGAGGAGGGGGGCTGGGGGGTGTCTGAGCCACCTCGGAGGGAAATGCTGGGCATGAGTCAGACCTAAAATGAAAGCAAGGTGGGAAGAGGCGTTTGACAGCCACTGCTCGTGTTCCGGTGTGCACCCCAGCACCCGTGCTGCCGAGCATGCCCGGAGCCCACCGCCCCCTTCACTGGGCAGAAAGACCGCGGCCAGGCACACCACGCAGCCTTGCCCCGACAGCCTGTGCTACAGGGCCCCAAGAGGCTCCTCGTGCAGGGTGCAGGCCACTGGGTCCTCCAGGGATCCTGCCATCCCGGGTGCACAGGAAGCAGCATGGCTGGCCCGGCCCCCACCCCAGCTGGGACGAGGGGTCTCAGGCATCCTTCCTCCCTCCCAGATCCCATCGCAATTCAGAAAGTAAGCCCTCTTGAAAACTTGCTTTTCACGGACACAAATAAGCAAAAGAGAAAATGCGCTCTCCTTCTAGAGGCCTCACGTCAGTAATAGGTAACTACAGAATGCAGTGTTTCATTATTCTGTTGATATGAAATATCTCAGTTTAATTGTTTTTAAGGTTCCAATAGATGAGCAGAAAAGACAATTTCCTAGACATGGATGGTGGCCAGATACTGCAAACCCTATTTTGGATAAATTACAGCACCCAGATTTTAGCAACAAAGCACATTGATTTTACGTTCAAAGGGTTTTTATATTTAGTCTCTTAACCTTTTGTGATTCCCACCCACAGCTCAAAGCACAGAGCCTTTTTGTGTTCCTGGTTCTCGGTGGGGTGTCTGCCTGGCTCCGTAATTTGGGCCCATTGATTCATGGAGCAGGGGTGGAGGCTGGCGGTGGACAGATGGGGGCAGGGTCAGTGGGGCGCCAGGTTGGTGGCCCCAACAATCCCCTGCAAACTGGCTCTGGGAGCCTAGGCGGCCAGGCAGTGAGGGAAGGTCAGATTGCTTTCCTTTTTTTTTCTTGCTTTCTTTATTTTATTTTTTTTAATACCCTCCCAGTGAATGTTCTGAGTTGGCCTCCATAATTTCTCCTTTTCATATGCCAGCCAAATGGTTTGAATGTCTGTCACGTGGGATGTATGAAGCGTCAATCATTATTGTATGGCGATTTTTAAAAAATCAAGGTGCTCTCAGCTGCTAACTCAGTCTCACCAACAGAGTGGTGGAAAGTGGAGCTGGTCATCTCAGGAAATTCCATTGCCTTGTGGATGACACCTCGTTTTAGTATTCATTGTTTGTGGTTAATTATGGCAGAAGAGCAAGATAAGAGCAAGATACAGCCAGGTTTTTAAAGGGAATTTTGTGCTATAAATTATTTTCCTAGGAGTCACCATACTGAGAAATATCCAAAAACAATACAGCATATAAAGATGTCCTCTAACTTCCTATCCCAGAACAGTGGGCATGCGGGAGTTGGCACCAACTGTAGTGTGTCTATCCAAAAGCAGGTCGTCTGTTTCTGGGTTTGGGTTCCCCAGGCAACACCAATGCAGGGAAAAAGACAAGAGAGGCCCTGGTCTGAGAGGAATGGCGTCTCTCCTCTGGGGCCTGGCCCTCCTCTTGAGGCTACTGTTCTTTTGAGCACAAGATGGATCTCACTGTCTCCTTCTTGGGGCTGTCTCACTTCTCCAAGTCTCCTGTTCTTCCCTCCTCATCCCTTCTGAACTGCTCAGCTCTGCAGCCATCTAGTGCCGCTGACGAGGGGCTGTCTGAGGGATAGCGTGGACTTCAGAACCCTGCTCCAGTGACGGGGACCAAGGACAGGACGTCACAGTGAGTGCTGGAGCACGAGGTGGTAGAGACGAGGTTCTGGACAGATGGAGAAGGCCCTGCATGGCGGCACCAGGGTGGGAGGTGTAGATATGGAGAAGGAGAGCTCTGTGGGCTCGGCCTGGGGGGCTTGTGAGCACTGGGTCTTACCTGCAGATAGAAAGCTGGCATCAGTGGGGAGGTGGACGCCTCGGTCTGGGAGTAGAAGCCTGGCTGCTGTGAGAAGAGCTGGGCCCAGAGTGGACCTGCAGGGCTGGGACGAGTATGTTAGAAGGGTGGGCCCTGAGTGGTGACAGCGCCATGGGGAAGGGCTTGTGGCCAGCCCGGGACAGTCCAAGCATTTCAACAGTGATGGGTCCAGAACAGTCCACTGACCAGCCTGTGCCAAACCCACAGGGAAGGAGGCACTGAGATTGGTGCAACTTGGCTTCTCCCACTGGGCCTCAAAGCACCCCAATGTCCTGCCTCAGAGTGCAAGAGTAAGTTCACACTGGTGACCAAGCCACCAAAGTGGGCTCTACAGGTAACAGTCTGTGGAGTTCCCGCTCCCACCCATCAGGTTGGGAAGAACTTGGACCATGTGCATGACATCTGCCAAGGACATAACCTGCACTTACCTGGGAGGCCTGCAGGGAGGGCCGTCCTCAGGCCAGGCCCTGAACCTTCACAGACATCAGGCAGGTGCAGTCTGGAGGGCCAGCAGAGACAGGAGAGCACATGACCACCTCCAACCATGATGACCGCCCTGTGCACATGACGGCTGACGATTCAGTGCAGGTGACAACCATCCAGTGTACAAGAGGACCGCTCAGGACACGAGAGGACCGCTCAGGACAGGAGAGGACCGCTCAGGACACGAGAGGACCACTCAGGACACGAGAGAACCGCGCAGGACACGAGAGGACCTCGCAGGACACGAGAGGACCACTCAGGACACGAGAGGACCACTCAGGACACGAGAGGACCGCTCAGGACACGAGAGGACCACTCAGGACACGAGAGGACCACGCAGGACATGAGAGGACCGCTCAGGACAGGAGAGGACCACTCAGGACACGAGAGGACCACTCAGGACACGAGAGAACCGCGCAGGACACGAGAGGACCTCGCAGGACACGAGAGGACCACTCAGGACACGAGAGGACCACTCAGGACACGAGAGGACCGCTCAGGACACGAGAGGACCACTCAGGACACGAGAGGACCACGCAGGACACGAGAGGACCGCTCAGGACAGGAGAGGACCACTCAGGACACGAGAGGACCACTCAGGACACGAGAGGACCGTGCAGGACACGAGAGGACCACTCAGGACACGAGAGGACCACTCAGGACACGAGAGGACCACTCAGGACACGAGAGGACCACTCAGGACACGAGAGGACCACTCAGGACACGAGAGGACCGTGCAGGACACGAGAGGACCACTCAGGACACGAGAGGACCACTCAGGACACGAGAGGACCGCTCAGGACACGAGAGGACCGCTCAGGACACGAGAGGACCACTCAGGACACGAGAGGACCACGCAGGACACGAGAGGACCGCTCAGGACAGGAGAGGACCACTCAGGACACGAGAGGACCGCTCAGGACACGAGAGGACCACTCAGGACACGAGAGGACCACGCAGGACACGAGAGGACCGCTCAGGACAGGAGAGGACCACTCAGGACACGAGAGGACCACTCAGGACACGAGAGAACCGCGCAGGACACGAGAGGACCACGCAGGACACGAGAGGACCGCTCAGGACAGGAGAGGACCGCTCAGGACACGAGAGGACCTCGCAGGACACGAGAGGACCACTCAGGACACGAGAGGACCACTCAGGACACGAGAGGACCGCTCAGGACACGAGAGGACCACTCAGGACACGAGAGGACCACTCAGGACACGAGAGGACCGTGCAGGACACGAGAGGACCACTCAGGACACGAGAGGACCGTGCAGGACACGAGAGGACCGCTCAGGACACGAGAGGACCGCTCAGGACAGGAGAGGACCACTCAGGACACGAGAGGACCACTCAGGACACGAGAGAACCGCGCAGGACACGAGAGGACCTCGCAGGACACGAGAGGACCACTCAGGACACGAGAGGACCACTCAGGACACGAGAGGACCGCTCAGGACACGAGAGGACCACTCAGGACACGAGAGGACCGTGCAGGACACGAGAGGACCGCTCAGGACACGAGAGGACCGCTCAGGACACGAGAGGACCACTCAGGACACGAGAGGACCACGCAGGACACGAGAGGACCGCTCAGGACACGAGAGGACCGCTCAGGACACGAGAGGACCGTGCAGGACACGAGAGGACCGCTCAGGACACGAGAGGACCGCTCAGGACACGAGAGGACCACGCAGGACACGAGAGGACCGTGCAGGACACGAGAGGACCGCTCAGGACACGAGAGGACCGCTCAGGACACGAGAGGACCGTGCAGGACACGAGAGGACCGCTCAGGACACGAGAGGACCTCTCAGGACACGAGAGGACCACTCAGGACACGAGAGGACCACGCAGGACACGAGAGGACCGCTCAGGACACGAGAGGACCGCTCAGGACACGAGAGGACCGCTCAGGACACGAGAGGACCGTGCAGGACAGGAGAGGACCACTCAGGACACGAGAGGACCACTCAGGACAGGAGAGGACCAATCAGAACAGGAGATGACCGCTCAGGACACGAGAGGACCGTGCAGGACACGAGAGGACCACTCAGGACACGAGAGGACCACTCAGGACAGGAGAAGAATGGTCAGGACAGAAGATCCACCACTAGACACAACATACACTGAGATCCACCTCTGGACACATCTACACTGACTCCCACCTCCAGACACACATCTACACCGACGTCCACCCCTAGACACATCCACACTGACGTCCACCCCTAGACACACATCCACACTGGCGTCCACCTCCAGACACGTCCACGCCGACGTCCACCTCTAGACACGTCCACGCCGACGTCCACCTCTAGACACGTCTACACTGACGTCCACCTCTAGACACACATCTACACCGACGTCCACCTCTAGACACGTCTACACTGACTCCACCTCCAGACACACATCCACACCGACGTCCACCCCTAGACACATCCACACTGACGTCCACCCCTAGACACGTCTACACCGACGTCCACCTCTAGACACACATCTACACCGACGTCCACCCCTAGACACATCCACACTGACGTCCACCCCTAGACACGTCTACACCGACGTCCACCTCTAGACACGTCTACACCGACGTCCACCTCTAGACACGTCTACACCGACATCCACCTCTAGACACACATCCACACCGACGTCCACCCCTAGACACACATCCACACTGGCGTCCACCTCCAGACACGTCCACGCCGACGTCCACCTCTAGACACGTCCACGCCGACGTCCACCTCTAGACACGTCTACACTGACGTCCACCTCTAGACACACATCTACACCGACGTCCACCTCTAGACACGTCTACACTGACTCCACCTCCAGACACACATCCACACCGACGTCCACCTCTGGACACGTCTACACCGACGTCCACCTCTAGACACATCTACACCGACGTCCACCTCTGGACACGTCTACACCGACGTCCACCTCTAGACACACATCTACACCGACGTCCACCTCTGGACACGTCTACACCGACGTCCACCTCTAGACACATCTACACCGACGTCCACCTCTAAACACGTTTGCACCGACGTCCACCTCCAGACACGTCTGCACCGACGTCCACCTCCAGACACGTCTACACCGACGTCCACCTCTGGACACACATCTACACCGACGTCCACCTCTAGACACACATCTACACCGACGTCCACCTCTGGACACGTCTACACCGACGTCCACCTCTAGACACACGTCTGCACCGACGTCCACCTCTAAACACGTCTACACCGACGTCCACCTCTGGACACACGTCTACACCGACGTCCACCTCTGGACACACGTCTACACCGACGTCCACCTCTGGACACACGTCTACACCGACGTCCACCTCTAGACACGTCTACACCGACGTCCACCTCTAGACACGTCTACACCGACCTCCACCTCTAGACATACATCTACACCGACGTCCACCTCCAGACACGTCTACACCGACGTCCACCTCTAGACACACGTCTGCACCGACGTCCACCTCTAAACACGTTTGCACCGACGTCCACCTCCAGACACGTCTGCACCGACGTCCACCTCCAGACACGTCTACACCGACGTCCACCTCCAGACACGTCTACACCGACGTCCACCTCTAGACACACGTCTGCACCGACGTCCACCTCCAGACACGTCTGCACCGACGTCCACCTCCGGACACACATCTACACCGACGTCCACCTCTGGACACGTCTACACCGACGTCCACCTCTGGACACACATCTACACCGACGTCCACCTCTGGACACGTCTACACCGACGTCCACCTCTAGACACACGTCTACACCGACGTCCACCTCTAGACACGTCTACACTGACTCCACCTCCAGACACACATCCACACCGACGTCCACCTCTGGACACGTCTACACCGACGTCCACCTCTAGACACATCTACACCGACGTCCACCTCTAAACACGTTTGCACCGACGTCCACCTCCAGACACGTCTGCACCGACGTCCACCTCCAGACACGTCTACACCGACGTCCACCTCTGGACACACATCTACACCGACGTCCACCTCTAGACACACATCTACACCGACGTCCACCTCTGGACACGTCTACACCGACGTCCACCTCTAGACACACATCTACACCGACGTCCACCTCTGGACACGTCTACACCGACGTCCACCTCTAGACACACATACACCGACGTCCACCTCTGGACACGTCTACACCGACGTCCACCTCTAGACACATCTACACCGACGTCCACCTCTGGACACACATCTACACCGACGTCCACCTCTAGACACGTCTACACCGACGTCCACCTCTGGACACGTCTACACCGACGTCCACCTCTAGACACACATCTACACCGACGTCCACCTCTGGACACGTCTACACCGACGTCCACCTCTAGACACGTCTACACCGACGTCCACCTCTAGACACACATCTACACCGACGTCCACCTCTAGACACATCTACACTGACTCCACCTCCAGACACACATCTACACCGACGTCCACCTCTAGACACGTCTACACCGACGTCCACCTCTGGACACACGTCTACACCGACGTCCACCTCTGGACACACGTCTACACCGACGTCCACCTCTGGACACACGTCTACACCGACGTCCACCTCTAGACACGTCTACACCGACGTCCACCTCTAGACACGTCTACACCGACCTCCACCTCTAGACATACATCTACACCGACGTCCACCTCCAGACACGTCTACACCGACGTCCACCTCTAGACACACGTCTGCACCGACGTCCACCTCTAAACACGTTTGCACCGACGTCCACCTCCAGACACGTCTGCACCGACGTCCACCTCCAGACACGTCTACACCGACGTCCACCTCCAGACACGTCTACACCGACGTCCACCTCTAGACACACGTCTGCACCGACGTCCACCTCCAGACACGTCTGCACCGACGTCCACCTCCGGACACACATCTACACCGACGTCCACCTCTGGACACGTCTATACCGACGTCCACCTCTGGACACACATCTACACCGACGTCCACCTCTGGACACGTCTACACCGACGTCCACCTCTAGACACACGTCTACACCGACGTCCACCTATAGACACACGTCTACACCGACGTCCACCTCTAGACACGTCTACACCGACGTCCACCTCTAGACACACGTCTACACCGTCGTCCACGTCCGGACACGTCTGCACCGACTTCCACCTCCGGACACGTCTGCACCGACGTCCACCTCCGGACAGGTCTGCACCGACGTCCACCTCTGGACAGGTCTACACTGACGTCTACCTCTAGACACGTCTACACCGACGTCCACCTCTGGACACGTCTACACCGACGTCCACCTCTGGACACGTCTGCACCGACGTCCACCTCTGGACAGGTCTGCACCGACGTCCACATCTAGACACACATCTACACCGACGTCCACCTCTAGACACGTCTACACTGACGTCTACCTCTAGACACGTCTACACCGACGTCTACCTCTAGACACGTCTACACCGACGTCCACCTCTAGACACGTCTACACTGACGTCCACCCCTAGACTCACACCTAACCCTGCCAACCACCCCAGCCCTAGACAGATTTTAATCCTATGTATGTTCTTGTTGGTGCACAGACATGTGAGTGGACACACACACACACACAAACGCACACATGCACACACACCCCAGTCCCCCTTTTCTTAAGTGGAAGAGCAAGTACTGTCTCTATTTAACCTCATCTTCAAGCCAGGATGAGCTGACTTTCAATGGGGCTCAGGCCAGTTTACCCAGACACCAGGAGACCTGGGCCAGGCTGGCCAGGTCCACAGTGATCGGACCTTTCTGTCCCGTTACTCCCCGGGTTGGAGCTGGGGCCGCCGTGCCTCGAGGCTGGTGAGCTACTTGAGGCTGTGTCCTGACTGGGACAGCAGGCAGACACTTGAGTGTGATGTGGCCTAGAGTTTTGTAGGCAAGTGCTTTACAGCTGTCCCGGGCTTGTTTGCTTAGTTATTGTTTAGATAGTGTTGCCTGCTCTTTCCTGTGACAGCTCGAAGTGCAATCTGCCCGTCTCCTCCTTGTAGCTGGGATTACAGGTATGCAGTACTGGTTTGAACTTTACTTCCCTGACTAACCTTGAACTGCAGACCTCCAGGTGTCCTTATCTTCTTAAGTAGCTAGGACAACAAATACACCCAGGCATGGCCGTTGGTTGTCTCTTGGTGGCTCTGCCCATTGCTCGGCAGTCAAGAGGCCAGTTGGAGCAAAGGGCAGGAGGAAGACCCAGCAGAGAGAAGCAGGAGGCTAGCAGGTCACTCTTCTGGGGGACACTATTCAGGTGGCCTGGAGTCTGTGGGGACTCCTTATCCATACCTGTGCTGTGTGAGGACACCTGTACTTCTGGTGGGGCCTGCCTTCCCTGTGGCCTGGGGTGTGACTCTTCCACGGGACAGTGGCTTCCCTGTGACCTGGGGTGTGACTTCCACAGGACAGTGGCTCCCTTGTGACCCGGGCATGGCTCTTCTACGGGACAGTGACTTCCCTGTGACCTGGGGTGTGTCTCTTCTACGGGACAGTGACTTGCTCCCTGACACAGGGTGTGGCTCCCCCATGGGGCAGTGGCTTTCCTTTGCTACCTAAGCAGCCTCAGATGGTCTGGAAACCAACCCCGGGGCCGCTGCCTGCAGCAGCTCTCCGAGCTCCCTGCACGCTGGTCCTCATCAGCCTTGGTGCTCTGGAGCTGCTGCGCTGGTCTCGACCAGTGTGGCACCCTGGTTTCCCATGGTCCTCTCTGTCCATGGCCCAGTGCCTTCTGCGCACGTTTCTGCTTCTTGGAGCCGCATGGGGCCAGCCCATGGCGGTTTGGCATCTATCTCTCCATCAGCCTCCAGAAGCCAGGTGCCAGGGTTTGGCCGCACTGGGCAGGGACTCAGAGGTCTCCAGGCAGTGGCCCTGAGGGCACTTCAGACTGAGGACAGAAGGCAAGGAAGCCACGAGAGCTCCACCCACTTCCCACCTCACCGGGGTCTCACCCCGGCTCCCTTTCGGCCACACCCCTTCTCCCTCTCACTTCCGGGCCCTCAGGATGGCTGCTCGGCAGAGCTAAGCTGAGACCCACGTGGTGCCCGGGGGACCCTGGCAGTCCCTCTGGGCTGGGCCCTGCGGTGTTCTGTCCTGCTGTGTTCAGACAGCCCCTGGGGGGGGAGTGGATCTAGGGCGAGGAGGGAGGGGGGGCGTCAGACACAGGTGTAGAAAGTCCCCCAAATTAGCCCAGTTTGAGAAGTTGGCTGGCAGAAAGGCTGTCCTGAGCCTTCTGAGGCATTCTGACACTTCCAGAAGGCGGGCGTGGAGCCGCTACAGGCCCGGTTCAGAAAAGGGCTTTCCATCTGGCTTAGGTGTGACCCGGACCCTTGTGTCAGCAGGCACTCAGGGAGGAGAGAGGAGGTGGTAAACAGTGTCATAGCTTTGCTTCAGAAAAGCAGAGGGCCACGTTGGGCCCCTCGTGACAGGTGACACGGGCCGGGCCAGGGGTGGCTCTGGCAGCAGGAACTCCGTGCCCCATTCCTCTCGGGGGCTGCAGGCAGAGGCCAGGCCTTGGAGCTGCAAAGGCCTGAGAGGCTCCTGAGCACCCACCACTCTGCCCGTCAAAGAACGATGCAGAAAGTAGCGCCCTTGTTCTGGTCCTCACAGAGGCACCTCTCTCCCGCCCTTTTGCAAATTTAAATTTGGAAGTTTCTTGGTAAGAAATCATCAAACTGGGCCCAGGTGGAGCGTGGCAGGAGTGCAGTCCAGAGCAAGTGTTCGGGTCCAGCAGCGAATGCCTGACCCAGGTCCAAATCAGATGGTATGGCCTTGAGATGGGGCCGGTGGCAGAGTGCCCGGCACAGCCCTGGAGCCTTCCACAGTGGACTGGCTTTCTGTTTCACACTGGTAAAGACGGCCTCCATGGACTAAAGGATCTGAAGGACAGTTGGCCCTTGGCCAGAGCTGGACATGTGTGGAGAGGGGGACAGGAGAAGGTTAGATGTGTGCACAGCACTCAGGAAGTGCTTGGCTGAGGCCCTGGACACCCGGGTGCTTCTCCATCATCTGGACCTGCAGGGCTGGCTCGGGAGGCAGAGAGCTCCGGAGCACGTGCTGGGAAGGCTTCGGGGGCCGGTGGGGACAGGAGCTCTGCACAGAGGACAAGCCCCGCTGTCACAGGCTGACAGTGGCCCTTCTACACCAGCTAGGACCACAGCAGGCAGAGCACAAGCCTGGCCCGATACGCAGGACAGGCAGGAGGGCAGGCAGCATGGGGCCCACAGTGATGCCCCCTCAGGGCCTCTGAGACCCCCCCAGCCTCGTGATATGCGCAGCTTTGCTCGGATCCAGTCCTCTGGGCCGACTCCCTGGGGCATTTCTCCTGCCTGTCTCTCCCTGGCTAATGGACTCCACCCTAAAGACTAATGCAGTGTGTCAGGTCACCTCCAAACAAGGCAGCTCTGGCCCCTTAGGGCCAGTAACGTTTTATTTTCTGAATCCACTTGAATGAAAAAAAGCCTGCGGCTTGGTGCGTCCTGAGCCACGACAGCCATTTCACAGGCTGGCAGCCCTCACAGCCTTGTTGATTCCGGAGGCTTCTCTACCTTCTGCCCGTGTCCTACACAGGTGATTAAGAAGTCTAATTGGCTTGGCTGTAAAAAGATAATGAATTGCCATTTCCTTCCCAAGGAGGTCAGGCTGCCCGCTCAGAGCCCACGCAGCTGCACGGTCCCCCCTCCAGGTGACACAGTGACCTCTGTCTTGCTGATGAAGCCCTCTTCGTTGTGACTGGAATCAGTGGAAGGCACTCTCAAGCTGGAGTCCTGCTCGCGTCCTGCTCTGTGGGCTGAGGTGATGGCTGGGGGTCCCAAGAACAAGAGAGCCCCTACAAGGCACAAGGAGCAGGGAGGGTCACAAGCACCCAGGAGCCACCACGCCCCACCCTGACAAGGAAGGGGAGAGCCTTTGACCTCGGCAGACCTCTAGCAACCCAGAGCGTGACGGGAGCGTGGCTCCTGCAGCGGCCCCTGGGCTGGCGGTGACAGAGACTGCTGGCAACCACACACTTGTGTGGGTGAGCACCACGGCAGATGGTGTCTGCAGCCGCCTTTCAAGTCGAACAAGAGAGCACTGCCTGTGGGAGCCCTCGCCATGCTTGGTCTTTTCTGTTCTGTGGTTGGGGCCAAGCAGCATCCAGTCTGCAGACAGCTCAGCCACGTCAGGTGACAGTGGGGGGCCTTTGTAGCATCTGCAGCTGTGCGCTTGGGTGCTAGAAGGGGAGAGGGTGGACAGCCAGCAGCAGCCAGGGATGCTTGAAACCATGGGCCCACTGCCTAGAGAGAGGGAAGAGAGAAAGGCTCCGGCCGGAGGACCGGCAGTGTGGGGGATTGAAGGCTAGAAGGGGTCCTGCGTGCAGGGGGCTGAGAGCCCAAAGCCACCAGTCACCAGAGCCGCAGACCCCAAGAGGCAACAAGCCTCCCACAGGAGGACTGGAGACCAGGGGGAGGGGAGGAACAGAGCTGAGTCACCAGCAGGAGGGAGGAGCAGGGAGCTGGCTTGGGGGCCTGAGTTCTGGTACTGTGACACATGGGCGTCTGGAGGACAGTGTGAAGCTTCTGCAGGAAGGCAGGCTGGCATCTGCCCCCCAGGAGACACTGGGGGCGTGGGCAGGAGAATGGTGACCAGGTCACAACTGGGATGGCAGTAGTAAGACTGCCCTGGAGAACCAGCAGCAAAGGAGCAGAGGCAGCAGGCCTCGGCCCCCCGCACACAGGCCCTGATCCAAGGCCCAGCCCACCTGCAGGCTTAAGAGAAGAGGGACATGGCAGAGATTCCAGAACCCCCGTGTCCTCACAGATAGAGGCACGCCTAGAGTGGAGCTAGAGCCCCCGCTAGGGTGGAGCAGGGCTGTCCTAGGATGGAAATCTCTCCTTGGATTAGGTGTGTCCAGGGCAGAGCCTGCTTCTCCACCCTCAGAGGGTAAACGGGCCTCGTGTCCAGGTGCTTCGCCTGTCTACCTGGCAGAGCTGGGGGAATCAGCTGTCCCTGACACAGGATGCGGAGCTGATGTGCTGTTCTGGTCACATAAGGTAGTTGGCTCTGTTCTTCAGCAGCCACGTGGTGGTGGTCGTGGCCTTGTCCCCAGGACCTGACAAGCTCAGCCGGCGTGCGTGGCCTGGCTTGGACCTCACAGATGCCAATGGTAGCTTTCAGGAAGCAGCATGTCGGGACCCCCAGACCCAGGGCCGAGACCCTTGGCCCGCTCCGAGGGCCGTGTGTTTGCTTGCCAGGAAGGTTTCCTCGCAGTGAGCAGCGCAAGCTCGAGCCTGGCCTCCCAGCTCCTCAAGAGGCTGAGGATCTTCAAGACTTACTGGAATGTGGCGAGAGCTCCCTCACAGCTCCGGGGAAGGGAAGATGGAGATGGCGCCACAGCTGCCTGCCTGCGGGGAACTGTGGTGCATGCAGAGTTAGAAACTGTGCCATCAGCAGCGTTCCCAGCCATTGCCCGGGACATGAGTGCTAATGGAGAAGGACGCTCGATAGCAAACGTCCTTGCAGAAGCAGAGACTTTTATAATGCGCCATAAGATGGAACTAAGGTGCCTCAGAGAGAGAGAATTCTCCACCTGCAATCTGGAAGTTCTCCAGGGCCCGCTCCCTACAGATCTTGGACTCTGCCTGAACCCCACAGTCCACCCAGTGTGTGGATAGAAAGTGCCTCTATTTACAATGCTATGCTGTCCACACAGCTCTGTCTGCCTGTCCTGGCCACACTGCCCTGCCGTGCTCTGCTGTGTACCTATCTCTGTCTACACTTGGGCAGGCCCGGAGGCCATGCCAGGACACGGATCTGCCCCCCACTTGCTCCTCCAGAGATGATCCCTGGCCACTGAAGGCACTCAGAGAAGCCACAGGACATTCTTTCCAGCCTGAGCTTTAAGGGGCTTCTCTTCTCCCGCTTATCTTTCTAGAAAAACGCATGCACTCTGCGAAGGGGCCTGTGCTCAGCGGTCCCGAGGCCTGTCAGCGCGTGAGGAACGGCCACGCTGCGTTTGAGGACATCTGCCTCGGGCCCCCTCCAGCAGGGCTTCAGCCTTTCCTGTTTGTGCCCAGCACAAAGGAGGTAGGACCTGGGGCCACACGAGTCCCAGCCCAGCACAGCCCACACCCCGGCCAGCTGCCTGAGTCTCCGCCTCTCTCTCCAAAGGCCAGCAGCAGACCCAGAGACCACCGATGCCTGGCCACAGCGCCCACCGCCCTGGAGCCACCAGAAGGCAGCAGGTAGGGAAGTGGATGCTGATGGGGACTGGAGTGGGGTCTGGGGGCCTGCACACCACACACGCCTCAGCAGGCACACGGGTGAGGCAATGGTCAGGGAGGGGAGACTGGCCGGGGCACACCAGTGCAGAAGTGACCACGCTCAGAAGGTGACAGCTGAACACTGCCCGGTGATGGCATGCTCTCAGAAGCTCAGCAGGTCGGGGCGGGCAGGGCGCCGCCAGTCTTCTGTGGCTCCTCGCTGCTCTGGGGGCGGCAGCAGCCAGCTCGGCAGGAGGGAGGGGCTCCACCTGTGGGTGTGACCTGTGGGTTACACCTCCTCAGTGCTCTGGGCCAGGCTCGGGGGGAGGGGAGCGTGACACCGGTGTCACATGATGTGTAACCAGCCTCAGTCCACAGGAGGGGAAACTGAGGCATAAGGTTCAGAGGGGCAGCAGCAGCGCATCCCATCCAAGCTGGACTTCTGTGTAAACAGACAGGGTGGGTGGCATACCACTGGGAGGTCAGGAGACCCCGACGTGGCCTTAGGGCATGCCACCAGTCCCGTCCCCCTGACCCATCGGGTGGGACCCTCAGCACCTGAAAACTGCCCGTGAGTGGTGGTGGAGGGGGCAGGGCCCGCCCGGCTGCAGCTGGAGGAAGCATGGCGCTTTAGGGCCCACTCAGAGCTAAAGGTCTTGACAACAGGCTGCGTGACCCCAAGAGAAAAGTCACCCGCAGCTAAGCAGGAGGCTCAGATCTGAGCATGGTTCAAAGCCAGCCCGGGAATGAAACAGCGTGAGGCTCTTATCTCCAATTAAGTAGGGAAGTGGGGCTGTGGCTCAAGGAGCAGGGGGACTGGCCCTGAGATGAAGAGCTCTGCGACAGTCCCACAACCCACCAGCACCGCTTGTACTACTTAGGATGATGATGATGATGATGATTACCATTATATGTTGTGTGCTGGGGATTGAACCTGGTGCACCATGAATGCCAGGCAGACACCCACCACTAGGCCATGCCCCCCACCTCCAGATGAGCCCATCAGCTGCCTTCCCTGTGCAGACAGGACATTCCTGGGGCCACTGGTGAGCAGGACATGGGACGGGGGAGAGAACGGCCCGGAGCCGACCCGAGGGGAGCCCCGGACGTGAGGAGGCTGTGTGGGGTTCTGTGCCTTACTGTCAGCAAACAAGAACTAGAGAGCGTGCCTGGACACCCCTGGCCAGCTCGAGGCTCACGCTGGACCAGCCAGGCCCCGATCAGGGCGCAGGCCCCACAGCCAGACTCCAGGAGGAGACGCAGGAGGCCCGAGGCGGCGGCCTGCTGAGGACCGGGAGGGAGGGATGAACGGGAGCAGGAGGCTGGCGAGGTGTCGGGGAGCTGACAAGCCTTTGATGCCACTTCCCAAGGGAGGTGCCATCCCGTGCCGCTCTGAGTCATGGCTTGAAAATTGAAGATGAAACACATTTACACAACAACCAAAAAAAATACCCAAGATCCAGCCAACGTGGAGCTCCCGCCGCCGCCCAGCATTGCTTATGGAAGCAGGAAGGAGGGGTGGGAGGACTCCTCTGAGCCCTAGCCAGTGTGTACCAAGGGCCCAGGGAACCCCAAACCTGAGGCCTGGGAAGAGGGGGTGGCCCGGCGGGCCTCCAAGGGGCTCAGTGTGCCTGGGGGACCTGTGGCCCCAAGGTGCAGCCACAGTGCTGGCATTGGAAAATGGATCTTGCCCAGGTAAGCAGGGACCAGCGGCCCCTCCCTGGCTTTCCTTCTGTCCCCCGAGGGTCTCAGTTCCCCAGACGCCCATGGCTGAGGGCAGGAACTGTCTCCAGGCCTCCTCCCCTCACTCAGCAGCTGGGCTCAGTTTCCCAGAGGTGGAATGCTGGGGAGGTGTGTTGACTGGGGAGCTCCCAGCACCCCGGAGGGGCAGGCACCCAGAGGCTCTGGCCCCCATGGCGGACCCTCGGCCACAGTTAGGGGAAGGGGGCCCCTGGGAAAGGGGAACCAGGGGACACATCCTGTCCTTGTCCAGCCCCACTGAGTCCTCTCACGTGCTGGGCTCTCCCTTCCTTCCTGTTGGTCCCACTCTATTCAGGATAAAGTGTCCCAGCAGCATGTGACAGAGCTCAGCCCGCAGCCGCACAGGCAGGGTCCCCTGTCCTCAGCCTGGAGGCTTCCCTGGACCACTGCTCTGCCCTTGTCTCCGGCGCTGGCCAGCAGCTGTGCCCAGGCTCCTGGGGCGTCTTTGCCCACTGAAGGGGCAGACACTGACGGAAGTGAATACAAACTACAGCTGGGTCTGTGGGTGCCCTCGGCTCCGGGGCGGGAAAAGCCCAGGTTGGCTGTGGCGCCAGCGTGGAATCGAATCGCGCTGCACCCAGAGGGCACCGCTCACCCAGACGCCACCGGCCGTGGGCGGAGGCCGAGCCGCCCGCTGACCTGGCTGGTGGGTGACGCCACAGTGAGCGGGCTCCCAGCGGCCTGGGTCGGGGAAGACGCCGGTGGCCCCACTGCCAGGATCCACGGAATGGCTGCTGCAGACTTGGTCAGGGCAGCTTCTGAGGAAGAACTCGGCTCGCTGTGTGATTTCCCAGCTCACCTCGGTGTCCGGCCCAGGTGGCTGCGCTCTGTGAGCCGAGGGCGGTGGCCTTCCCTCTGCCACTACTCCTCCCCGAGCAGGCCTTACAGGTAGGCAGACCAGGGCTCTGGGCACACAGGCCTCACTGGAGGATTTGCCTACTCCTCAGACGCCAGGATGGGTATCCTCACCTTGTGACCCTGCACACCTCGCCCCCCCACCACAGCGGCCAACAGAGTGCCAAGCAGCCACTGTCCCAGGCCACCTCCTGGTGATGCCTCACCTTTGCCTGCTGTCACGGAAGCCTTCAAATGAGGAAAATGGCTCTGTGCCAGGCAGAGGGCCTACCGGGGCCTGGACCATGCAAGGACACAGGCTGAAGGCTGCTTGCCTTTGCTGCGGTCTCCAGGCCTGGCTTTGGAAGGAAAACCACTCAGTGCTCCTTGACCGGAGCGAGGAGGCCTGGGGTCTCCAAAACACCACGCCCAGTCACTGGGGCTTTCTGAGCACGGGACCAGTGCCAGCCTCCTGGGCCTTGCCCTGCCCCTGCCCTGCCTCCATAGACATGCTGGCCCTCGCAAAGCCCGTGCCTTGGTGACCTGTACACAGGGTGGCTGCAGGTCAGACATCCAGCTTCCCCAGCTGCTTCAGCCCCTGCCAGCTCCAAGGCCCCAGATACACCACACTAAGTCAGGCCCGGTGGCAGGGGAGGTCCCCGTATTCTTGAGTCAGTGGCTGCTCTGCCCTCTTCCTCCGACCTCCCCCATGCCACTAACCAGCTACAGCAGCTGGTTGGGGGTGGGGGGCTGGAGCGTGGGGGGCTCCCTTCTGGCCCTGCCTGCTTCCTGGGAGAGTACACATTCCATCCAGGACCTCTGCTGCACTCCTGCCGAGCCTGCAGGCGCACTGCAGAATTTTACAGCACGACCAAGGGCCTGGCAGGCCCTGCAGGGCAGGAAACCTGTCAGCTGCAAAAGGCAGTCCACTGCATAATGGACTGGACGTGGCCGGCCACATAGGAGCATTCCACAGACGGGGACAATTCTGGGTGCACTCTCCCCGGAAGTCCTCGTTGCCTGCTCTGTGATCGAAAATGGTGGCACCTGCCACCCCGGGGGCCCGTGACAGAGCCCGGGCCCCAGGCAGTTATTTGGAAAATTTGTCGCAGATGACCCTGGTGTAACCGCACACTGGTGACCCCCAGTGAAGGACCCAGAGCACCCGGGCTGTGCCAGGGGCCCTCCTTCCTCCTCGGCCTGCAGAAAAATGGGTTTAATTAAGGTTTCCATGATTAGTCATCTAATCAGTCATTAAGGCCAACACAGATGGAAACAATTGATTATTTTTTTACTTGAAGATAGCTGACGTTCAGCAGCCTTCCAGGCCAGCTGCGGTGACCGCTGTACACCAGACATGGCCTTTCCTCCTCCAGAAAGGCTAGGGAGTTCTCCGAGGGGACCCAGAGGGTGGGAGCACCCCTGCTGAGGTCCCGAGGGACCGCTCCCCAGCCTTAGGGTGTCGGAGGGCCAGATGGCCGCCCCCTATCAGCCAGGAGAGTCCTGAGCACCTCCAGCTGGCCACAAGCTGGCCACAAGATCACCCGACACTGGGAGCAGCTGGGCAGAGCCCGTGGTCCACCAGGATGCCAGCCCAGGGGTCTGATGCCTCCGGACCACGCCACTCCTCCCTCCAAGCCCTGGCTCTGAGCTCGTCCACAGCCACGCCGGGGTAGCTAACGCCACAAAGGCCCCAGGCCTAGCCCACCCAGCAGAGCCAAGGTGCTCAGGCCATGGGGCGGTGGCCTGCCACAGGGAAGCAGCCTCCTGGCTCTTTGCTGGGCTCTGAGCAACCTCCCTAACCTCCCAGCAAACCCGGCTAGAAGAGGAAATGGGCAGCCTTGCCAGGAGCAAGCCCCTGATGTCCCGCCACGCAGAGCCCCCAGCCTTCGCTGGCATGGCCTGTGCACTGCGGCCATGTGCCCCCGTGCCCTGGAGTCACTTCCGTGTGCTTCCCAGAGCCCCCATGGCCGCAGGGCACGGGGTGGGGGGTCTGGGGCCAGGCTGTCTGCAGCAGGGCCCGAAGTGAGGCACTGTGGGGGTGAGAAGGGGGAAGAGGAAGGAGCAGGACCACAGCCCTGAGGTCTCCAGGCCGAGCGTCTGCCCCACGAGGCGCCCTCGGTGGGAAGGCCTGCTTCCCTCATGCTCTGTGGAAACTTCTAAGGACTGAAAAACAAGCCCAGTGGTGTCCAAACAGGAATGAAGAACAGAAGCAGGGGTGCGGCAGGCAGAGCAGCAGGGCCAGCATTCCCGTGGCTGGACCCTCAGCCCTGTGCTGCAGGGCTGTTTCCTGTCTGAGCCAGCGGAGGAGGCTCAGAGCAGCAGCCGCCGGACCCCACCACCCGTGGCCCAGGGCCGCTCCACCAGCCAACAGGCACCCCAACACTGAGGCAGCCAAGGGCCCCTGCAGCTGGAAACAGTCACACATCGACTCTTTTCCCTGCACACGCATGTGCGCGTGCATGGGGGTGTGAAGTGCCCCTGTGCCCCTGGCCAGCCTGAGTACCCTGTGGGCCTCCATGCATTGCCTACTGCCCGGAGCCCTGGACTTGACACCAGGCTGTCCTCCAGACCAGAGGGCGGAGCTGCATGCAGCAGGGCCCTCCCACGGTGGGCCAGCAGAGCCTGGCTGAGCTACGCCTCCGTGAGCAGCACTGGTGACAGTTTAACACAGCCGGGCAGACACAACAGAGGGGGCGTCCAGTGTGTGTGCCTCCTAGGCTGGCTCCTGGCTGAGGAGGGGCAGTGGATTCCAGGTCTCACGGGGGGAGGACACGGGGCCTGCAGGTGAGGAGCGCGCTCCTGGGCCAGGCCTTGGCAGTTCCAAAAACCTGGTGGAGCGGCTTCTGCACAGCATCCAGAATATTCACAGGGCCATAAAGTTTCCCAGCCCCGCACAGTGGGCTTCACAGTGTCTGCACCATCAGAAGTCACCGAGCGGGGAGGTGGCTTGGGGACCGAGGAGGCCCCAGGGCCTGGCTCTCATCCACCCTGGGGATGCTGGGAACAGGCCACGTGCCTGCAGGGGCCCGGCAGGCACAAGGGCCTCGCTTCAGCCCCAGAGCTGCCACCCACCTCAAAAGCAAGGGGTGAACACCTGCCACATCCAAGGTGGACACACAGTGGAAGAGGGACTGCCGCTCACCCAGGAGACCTGGAGATGCAGCCAAATGGAGCAAGCAGAGCACAGGGCTGCTGGCAAAGCCACTCCAGCCTCCAACACCCCCAGAGATAGAACCCTCAGGGACAGAGAGGAGGAGGTGGAGGAGGGGGGGATCAATCAGAGAGGTGAAGAAATGGAGCCAGGCGGGGCACTGGACGTCTGTAATCCAGCACAGGAACCTAAGCTACGCAGCCAGGCCCTCTCTGAAAAGAGCTCTCTCCACCCTCCCCCCTGTAGCTTTTTTAAACTAGGGCAACTTTTTTTTTTTTTAATTTAGATGAAAACTAAAAATGAATTTAAAAACCTTCCTGGGTCCTCAAGCACTGGAACACGTGAAGGAGAACATTTTCAGGAGGTCTGGGGGGGAAGCTCCAAGCACCGCCCCCCAATCCCAGCCTGGCTCCCGGGCCTGGCCCTGCCCGGGCCCAGCTGCCCCTCCTGCTCTGCCCACCTCAGAGGTGCCGCCAGCCGCCTGAGCCTGCTTTCCCCCGCGGAGCCAGCACCCCACTTGTACAGAATCGTGTACCGCGCCCCTTCAGCAGTGTCCGGCACACCCCCTCTTGGGGGCCTCTGGCTGACCACGGTCTATCAGCCCCCAGGGCTCCCCATCGGGGCCAGCTCCTGCCAGCTCGTCCAGCCCCTCCAGGCTGGCACCCCCTGCTTTTCAAGCAGGCCACCCAGTAGTCTCCACCTCCCTTCCTCTTTGCTGCACTCCAGTCTTGAAGCCCACTCCTGGGGCCTCCCCAAAATGTAGCCAAGTTAAAATCTCACCTTTAATTTTGTAATCACTCAAACCATGCCTGTGGTATTCAAGTTCGCTAAGTGGTCAGAACGGTCAGAACCTGATCAGCCACCAAGCGCCATCTGCACTGGCACCCCTGGGCTCTTGGACCCCCAAGGCCACAGGAAGGGAGGCGGCCTCGACTGCAGTGGCCTCTGAAGCGCCCCAGCCCTTTGGGGCGGGCCACTGGGGACACAGCCCCGCCCACACATCCAGGTGGCTGGGGTGGCAGGAACGGCAGTGCCTCTGTGGCCTCACTGCCCTCACGGGAGCCTGGCTAGGTCCTCCTCAGGGGGTCTTTCAAGACCACAGGGCCACCGAGACACCGTGTGGGCCCCAGAGGCCTCTCCTTGGACATGGAAGGTAGAGGCAGGGCCCACACGTGAGGACTGCTGCATCTGCTGTCCAGGGCCCCGGAGCCCTGGGAGCTGCTGGCCTTGCTGTGGTCCAGGGGCCAGGTTGGACACTCAGTCTCTTCTTCTTCTCCCCACACAGGCTGGACGGGACCGTGGAGCCAGGAGCAGCCACGTACCCAGGTAGGCAGGGGGCACACCTGTGCAGAGCCCGTCCCCACTGCGCCTGCGCTGGGGCGGCCTCCAGCTCTCCCTGCCAGCCCAGGGTGAGGTGTTGGGGCGACAGTGGGAGATGGCTGGCCCAAAGGCACGTGGGTGAGTGGACGAGCACAAGGCTCCCCTAGGCCTGGGCGGGAGGAAGCCAGAGGCCAGTGGGGCGGGAGCTGGGCCTGGAGGACTGGAAGGTGAACAGGGCCACAACTCGAGGAACTTGCTGGGGAAGGGAGAAAGCTGGGGACGAGGGCAGCATGGCCAGCAGGCCCTGCAGGCAGCCGGAGGACGTCTCCTTGGCTTCTCAAGAAGAAAACTGCATGGGCAGCAGTGGCCTGACCGGCAGAGCCAGAGCACAGCGAGCCCATCAGCGGGGATGTGGACAGGGCCGGCAGAGGCCAGCTGTGGGCCCTGTGGACACTTGGAGGCCCCAGCCAAGTTCTTGCCTGTTTGCCTGACCCCAAGGCCGGAGCAGCGCGTGGGCGGAAGACCGTGGGCCAAGGGGGCCTCCCGCAAAGCTGCCTTCACCCCGGCCGCAGGACCCTAGCCTGGTCCCGGGCTCCATCTCTAGGCAAGGCAGCAACCCCACTGGGCAGCGGGCCTGTGTCCAGCAGAGGCCAGGTGCCTCTCTGTCTGTTTGGCCAACAAAGTGACCCTTGTCCAGGCACCTCCTGGGCCTGGCGGGAAGGCCACCAAGCCACCAGGCCCAGACTCACCTCCCACGGGGTCCTGGCCTCCCGCAGCAGGGGCTGGCGGGGTCCTGGGGTCCGTGTGAAGCCTGGGCCTGCGGCTCTAGAAGGGGCCCCGTGCAGAGGAGGGACCGGGCTGGGGCCCCCTTCTCATTTTTTTAACAGTGGCCGCCAGCGGCACCGAGAGAGACCCTGTGCTTGGTGGTCCTGGGGTGCAGTGGGGCTGGCAGTGCCTCCCGCCTACCGCCACGGCCCCGGCCCGGGGGGTGGTGCATCCCAGACGCTGGGCAAGGCCAGGTGCTGCCCACGCCCCAGCAGAGCCTGCTCAAAGGGGCCCCTACTCACCAAGCCTCACACACCTGGCCACCAGCCAGCATCCCTCCTGCAGTCCCTGGCCACTGAATGGACGTGGGCCCCAGGGACAGGGTCAGCTCAGGCCTGTGGCTGTGTGCCCTCTGAGCTCACACTGGCTCCCTGGCCAGTGCCCTCAGCCAGGCCGCTGCAGCTGCGTGTCCCGGGGAACACCAGGGACACAGCTCTTCCGGGTTTCTCTACCGGCCGGCTAGGGAGCTGTGGAGGGTACCTACCCGGTACTCGGGCCCCGGCTGGCAGCCCCCCAGAGACACAGATCCAAGTCCTCTGGCCCCCCAGGTCCACTCATCCCGCCCGGGAATGCGTGGCCCTCTGCCTGGCTGGGCGGGGAGCCGCGGGCTCCTTTTCCAGGCCAGGTCTGGAATGTTGCTCTGCTCCACTCCGAGCTGGGCCCCCGCCCCAGCTGTGGCCGCATTCCTGCTGTGAGTCCTGGCCAGCCCAGAGAGCTTTTTCCACACTCCAGTGCCAGCCCCGAGGGCTCAGGGGAGGGGTGGGGACGGTTGCTATGGCAACCTCCTTTTTGTTATTTCTTATTTTCTTTTTTATGGTTTCTCTAACTTTGAAGCTCTCCAGACAGTTCACAGACTGCAGAAAGGAAAAGTGGTTTTCCTTCTCCCAGGACCCCGTGGAGGGGCCCAGCCCCTCCCTCCCCGCCGCAGGGCTGGGGTGGGGGCTCCGCCAGGCAGTGCCTCTGGAGGTCTAGCCACCTCTTACACATCTGAGAGGCAGAAACGACCACTCTCCCAGAAACGGAGAGAGCATTTCCCAAAGAAACGCAGTGGCCACGTGGCCTGGAGCCGTGGGGCGGGTCTGTGCAGCCCGGGCTTTCCACAGGCTCAGCACCGAGGGTCCTGAGTGTCACGGGGTGGCTCCTTCACCTTTGAGGGAGCAGCAGCACAGGGGGACAACGGCCCCTGGACCTGCACACGGGGCGGGATGAGGGTGGGGGGTGAGTGCCAACCTGGCCCACCACGCAGGGGAGTACGCGGTGATGATCCACGACGTGACCACCCCCCCGTTTCTGGGCCGCGCACTGCCGGCTGCCTTCAAACACCTGCGAGTGCTGCCGAGGCCCCAGGGCCCCGAGCTCGAAGCTCTGCTCCCGGATGGACCCCAGAAGCCCCTGCCATCCTGACTGAACGTGCACACAGCCTCCCGGGAAGCCACTGTCCTCTGTCCCCAAACAGCCTGGACGGGAGGGCCAGCCACGGGACCCCACAGCCCAGGACTCCAATAAAATGCTCCTCAGCAGGGCGGTGTCACCTCCACAGGGCTGGGAGACGGGCAGACAGGACTGTGTCGTGGGGAGGGGGTCTCCGTGACGCGTGACCTGGGCCCCTCGTGGCTAGTGGTGTCCTTGCATGCCTGCACACCTGCCACAGTAACGCTGTCTGCAGTCAGAGGCTGGGCACCTCAGCATGGCAGAGGGGCTTCCTGTCTGAGAAGCCCTGCACTGATAAGGGCAGTAGCCGAGAGCGCCTCACTGTTGCCCCTGGAAGACACCTCTGGCCGTGTGCACCACGCGTCCACCACACGTCCCCCTGGGAGGTGCTGGGTCTGCCCTGCGGAGCCCTGGCGAGGTGCGTGGACCTGGCGGGGCTCTCAGGGTGCAGGGCCTCCTCGCCTGGCCCAGGCCTCCACACCAACCCCTCTGCCTGCACACTCTGCTCGCTGCTCAGCCGGCCGCCTCGGAGGAAGGAAGCCCGGGGGGGGGGGGGAGGGCGCGGCAGAACCCAGCACCCGCCCTGGCACCCATGCCAAGTGTGTCCCCAGCCATAGCCCCTGCACGCTCCACAAGCAGCCACCCTGACCTCGGCTCCCTCTCAAGAGGCCGCCGATGTATCGCCACACCAGCAGCTCGGAAGTTTGTGGCAGGGTGGCACGAGGTCACTTGCATGTCCCAGGCCTCCGGCAGCTCCCATGGCTCCTAGCAGACTCTCCCACCCAGAGCCCGGGACCTGTGCACACCCACTCGGCCTGGAGTCAGCCTCAGCCACCTCACCCCACCACACACCCAAGCACAAACCCCGAATCCCCGCAGAGAGAAGCCGAGTGCAGGCTGCCTGTGAGGGCGGCAGGGCCTGAGCCCAGGCAAGACCAAGGGGAGCTGGGTCCAGCCACAGCCATGGAGCCTTACCTCCCCCAAACACAGGGCAGAGCAGGTCCCAGGGCTCAAGGGACAGCGAGGAGCACCGGAGCACCGTGGCCCAGGAGCTGGGAGGGTGCATCCTAAGGAGGAGGAGGAGAAGGAGGTGGGGGGTGGTAGAGGCAGAGGCGAAGGCAGCAGGGCAGCAGCACCTACGCCCCACACCCTGTCAGCCAGGACATGGGCCCCATCCAGAGTCTCCCCATCTCCTCCCGAGCCTCACACCAGATGCTGGCCTGACTGCAGAGCTCAAGGCTGCAGACGAGGTTCACGTGGGAGAGCCTCACTCCAGCAAGCTGGAAGCTGGAAGTTCAATCCCCAGCACCACCGCCAGCTTGCCACCCACGGAACCTCAGCACTGCAGTGGTGGTCTGGCCCGTTCTTGGTCTCCGTGCTTCGGAGCCCAGCCCAGATCAAGGCCCAGGGTCAGTGGTGACCGCGAGCTGGGCCCAGCCCTCGGGTCAGGCTGAGGTAACCCTGTGGCCCTCTAGGGGCCCTTATGCCTGTGACATGATAAGGTCCCCTGACCACAGCGGTGGAAAAGGGCTGCAGATACCCCAGGCCAGGCCACGCTGTGGCCTTCAGACTCTCGGCACAGCTAGATGAGGGGGTGCCGAAGATTCTTGGTGCCTCCACTAGGACCCAGGGCCTGCAAACTAGGCAGAGGGCCTGGGACCCTAGGAATGAGCTTGCCCATCCTGGGGGCAGGCAGGGGCAAAGCAAGAGAGGCAGGCAGGCTAGCCACAGGGCCTGAGCCACTCTCTCCAGCCCCAGAACTTGGAGAGGCTTGGGTCAGGGGCTCTGGACCCTCTGGGGAGAGTTGGCCTGTTCACTAGTTCCTTCAACGCATTTACTGAGCAGTGACAAGCACCCTGAGCAGGAAGCTGGCGCTGTCTCCAGATGGCATCCAGCCTGGAGCATGCGCATTCAGGAGAAAGACACAGAGACAGAGAGAAAGGACTCAGAGGCCAAAAGGGAAGGAGCGTGGCCTGCTCCTCCCCGCCCCACGCAGCCAGCCAGCCAGCCATCAGCCAGCGTGCTTCACAGACACCCAGGGCACGCTGGGGTCAGCAGAGGACAGAGTAACCAGGGCACAGCCTAGACTTGACAGGCCGGGTCCAGGCCTCCTCCTGCCCGGCCTCCCTCACACAGGTGGCGGGCCCCTCCCGGCCAGGCCGGCCACCCAGGACACGCCGGGGAGCCTCCCTGCCCCCTGCCCCTGGCCTGAGCTCAAGGCCAGGCGGATGTGAGGCCAGCAGTGAAGCTTGGGCCCCACCCGCCAGGGCTTCCTGGGGCGCCCAGAGCTGGGCCTGCCAGACTGGTTCCCGCCTCGCCTGGCTGGCCTCTGCCAGCTTCCTGCCTACCTGGGAGCCCCAGGTCTCAGGTGGTGTTCAGGTGGCCACCAGCCAGTTCCAGCGAGAGGACTCAATGAAGAGAAGGCTGCCCCGGCCTGCTCCTGCCTGCCAGGGCCAGAGGGCCGAGGCCCTGGCAGGGCTGGCAGAGCAGAGGCTGGGCTGCTGGAGAAGCGCCTTGCCACAGCCCCTGGATCACTGGGAGTCGCCATGAGCCCTGAGGGGCCAGAGGGCGTGGCCAGAGGGCATCCTGTCCTCCTGGAATGCGGCCCGGGTCTCATGGTGGGCTAACCCTTCTCCACGGTCCGGACGTGACTGACTAGGGAAGCCCTCCTTACCCCTTCTCCTGAAAACCACACCTTACAGCTGCGGCCTAGATGACCAGCGGTGGGCTGGGCCGGAGTCCCCCACCCAGGACGGCAGGGGAAGAGGCCGGAGGGCCACGGGGCCACCCCTGAGCTCCCGGGCTATCCACCCCAGAGCCCCAGGCCTGAGCTGCACTGGCCTCTCTGCCGGTGTGGGGCACAGGTCCTGGCCTTTGTGGGCACCACGGCTGGGCCGGGCCCCTCCGCCCCTGTGGCAGGGCAGCTCAGCTTTGGTCAGATGGGCAGATGCTGCAGAGCCCCTGCTAGGACCCCACAGCCGCTCTCCTTGTGGTGACAGCTGGCCGGGGAGGGAGGCCTGGACAGGAGCTGGACAGGGATGTCAGGGTGACCGGAGGAGGGGCCCAGGCTACTAGACCCAGGTCTGAGGGGGGCTGTGAACCAAAGCCCCTCACCCCACTCAGAGCTCTTCAACATTCCAAGTGGGCAACAGGCCAGGAGGGAAGGAAGCCCCGTGTGGGGTGTGGGTGTGGGCTGTGGGCTTTGGTGTTGGGTGGAGGGTGTGGGGTGGGGTGAGGGGTGTGGGGTGGGGTGCAGGGTGGGGGTGTGGGGTGCGGGGTGGGGTGGGGGTAGGGTGAGGGTGTGAGGCATGGGGTGCAGGGTGGAGGTGCGGGGAGCAGGTGTGGGGTGTGGGGTGGAGTGAGGGGCGTGGGGTGCAGGTGTGGGGTGCGGGGGAGGGAGGTTGAGGGGGGTCTGAGCTCCTCCACCCCGCCAGGCCGTCCTGGGCCGGGGAGGGGGCTGGGCTGGCTGGGGGAGGGAGGGAGGGAGGGAGGCCCCCTGGCAGGGACGCATGGCCTCTTCAGCGGGGTCTGGATGGTGGGGTCTGGAGAGGCCCGGCGGGCACAGAGGCGACACCCACGGGAGGGGACTCCCCAAACCCCGACCCTGGCAGCGGAGGGGGCGGCAGAGGGGCGGGAGGGGGGCAGGGACAGGGCTGCGGTTCCCTCCCCTTCCCCTCCTCCCCCTCCCCGCCCCCTCCCGCCCCTCCCATGGAGAAGGCGCTTCCGGCCCTCCGGGACCCTCTGGCCTGACGCCACAGGAAGCCAGGCCGAGCAGGGGCGGCACCCCCAGGACCGGCGGGGCTTCCCCCCCCCCCGCCCCGCCCCACCGCCCCCTCCCCGGCCGGAAGCCCAGCCCATATGAATTTGGGGCGGCTGTGGGCGGACTCTACCCGCGGGCCTGGTGTCGGAAGAGCCATCGTCCCCCCCCTGCCCAGCCTCCACGGGACCAGCCTGGCTGAACCCCCCTGCCCAGCCTCCACGGGACCAGCCTGGCTGAACCCCCCTGCCCAGCCTCCACGGGACCAGCCTGGCTGAACCCCCCTGCCCAGCCTCCACGGGACCAGCCTGGCTGAACCCCCCTGCCCAGCCTCCACGGGACCAGCCTGGCTGACCCCCCTGCCCAGCCTCCACGGGACCAGCCTGGCTGACCCCCCTGCCCAGCCTCCACGGGACCAGCCTGGCTGACCCCCCTGCCCAGCCTCCACGGGACCGGCCTGGCTGACCCCCCTGCCCAGCCTCCACGGGACCGGCCTGGCTGAACCCCCCTGCCCAGCCTCCACGGGACCGGCCTGGCTGAACCCCCCTGCCCAGCCTCCACGGGACCGGCCTGGCTGAACCCCCCTGCCCAGCCTCCACGGGACCGGCCTGGCTGAACCCCCCTGCCCAGCCTCCACGGGACCGGCCTGGCTGAACCCCCCTGCCCAGCCTCCACGGGACCAGCCTGGCTGAACCCCCCTGCCCAGCCTCCACGGGACCAGCCTGGCTGACCCCCCTGCCCAGCCTCCACGGGACCGGCCTGGCTGAACCCCCTGCCCAGCCTCCACGGGACCGGCCTGGCTGAACCCCCCTGCCCAGCCTCCACGGGACCGGCCTGGCTGAACCCCCTGCCCAGCCCAGGGCCACCGCAGAGCCCAGGGGGGGCGGGGGGCTGCCCTGGAATGCCACCAGGGTGGGGCCCCACGGAGACCCCAGGCACTGCGGAGGGGTGCCCACCCACCCCGCCCTGCCATCACCTCTCCTGGCACAGCAGGCATCTCCAGGGCCAGTGTGCTGGACACAGCTGGCCAGGGCAGCTCCACACTTCAGCCTGGCTCCTGCACAGAGACGCCCAGGACACGCACACACAGACACAGACACACACACACACACACCACACACACAGACATGCAAACAGACACAGACATACACAGACACAGACACACACCACACACAGACACACACACACCACACACACACAGGCACACACAGACATGCAGACACACACACATGCACTCACAGACAGACACAGACACAGACATGCAGACAGATAGACACAGACACACATACACATGCGCTCACAGACAGACACACACATGCACTCAGACACATACACAGACACACACACACACACACACACGCAGACACACAGACACAGACACACACATGCACTCACAGACACACAGACACACACAGACACACGCACAGATACACAACGGCCCCCCGGAAGCCAGGCACGCACGCACACACCTTCTCCAGGAGCAGGCCTCAGAAAGAGGGCCCCACGGGCAGGCCCTGGAGTCTGGGCCTTGCGTAAAGGCCACTGGGATGTTCACATGGACTGCCAGCTGGCATGGGTACCCAGGTACTTTCTGGGGTCCAGGGCTGGGCCAACGGCTGTCACTGGCTAGGAGGAGCCGGCCAGGCCTGGCCTGGCCTAGCCAAGGCCTTTGACCTCTGCAGCCCTGAGCTCAGCCTGGGTTGGCAGTTCTGCATCCAGCAGAGTTGGGCAGATACAAGCCACTTACAAGCAAGGGATAAACGTGTGCCCCCCCACAATGTCTGAGAGTGACCTTGGAGGGGATACGAGGGGTGAACACCCAGCCCAGACAGGAGGACCAGGAACACGTGTCCCCTCCAGGGCAGTGCCCTGCTTCACCCCGGGCTCCTCCTGCAGGTGACCTGTCCGCTGGGCTTCTGGAAAGAGCTCTGGGTGCTGGAGCCTGCACTCCGCTGCTGGCCAGGAAGGGCTGCTGCCCGGCCATGTGAACAGGAAGGTCCAGCCCAGCCTGGCTGGATACGTGGGCCAGTGCAGAAGGCTTCGGAGACAAGCCAGGCTGGCCAGCTCCCCTGCCTGTCCCCACCTGCTCCAGGGCTGGGTGCCCCTGAATGCCAGCCCCACTCCCGCCTGGCACTGGCCTAGCTGTAGATGGCCGTGCGTCATCACAGCCATGGGGGGGCTGCAGTGGTGGGCCAGCGTTCAGTGCCCTGCCCCCTCCCCAGGACCTCCTGGTGGGTGGCATCTGCAGGAGGTCCGTGGTCCTCAAGCCCTGGTCTCACATCCTCCAGGGTCACAGCCCACCTTCCCCCAGGGACCATGCTGTGATGGCCTCTTCTTTTAGGGTCCTCTTAGGCAGTGAGCTCCATGAGACCCCAGATCCAGACTACCATTTTCTCAGAGCAGGTGGGGTTGTTTGGAAGGAGGGGGGACACACAGAAGGGTCAGGCAGGGCCAGAGTCAGCTGTGCCAGTAACTGGACAGGCAGGCCGTGTCCACTTCCCAGAGTCCCAGATGAGGGTCTGTGTTCTTGGCTGTGGTCAGCCCCTAGACCTGGGGGGGGGGGGCTGGGGCTCCAGGAAGGGGACCTGGCACGTGGGAACACAGATGGGTGCGTAGGCGTGGGTAGTGGAGCTGCTGCTAAAGAAGACAGACATCAAAGTAGTAGGGGATACAGGCAAGAAGTAGGAACTGGCTAGAATCCCCCGTGGGTGTGGCGCTCACCCAACCCCCAGGGCGTCAGCCAGGAGACAGGGCCGTGTGCAGTCCTGAGCCTCAACCTGCTGTCCTCATCTTTGCCCTCCCTGTTGTAGGTCAGAGCTTCTCTCCGTCCCCAAGGTCCCCTTCCTGGGGTCCTCCCTGGAAGCAAAGGCCATAGCTGGAGGCCCGAGCAGCCCACGCTCCCATCTTAGAGGGTGCCAGCAGACAGCCCCATGTGCAGACGCCCGAGTCCCCGCAGGTGAGTCACGTGGCCACAGTGCCTCCCCAGGACGGGCCACGGCGATGGCCGGGACCACAACCTGAAGGAGCACCTCGCAGGAGCAGCGCTCCCATCGCTTCGGACACGGCTGCAAGACACGGCAGGACCCACCGGAGGCGGCCACCCCGAGGGAAGGCAGCGCGCCTGCAGCTCCTAGGTTTCCCCTAACAGCCTAAGTGGGGCAGGGCAGGAGGAAGCCAGGACAGGACGAGGAGAGGGGGTCTCTGGTAGATCAGATCTGGGGGTTCCCCAAGGCTGAGGAGGGGACTGCCAAGAACACTGGACAGACCTCAGCCCAGTTCTTCAGCAAGGGACCTAGGGGCCAGGTTGCACTGGGAAACGAAGAAACTTGAAGGCAGCAGGCAACCAGCGGCCCCACCAGGGGCAGCGTCTCTGCCTGGCCCGGCCAAGGCACAGGGGCCAGGGCGCCAGCTCCATCCGAAGCTGAGACCTGAAGCGCTGTCAAGTCTGGGGAGAGGGACAGTGGTGCCCAGGCACCTGCCCGCCACACTGTCAGGGTCCTTTATTGTACAATGGCATGTTTCCGGTGGTGGGGGGCCAGCAAAGGACTAACAGGTACACAGCGAGATAGATAAATATGCCAAGCTTTTTCTTTTTCCTTTTTTAAATCAGGCATTTATAAACAAGAAAGCATACATTAATTACATAAAAATAGTTTTCGAATAGCAGAGTAAGCCATCATATTGTCATTAGCAGCAGCATAGGACAGGGAGGATGCAGGGCTCCGGTGGTTACGAAGGTACAGTGGGGCTTTCTTCCTTAATTGGGGTGGGGGAAAAAGTCATACGAGACTCCTGACTTAAAGCAAGAGAGGAAGCGACTTCCTCGGTCCTGGGATTGGAGGGGTGGGTGGAGCGCAGAGGACAAGCCTGGGTTGGAAATGGGGCCAGGGGGCTCAGCCACGCAGGACAGTGCCACGAGGCAGCGTGTCCCCTCTGGCAGGTGAGCATTTCTTTCCTCATTTAAAAACAACCCAGAAAACAAAACAGCTACCAGTAAGAAAAGTTTCTGAAAAAGGAACCACCTATACACTTATAATACAACAGTGTAAAATGAGAAGAAAAAAAAGGTATTTACATGTGAGCTGTTTGTACGTGGCTAGCTCTGCACGAAAGCGGGCAGTCGTGAACGGGTAGTTAGCTGTTTGTACACCGCTAGCTCTGCACGAAAGCGGGCAGTCGTGAACGGGTAGTTAGCTGCTCACGGGTAAGAATGTTATTGCTGTCAGTTTTTCCCTCCATTAAAAATCTTTCAGAATAGAAATGAGTAATTAAAGTGATACACAACCATCGTGACAATGGGTTCACACACAGGGAGTCAACAGCCAATGCGGCGATGGGAATCTCGCCTCCCTTTCTCTGAGAAAAAACGGACTTGGGGCCTCACGCGCACTGTGGGGCCGGCCCTGGCTGCCCCAGTGCACGGTGCCCTCCACGGAGCTGCCCCCGCCGGCTCAGCCAGGACGGGCCCGACGGCCAGCTGGTTTCACGCAGGGCAGGGAGCCAGAACTGCACAGCAGAACTGCACAGCAGAACTCCCCGAAGGCCCGGAGCTTGAGCTGCTGGTTGAGTTCCCACTGTCTGCAGGCCTGGGGGAGGCTGTGGGGGCCCAGGTCTAGCTGGTACATGAGGAAGTTCCTGCTGCATTGAGAGCTCGGGGCCAGGAGGCTGGGCAGGGAGCGGCTCCGGCCCAGCACAGCTGAGAGGCGAGCATGCTCCTCTGGAGCTCAAGACTCAACCAGGACCTAGCTGCACCGCCATCTCCAGACTTGGAGACAAGGACAGCCACACAGAAGCACGCCAACACATTTAAAGCTTTGCTCCAACGAAACCATTTAGCTTCCCTTGAAGAAATGACTGAAAAAAAAACACAACTCTAGAAAAACAAGGCCGAAAACCGCATTCTGCATGTTGCATAACAAATCCGCCCCTTGATAAGACACAGTAATAATAATGCCCACGGCGGGTACCTAGCAGGTCTAAGTCCCATGCATACAGATTTCATAACCGCAAAAGAAAAGCCAAAGAAAAAATTCCCAAACGAACGCTGCATATACACGACGTCCCTTTTGCATTGCACTTTAGGAGCGGGAGGGCCGACAGCAGCCGAGCCCCCCTCGGTAAACCATGGGCGGGGGGCCTGCCGACGACCTCCTCACCCCAACACCAGGGCTTCCTAGCCTCGTCCCTGCTTCTCCCTGGCACGGCCCACGGTTTCTGGGGTCGTCTGTACCTGCACAGGCGCACTCCACCGCGCTCAGCTCGCGGCCAGGGTCCTGGAGAGACTGAAGCAAAGAGCTCCTGTGCGATCTCAAATAAACACCGCACCGAGGGCGGCGGCCTCCTGTCTACTGGAAAATCCTTTTTCAAGCTTGGGCATAAGAAACCTTATACAATTTGCATGAACAGGTAAGAGTAAACAAGACTATTTGGAATAAATGCAAGTAACGTATTCTGACAGTGGCAGATTCAATCGCTACTGAAGACGGTACTTTTGGGGGTAGAAAGACGTGAGTCAGGTTTGCTGTACAAGACGCTGGAAGGCACAGAACGACCCCCAAGTTCAGTTTCTGCGTTTTCGTTTTCTTGTGATTCCCTTGTTCAACCAAGCACCAGAGGGGATTTCTAAGCACTCGAGCACTTAGGGTTTGAACTGCTCTAGAAATCGGTAAAAACCTCAGTTAACTGGGGAGTAAAAAGAGAAGGGAAGGTTTCTGACAAAGTGCAGTTCTAAACATACGTTTAAATGAACAAGTAACAAAAAAAGTGGATGTAATGCTATGTTCCGAAGCTGCAGCCTCAGCCCGGCGACGGGAATGGGCGATGGGTGCCGAGGTGCCAGGAGCCGGCGGTGGGGGTGTGTGTGGGGGATGCTGTGCTCCAGGGCAGGGCCCTGGCGGTGGAGGCGGGCCCAGGGCGGCCGGGAGGTCCCCCGCTGGGTCCCCACAGCTCCTGCACAGGTGCCCGCTGGGTGGCGGCCAGGTGGGCGGGGCGGGCATCGGTAAGGCGGGCAGTGTTTGGGCTCATCTCGCACGCGGCACTCTCTCTCCCTGTGCTTCCGGGCAGAGCAGGGAGACCTGGGCCCTTGTCGCTGAAAAAATAGACTCTGAAGAAAACCCTTGCTGCCCTTGTGCAGCCGCGGGCACAGATGAGCGGTGATGGCTTCCCAGGCCCAGAGCGGGCCTCAGACGGCATGGCGTGTCAAAGCCTAGGAAAGTTAGTCACTAAAAAACGTGTTGCTTTTCTGAATATCAAGTCTCCTTATTGGTTTTAAATAGCTTATAACAAAAGTGTCAATGTTAGAGTGTCCTGGCAAGCAGAGACCCAGCCACAAGCCACCGTGCTGGCCTTGACTCCGGCTGTAGCTAGGGACACAGCTTGCTTGCTTGAACTTGGCCAGTAGAAAATTTTGCAGTGGATTCCAAAAGTATGTGGTTACAAACACTCGTTTGGTAATAGGCACAGTAGAGACGTTGTGCTGGGTGGCTGCAGGGGCGGGGCCCGGCCTGGGCCTTGCCTTCACCGCCCGCCTGCCGGGCCCGAGCTGGGGCTGCGCTGAGACCATGCCGCCGGGCGGCGGCGGGGCAGGCCAGCCTGGACAGGGCTAGGGCTCCAGCTCGGCGCCGCCATCACCGCCTGCGTGCCCTCCGCCCGCGTGCCCCGGCCGCGGCCACAGCTGCTCCTGGAGCTCCTTCACCACCTTCTCCAGGTGCTCCCGGGCCTCGCGCTCCCGAAGCAGGTCAGCCCGCAGCTGCTCCCGGTCGGCCTCCGCGTGCTGCAGCTTTGCCTGCAGGTCCTCGATCTGAAAGGGAGACCAAGGGTCAACAGGGCACTGCCCGCTGGACAGCGCTGCCCACTTTCAGAAAGGGGCCCCCACTTCCAGGCCAGGGTCCTCTGCGTGCACCCTGGCTTGCAGCACCCCCTCCGGGCTGGACTGTGAGCAGTCCAGGATGGGGGTCCAGCCTGCCCAGTCACTCATGTGCCTCTGAGACAGACCTGCCGCCCCCAGCATGGCGGCTCCCCGGAGGTTATTTCTCCACACTCCCCGCCCGGCTCACAGCCTGCTTCACAGGCAAGTAGCAAGCTGGGTGGGAGTGGTGGTCAGGAAGGGAGTCCTGAGGCCACACTGGTCCCAGTGCCATGGCCAGGCACCTGGGCCACACCCATGGCTCGTGAAGAGTGGCCTCGTATACTCAGGCCTGTGTCTGCTGGACAGGTTGTTGGCAGACCAGGTATGACACAGTGGCTCAGCTCAGCGTTCACAGGACACCAAGGACCTGGCTGGGCAGCAGCTCATCCTGTGGTGGGCCCCTGCCCCGTCACCGCTCCAGTACCTGAGCGGAGTACTTGGCACGCAGACGGCCAGCCTCGCAGCCCTTGTCGCACACCCGGGCCTGCCGCGCCTGCTCCAGTTCCCGCTTCAGGCGCACACGAGACTCGTTGGCCTCTTTCATCCTCTTCTCGTTCTCAGCTCGGAGGCGCTCGATCTCCTTCCTCAGGCCCCGCTTGGCCTCTGTGGCTTCCCGCAGCTTCTCTTTCTTGGCCACACGCAAGAACTCCAGCTCCTGGGGGAGGGGCTCGGGGTCACTGCAGTCCTGCCTGGCCCTCGCCAGCTCCCGAGCGCCTCCCCCGGACACGGCCACTTTGGAGTGTTGTGCTGGCGGCCGGTGTGCAGACTGGCGCCCTCCCCCACCTGTCAGAGCAGCCTGGCGACTCATGCCAGCCCACGCGCGCCTCTGAAAGCAACGTGGGAATCACACCTCCACCCTGGAGAGGGACAGCGACGGTGGCTGGGTGGCCAGGCCAGTGACTCAGACACTCCCAGGGGAGCGGACGTGTGAAGTCCTGCAGCCCCAAAGACTGACAGGGTGTGTGGGCTAAAGCCGCCAGACAGGCTGTGGTGTGACTCGGGCTACGGTGGGCCTGTGGCACAGCAGGCCACCATGGCAGGAAGCCGAGTGCCACCCAGGGGAAGCCAGGCCGTGCCTCCTCCACCCCCACCCCCACCCCCACCCCCAGCCCCGCACGAGAACAGCGGCACACTGGCCCCAGGCGGAGTCTGCCCCCGGACGAGGCCCCGTGGTAAAGCGCCTGTGAAGAACAGCCCGGCCGGGGCCGGGCCCTCCGCGGCTCTCACCTGGTGGAGGCTGCGCTTGGCCTGCAGGGCCGCATTCAGCTTCTCCTCCTGCTTCACGCGCATCTTGACCACCTCGTGCAGGAACTTCTCTTTGGCTTCCTTCGTGTCCAGGCCTCCCTCCAGGGCCTGCCTCAGGTGCTCCAGCTCTGCCTCCAGCCCACTGGGGGCGTCGGCGTGGGCTGCTGCATCCGGGGCAGCTGCGGGTGGGGCGTGTGCACCCGGGGAGCTCAGGTCTTTTGCAGAACTGGACGAGGTGAAGGACGGAGAGGACAGCGAGGACAGGGAGGAGGTGACTGGAGACAGAAACCGGCCGGGGTCAGCAGGAGCTCTGGAGAAGAGCTGGGGGCACCATGCCCGTGCCCACCTCGCCTCCACACCCAAGGCCCCCGCAGACTTGACTTACATCCCTCCCTGCTCTCAACCTCGACCTCAGCCTCTGAGTCCTTGTCGTCCTCTGGGGCCGCGGCCGGCGCCGTCTCTGGGGCGCCTGCGGGGTCCACAGCCAGCTTCCGCTTCCGAGGCTGGATACACGTGGGCAGAGGCTCGGGGGCCCTCGAAACAACCGTGGCACACGGCGGACTGTTGACAACCTTCTGCTGGGCTGGTGGTGCGAGGGCCACGTTGGGAGCCACAGCCATCTCAAAGCTCTTGTAGGAGTAAAAGCTAGAGGGCACACAGGAGGAGTTGGGTCTGCCCCAGGTCTGCCCGCCCAGTCATGGACCTGGACACACAGCAGCTCTAACTGTCTACCCAGGCCAAGGGGAAGCACGTTTTCCTCCAACTCTGAATCTCACTCTGTTTTCTACTTTTTTTTTTTTTTGCCTCAACCTTGGGGCCTCTAGTTCTCCCTCAGCTTTTCTGCTCACAGCTGGTGCTCCACCATTCGAGCCATGCCTCCAGTCTACCCATGCGTGGTAACTGGATATGGACTTTCACTGACTTTTCTGCACCAGCTGGCTTACAGCTTCATTCCTCCTGAGTGGCTAGGATTACAGGCGTGAGCTGCCCGCGTCTGCTCCCCACTCTGAATCTCAATGTCAAGCTGGGCGACCCAGACCCACACCACCCAACGGCCGGCCGGCCGGTAACCCGCCCACCCGCACTCTCACCTGTCTCGGATCAGGGCTGGGAGGTGCGGGGAGAGCTCTTTCTCGCTTGCTGAGACTGCAGGGGACCAGGGTCGGAAAGCAGAGAGGCGCTGGCGAGGGTGAGGGCAGCTGAGGCTCTGCGAGAGACTTGTCTGTGAGTGCCAGCCCCCGGTGGGGCCCGAACCCCTCCTCCCCAGGGATTTCCAACAGGCCACAGGCCCCCTGCCCACCTTACTGGAGGAGCCAGCCAGGGTCCGCAGCCAGCTGGATTGCTTGTCCTTCTCGGAGGATGTGGGGTACTGGGAAGAGTCATCGGTTTTGGGTCTCATGGAGGCTGGGGATTCGGAGACCTGCGACCAACAGGAAAGGCTCTGTTGGCCCAGTGGGCTCCAGAGCTGTGAGCACAGCAACATCCCGCTGTGCCTAGGGTACCCAGAACCAGACCTGCCCAGCTCCCCCGCCTCGAGGACCCTGTGCAAAGGAAGCCTGATGCTGCGGGCAAGGGACAAGTCACCCCAAGAACAAAGCCTATGTGACAAAGCCTATGGCAGCCATGAGGCGACCTCACTCCTCAGCTGCAGAGGGCTCAGGGGTGGGTGAAGACACGTGGCTCTGCCTGACTCGGGTCCCTAAACCTCCAGGGTCGGTGCCATGCTCCTGGACCTGGTGGGTGCCTGGGGACACCTCACCAGTGCGCGCCCCCCCCCCCCCCCGCAGCAACTGCCCTGGAATGGGCTGGAAGTCTGTACCAGGGCTCGAAGGTCGAGTGAGGCCAGGAGCAGTGGGGCAGCTCTGGTCACACGCAGCGCCCGGACACCAGCGGGAGAAGCCATCCCAGGCCCCAGCTCTGGGCACCAAGACCACAGACACGCGGCACAAGGAGCATCGGGAGGTGGGAAAGCCCGAGACCCCTCTGGGAACAGGAGGATGCAGCGGCCCCCAGCATGCCAGGCAGCCACTAGGCCAAGAGCTGCACCAGACTTCAGGGCGAGGGCCAGAAGATGGCTTTATCCAGGGCAGCAGAGATGGAGCCTCAGCTTCAGCCAAGGAGCCTGGAGGGCAGGCAGCAGACGGAAAAGGCTTCCTGCCTTTCCAGGAGCACTTGAGACAAGCACCCTGTGAGCAGCATCAAATGGGGGAGGAAGGGGCCTGACTGCTGTGAAGCAGGGCTGAGGCAGAAGGACGGGCAGCATCTTAAGTCTGCCCCGAGCTCAGCAGCGAAGGAGATGAGGAAACACATCCTAGAGCTTTCTAGGGTCTCTGGCTGGCAGTCTGGAGCCCGTGGGGGTGGTGGCCGAGGTGGCAGTCTCCTCCGGAACTGCAGCCCCACCCAGAGGCAGGGCTGACATGCTGGGCAGGGCTTCCTGTCTGAGCAGGCAAGAGCAGGTGGGAAAGTGAGCTGGGTCCCCAGCCAGGGGAAGCCAGAAGACCCAGCCTAGTCCCACGCCGACGCCAGAGACCTCCGAGGCCTGGACCCAGGCTTGGGGTGCCCTCCTCAGGCTAGCCTTCTGGCCCACGTGGGGTGTCATGGCTCTGCCAGGAGGGCACCCAACAGTCAACCTAAGGAAGCAGGTGTCTTTTTAGCAGCAGAGAAGCCTCCGAGGTTGTCTCAAGGGCAAGCTAGTAGACACGCGTGCTCTTCCGGACGGGTGATGCTCAAGCCTGGCGAGGACAGGGACTCGCCCTTGACACACAGCACAGAGGGGGACTGGACACAGCCCGACCGCAGCAAGGCCTGGAGCCCAGTCCAGCAGGCCAGAGTCACGTCTGTGCCCAGTGACAGAACATGAACCCCTCTTCTGACGGGACCGGTGAGCGCCCGTCTCCTCCAGTCTGCCCCTTTTCACGCCATCTCAGACAGAGGAAGGACCTGGCGTGGCCCTGAACGCACAAGGCTAGGCCCGGGCTGGTCAGAGTCGCCAGGGGTGGTCCTGATGCAGATCCCCAGGCCAAAGCCACTGGTCAGCTGCACCCGGGGGCTGGCCTGCCTGGTCACCAAAGACGAGCATGGACCGGCCCACGTGTCCAGAAAGGCTGGAAGAAGAGAGCCGTACCCAGCCTCAACGCCCCCTCCAAGCTGGGGAGCGCTTACTTGAAACCCACTGAACCGTGAAGTGGCCCCAGAACAGGGAAAAGCCTCTGTGGACACCCACCCAGGGCTTGGATATGGAGAGAAGCAAAGTGGGGGTGGGGAAGGTCACACTCCCCTCTCCGGGGGTGCAGCTCAGGCTGCCCTGGCTAAGCTGCCTCTCCAGCCCCTCTCCCACAGGCTAGACGAGGAGAGGTGTACTGCCAGGTTTTAAGAGGACCCCAGCTCCCCACATCGTGTCACACCTATGTCTACTAACACAGAAGGTTCTAAAGGGTAGGCGTGTGTGTGCGTGTGCGTGTACACATGCACTGACACTGCCTGAACTCAGGATCTCAGGACCCCAAGCTCTCAGAGGGCCTTTTCACTCATGTCTGACACTCTACCACTTAAGCCACTCCTCTACTGGCAGCTTTTTGCTGGTTAAGTGGAGATAAGAGCCTCGTGGACTTCCCTGCTGGGCTGGCAGGTGTGGGGCCACCGCGCCACCCCACACCAACAGGGGCTCCTGACAGCCTGTGCGGCCTGTGGACTCCACGATGCACGCTGGCCCCAGGCCACAGCATCAACTCTACCTGGGCACGCGAGCGCCTCTGGGGAAACAGCCGGTGGTATGGCCTCCCACGGCTGCCACAGCAACGGCCCTGGGTCTGCAACGCGTTTAAAGCAAACGTGAAGCCTGAGCACTTGGTGGCACACACAGCCACATGGCTGGCTGGGGAACCACAGGGGTTGCAATTCGCCTGTCACTAAGCTCCCCGCAGGGGTCCCTGCCACCTGCCACCACCCTCTGCAGGCGAGGCACCCCTGCGCCTCGAGCCTGGGCTAGGCCGGCGCATGTTGTGAACCCGCCCAGGAACGTGGTGAATTCAAGGCCGCGAGCACCGGGCCATTTCACTGCCTGGTCCCCAGACTGAGAACAAAGGGAAACAGAAAGGCAGTGCTTCACCAAAGTACACACAACTACAAAACTAAACACACGTCACTCAAGACATTTCTGCTGGGTGCGGAGGAAGACCTGGTAACCCAGCGTCTGGAGGATAACGTGGGAACCGGTTCCAACCTGCCGCTACCAGAGGTAAGTTTAAGGCCAGGCTAAGACAGACAGTAAGACCCTGCCTTTAAAAAACGGCAGTTTCCGCTGGGCGCGGTGGCTCACGCCAGTAATCCTAGCTACTCAGGAGGCTGAGATCGGAGGACCGCAGTTCAAAAGCCAGCCCGGGCACTAAAGTCCATGAGATTCTTATCTCCCGTTAACCACCCGGACACCAGAAATGGTGCTGTGGTTCAAGGGATAGGGCACTAGCCTTGAGCTGAAGAGCTCAGGGTCCAGGCCCAGAGTTCAAGCCCTATGACCAACGCTCCCACACACAAAAAACCCACCAAAACTGTACTTTCATTAAACCTTTGTGCCAAGACAGGCACAACAGCTTCATCTGTAATCAATCCTATCTGCTCAGGAGCCTAAAATTTGAGATCCCAGGTCAATGACAGGCTACATCTGAGATGTATCTCCAAGCAGCCAGCAAAAAGCCCCAGGTGGAATTGCGGCTCAAATGGTACAACGTAAGCCCTGAGCATAAAAGGCAAAGAGAAAGTACAAGGACCTGAGTTCAAGCCCCAAGACTAAAACAAACACTTTTTTTGGTGGGTCATGGTGTCTCCCTAAGCTCTTCAGCTCAAGGTGCCCTACCGCTGGCGCCACCATCTCACCCCCCCCCCCCCCGTTAATCTCATGATTAACTGGAGAGAAGAGTATAAGAAAACGTGTCTGACAAAGGGTCAAAACATCACACATGAAGAACTTCTAATAGAGAAATGGGAGTCGGAGGAATGGTGGCTGGCAGAGCCTTAACCAATGAGCACAGGTGTCAGGTACCAAGTTAGAGTCCCTTGCTTGGGAGACTTTTCCCAGACAAAACGGTCCAGACACCCAATAAACACTAGAAGAAGCTCAACAGCACCGCTGGGAGTGAAGACTCTGCCTGAAGCTCCACTTCGCCCCCTACAGGCCGGGGTCCAAACCACAGCCACAACAGGAGGCCAGTAGCCTGCTGCACTGTGAATCAGTGACCTCACCGCACCAGCACAGCTCAGCGAGGGACAAGGCAGGTCCAGTGTCCTCTGCTGCAGCATGAGAGATGGCCACTGCTGTGGAGAACACGCCAGTTCCTCTGCAAGTCAGACCTGGAGTCACACAACCAGGGCCTGTGGCCAGATCACAGCAAACACAGCCACACAAAGCCATGTGCCAGGGGGCTGGCGGGCTCACCCCAGCTCTCTGCACTCCTGTGGGGAGGGGGTACGGGGTGAGTGCACAGAGGAAGGCATCGGGTACGCTGCAGATCCCACAGGCAGCTCAGAGAGGAGACCAGCTGGGGTGACCGTGGTTCTAAAAGCTGTCACGGGCCAAGTCTGAAAGGCTGCCTTTCACACAGCAAAACCCCTCAAAGGTAGAGCTGTGGAGTGGGTGGCCTGACACCCGCTTGGGATGCCCTGGCTGTCATCCCGAGGGCAGCTCTCTCACCAGAACGTGAGCGGCCTTCCTCCAAACACCACCCCCCCTGCTGCCGGGCAGACTGGGGGCAGACTGGGGTGGGGGGCCGCACGCCATGGCAGGGCCCTGTACCACCACTGCCAGGGGTGCCTGCCTGGCATAGACCAACACGTGAGGGGGACAAGATCTAATGGCTAAGACAGACGCAGCTTCGTCCACCTCCTACAGTTCCTGGGTGAGACAGAGGGTTCAGCCTCCGCCCAACAGCCTGCTTGGTCGGGGGCATAGATGGGGCCACACACATACCAATATGGCCAGCCAGGGGCTTGGAGGACAGCAGGCACACACACCATGGCGTCCCTCCTGCAGTGTTCTAGTGAGCCGGGGACTGGTGGTTCACACTGCAGTCCTCGGTACTCAGGAGGCGGAGGTCTGGAGATCCTGGCTTGAAGCCAGCCCAGAGCGGAAGCCCACGGGACTCTCGTCTCCAATGAGCCACAGAAAAATCCAGAAGTCAAAAACATGAGAAGGGTCTCAATGTGGGAGAGGCAACGCACCTGCTGCCTGACAAACGTAACTAACCCCTTATACACGATGCCGACGATGAACAAAAGAGGAAAAGAAAAATCCAGAAGTAGCTACAGCTCAAGTGGTAGAGTGCCAGCCTCAAGCAAAAGGAGCTTAGGGACAGTGCTCAGGCCTAGAGTTCAAGCCACAGGACCGGCAAAAAAAAAAGGGGGGGGGGTCTAGGGACGGGGGAGCTGCTTCATGGTTTGAGGCCCTTCTGGCCTCATGCAGCCCCTGGAACCGGAAAGAGCACAGCTTGGGTAGTAGGAAGTAGACTGAGCCCCACCAGGTCTCACTGTCACCAACACCCTAGATCAAGTCACAGATTGGAACTAATTCTGCTGCCAGAGACGATGTGCCTGCCCCCAGGCGCCAGCACAGACCAGTGAGCTGCCCTGGCCCCTCTCCCGGGTCCTGCAACCCCCACTCCCTGGGGCCTACACTTGACCATCAGCTCTTTCCCACAGCACCACTCCCTACTCTGTCCCAGACTGGCACCTCAGGGGTGACAAGTCACTCTGAACCTGACCTACACAGCTATGCCCAGCATGGAGAAGCAGCGAGGAAGCCCTGCCTTGGCTCAAAACAGTCCTGAGCCAGGGACCTTGAGAGGGCTGCACACGGGGCTTGTACCTGCAGTCCTGGCTATTCAAGAGGCTGAGATCCACAGATCCCAGCCTGAAGCCAGTCCTAGCAGGAAATTCTGTGACTCTCTTATTTTCAATTAAACACACACACACACAAGCTAACAATAGCTCAAGTGGTAGAAGGCTAGCTTTGAGCACAAAAGCTCAGGGCCAGTGCCCTGACCCCAAGTTCAAGGCCCAGGACCCACCCTACTCCCCCCCCCCAAAAAAATCCTTACATTATACACACATTAGCAAAACCAGATTTCTATACAATTAAGTGTTTTATAAAATACAAACATGGGCCAGGAGTTTGGCCTACTGGTAGAGTGCTTGCCTAGCATGCACAAAGACCTGGGTTTGATTCCTCGGTACCACATACATAGAAAAAGCTGGAAGTGGTGCTGAGGCTCAAGTGGTAGAGCTCTAGCCTTGAGAAAGTCCAAGGACAGTGCCCAGGCCCTGAGTTCAAGCCCCACGACGGGCAAAATAAATAAATAAATAAATAAAATACAAACATAATTACATGATAGGATTGTTTTCCTTTTTTTGGAGACTGAGCCTATGTTGCCCAAGCTGGCCTTGAACTTGTAAGCCTTCTACCTCAGCCTCTCACATGCTAAAATTACAGAAATAGACCGACACACACTAGGAATCTTACTAAAACAGATCTAGTTTCTAATTTAAGAATTCAAAGCTGGGCGCCAGTGGCTCAAGCCTGTAATCCTAGCTACTCAGGAGGCTGGGATCCGAGGATTGTGGTTCAAAGCCACCCAGGCACTAAAGACCAAAAGACTCGACTCTTGTCTCCAATTACCACCAGGAAACTGGAAGCGGTGCTGTGGCTCAACGGGGTAGGGCGGTAGCATTGAGCTGAAGAGTTCAGGACAGCGCCCAGGTCCAGAGTTCAAGCCGCACAACCAACCAAAATAAAAGAATAAAAGAAAAGATGGCCGGGAGTTTGGCCTAGTGGTTAAAGTGCTTGCCTAGCATGCATGAAGACCCGGGTTCGATTTCTCGGTACCACATACATAGAAAAAAGCCAGAAGTGGTGCTGAGGCTCAAGTGGTAGAGCTCTAGCCTTGAGAAAGTCCAAGGACAGTGCTCAGGCCCTGAGCTCAAGCCCAGGACTGGCAAAAAAAAAAAAAAAAAAAAAAAAAAAGAATAAAAGAAAAGAAGTCCAAATTAAAAAGCAGTTCCTGTTTTCTCAGGCATAACTCCTCATGGAATCCAAGCAAGTGAAAATTTATTTCCCAGTCTGAAAGTCAGCACAGATTCAGAACTGAACTATCTGACCCAGCACTTACCTCCCCCACAGGTCTAGAAACACACGTGGCAGGCCCCAGTACAACCCTAGCCACTCAGGAGGCTGAGATTCCAAGCTAGCCAGGGCAGGAAAGTCTGTGACAACTTTAACTCCAGTCAACCACCAAAAAGCCAGAAGTAGAGGTGTAGCTCAAGTGGTAACCATGGCAGCTTTTCCTGAAAACAGTTCAGGGACAACAACCGGCCCTGGATTCAAGCCCCTGTGTGAGCACGCATGTACCGGCATACATACATGCACACATACTACTTAGAAAACGGTGACATTACACTGACATTCCTCCAGGTGTGATAACGACTGCAAACCATCAGGCATGGACACAGAACGGCCAGCCTTGCCGGGCAGTGGTTGGCGCCTGTAATCCCAGCTACGTGGCAGATAAGGAATCGCTGCCTCAGGTCAGGAATTTGTGAGACTCCATCTCAACCAAAGGTTGGGCACACTGGCATATTCATGCCATACCCAGCAACACAGTGAGCGCAGGGAGGAAGACTGCACTCGAGACAACCCCAAGCACAGAGGGAGACCCTACCTCAAAAATAACCCACGCGTGGTTGGGAGTTTGGCCTAGTACTTGCCTCGCATGCATGAAGACCTGGGTTCGAGTCCTCGGTACCACATACATAGAAAAAAGCCAGACGTGGTGGTGTGGCTTGAGCAGTAGAGCTCTAGCCTTGAGAAAGTCCAAGGACAGTGCTCAGGCCCTGAGTTCAAGCCCGGGACTGGCAAAAAAAAAAAAAATAGTAACAATAAAATAAAAATAACCCACACGAGGATGGTGCCCGGCTAGTACAAGGTGGAGCTGCTTCTGCTCCGCAGTCAGCCGACCCATCAAGTCTGTGATTTTCTGGGGTTCAGAAGCCAAGAAGACAGGAACATTTCATAGAAAGGTGTGAATGGAGCTTCAAACCGCCCCTCCTTCTGCCGCCTCCTGGAATCACCTGGGACTGTCAAAGCCCACAGCACTTTAGATCCTTTAGCATAAAGCTATGCTCCCCAGCAAAAGGGACTGGACAGAAAACAAGAACCAGGGCATCCTACATCCTATGGTGTAGGGTCAAATGGGATTGCGCTAGGCTGCCAGACGCCTAACAGGAAGATGGGCTCTGGGCAGCAGAAGAAGCCCCGCTGGTGTCTGTGCCCACAGGCCCACTCTCATGCTCTGGGTTCCAGTGTGGCTGAGACACCCGATCCTGCCACCTGACGCTGAGGGATTCTCAGCACTGAGCCAACAGTGAGACGAGAGAGACATCCAGCAAGAGCAAGTGTACGGGAAACATGAGAGCAGAATAAATGCACACACCTAGCAGACAGGGCTCAGAGGTGACGGAGGAGGAGAGGCCGAGGGGAAACTAGGAATAACTAAAGCAGAGTAGGGGCTCCCAAACCTTGGCACAGCCCTGCCAGGCTTCACCGGAGGCTGGAAAGAACAGTGGGTCCTAAGGGCAAAGGTCACCTCCTCATCAGTTCCCTGAGGGCCTGCAGGAGAGCAGCCGGAGGCCATGCTGCTGGGGCCAAAACTCTGCTCATGTCCAGTACGATGAAGTCTGTTACTTGTTAGGCTTGGGGGGTCCTGCCCCTTCTCTGAGCCTTATCCATCCCCCCCCCCCCAAAACAGGCTGGGGCTTACTACCCTGTCTTACCAAGCCCCAGCTCAGGACCCGTGTAAGTCTACATTAAGAATAGATTTCCGGGGCCAGGAGTTTGGTAGAGTGCTTGCTTAACATGTACGAAGACCTAGGTTCAAGTCCTCGGTACCACATACATAGAAAAAAGCCAGAAATGGTGGTGAGGCTCAAGTGGTAGAGCTCTAGCCTTGAGAAAGTCCAAGGACAGTGCTCAGACCCTGAGCTTAATCCCAGGACTGGGGGGAGGGGGGGACTTCCTTCTGAATGGCGGCCTCTGGGTAGTGACAAGATCTAGTCATTGCCTCCAGAGGCAGGAAGGGGGTCCCACAGCATGGGAAGGCACCATGGGGCAGCAGATGCTACCTTCCCTGGAGGAGGAGCTGCAGAGCCCATGAACCCTGGAGGGTGTGAGAAGACCTGCTTCCCTGCCCCCTGCAGCGTGTTCCTGCACCTGAGGCCTGGGCACGCACTGGTGCTTGCTCTCTCACCTTCAGCATCAGCCAGCAGACAGGGACGCTTCGGGGCTCAAGCCAGGGCTGGCACAGGCTCCTCCTCTCTGTCCCTCAGGCACGGGTCCTGGCTGGGGCTCAGGATAGGCTCCTGTGTCTCAACTGTCACCCTGGGTGGAGCAAACCCAGGCCTGCCCATGGCCATCCCTAGTAAATGCCTGGTGGGCAGTTACCACCCTGCAGAAGGGCCTGAGGCTTCTTCAGGCAAAGCTGCCATCTCAAGACTCAGAGGAGCCCCCCAGAACACTCTGCTGCAGAAAGGCTCTTACAGGGCGACCTCCCACCCCTCAGAGGCCAGCAGGCCTGGTGCCACCGCATGTCCCCGCCCCAGGCGCCCGTCCCGTTTCAGCTATCCACCAGCCAGGGAGCCCCCGCAGGCTTTCCCCAGGAACCAGCTCCATGTGACCCTCAGCCCTTCCTGAGGGTCCCACAGTGCCACAAGTCACAAAGCTATTTTTGTGAGTACCATTAATATTTCACACATGACAACTCGCATTCTGTGTCATGCTCGACTTACCCTGTCTTCTGACTGCTACGCCACAGTGGAAGCAGACAGCCCCAACCCCAAACGAGGCAGAAACGCCAGTTCTGAAGCCTGACTTTAACAGTTCCTCCATTACTGCTAACTAGTGCTCTCCAAGCAGCTAGGCACCCTTCTCCCCGACAAGAAAGCCCCACACCCTCTGTGCAACACCTTAATAATAACAACGAATTCAACAATTAAGTGTCTTTTGTTTTTGTTTTTTAAAAAGAAGCCCAGGCAATGGCTGGCTCTCACAGAAGCCAGTGGCTTTGCTCCTGCGCGGGCAGGCCTGCAGACGCCAGGCTCCACCCTCTTACAAGGTGTGGCCAACACCTGGGTTCCAGGAAGACACCAGATGTGCATCCGGATCCATGACCCACAGGACACGAGCCTGGCATTCACCCTGGCACCACCTCGTAACACACAGAGTAAGCTGGAAGTCTCTGAATGGACGACACAGGGTGCACCCTTCACAGTGCCTGAAAAGTAACGGGTAAAGAGATTAAAACACAAAGGCTGGAGTCGGGAGGGCAGCTGGTGTGCTTCCACCTAGGCTTTGGGGTAGGGGTGAGAGAATGAGGGGGGAAGCGGGGGGGGGGGGGGTACTTCGCAAGAGGCCTTCTCTTTCCCGGCACGCTGCTTCTCCCAGTAGACATTCCATCGCGCTGACTCGCCCGCGGGCAGGGCAGCCTGTAATGGACGCCTGGCTGCCTGCCACCCCTCAGCAGAGACGCATGAAGACAAACAGGCCTTGCCTTCCTGTCCAGGACTGGAGGGAATGCGGCCGAGAGGCAGCACAGGACGCTGTGGTCACCGTTCTTGGAAGGCTGATTCACCAAGAGTTGGACTTCATTAGGAGCGCTGCACAGGATGGCAGAGGGGGTAAACAGGCCCCGGGCTATCCACACGGGCCTACTTCACCCAGGCCAGGGCAGGGGCTGTTCTGACAGAGCCTGGGGCCGTGCCGGCCGCCAGGCCTGGTCCTCCTCAGCAGCAGGTACCAGCAGCTGTTTCTGGTTCCTGTTCACCTCTAGGATCCAGAAACATGCACAGAGACACGACGGCATAACCATGAGGTGCTCAGACCTGTGAGGCGGTGGGGCGACCCAAGCCCTCCTGACCCCAAGTCTATGCCCTGCCCCCCCGTGACAAGCAGGACCTTAGCAGCTGATGGTATGGGGGGGGGTCCTGATCCCAAGGGGAGCACAGCCAGGGGCTCCTCTCTGCTCAGTGTCCATTCCAGAAGGCAGAATACGCTCACCCGAGCCTCACTTCTCCAGATTTCCACGAAAACACAGCCTGTGTGCCCAACTTCCCTTCTCCCCACACGAGGGCGTGGGTCAATCCACGTGATGAGCTGTGCTCACACTCAGTGACAAGAACACAAGATGCCCAGAGACCTGAAGGAGGTGACAGGCAGCACCCAGGGGCTACAGAAGGAACGAGGTGGCTGGGAGCGTGGCCTAGTGGTAGAGAGCTCGCCTAGCACGCATGAAGACCCGGGTTTGATTCCTCAGTACCACACACCTAGAAAAGGCCAGATGTGGCGCTGAGGCTCAAGTGGAAGAGCTCTAGTCTTCAGAAAACCCCAGCACTGGCAAAGAAAGAAAGCAAGAAGGAAGGAAGGAAGGAAGGAAGGAAGGAAGGAAGGAAGGAAGGAAGGAAGGAAGGAAAGAAAGAGGGAGAGAGGGAGAGAGGGAGAGAGAGAGGGAGGGAGGCAGACAGGGAGGGAGGGTACAAGGTGGCTCTAGCCCAGACCCATGCTTGGCCACAGAAGGGACCTGTCAAGCCAAACGCATGATGGAACCCCCTGGGAAAAGGGCCAAAAGAGAATAAGGTGGTGCCCTAAGAAAGTCTAGTCCAAGCCTGGGACTGGAGGGGCTCACAAAGCTGAGCTCTGAGGTTCCAGGTCTGAATCACCCAAAGCAGCGAAGTTCATGAACTTTTCTCCACTTCACCAGCAAAGCAGGGAATGAGGTGTGGATCAAGTGGTAGAACGCAAACCTTGAGGCCCCAGTATATGATGCAGACACCTGGGTCCTGGGAGCATCACTGTGGACGGTCCCCCACACCCCCCCACCAAGCGGGTGTGACGACAGCGGGCTACAGGCCCCACCTGAGAAGCCGAGCCATGCACACAGAATGCACAGGCGCAGGGGAAGAACAGTCAGGAGACAACTTGTAGCCACTCACATGGGAAAAAGCACTCCTAACCTAAAACTTAAAATAACCCAAAATACCTTTCTTTAAACTAATGGCATACAACCTGTCATTTCATCACTTTGGGAGGCTGAGACAAGAGAATTCAAGGCCAACCTGGGCCTGGAGACCCTGCCACACCCCCCAAAAAATGGGGGCCAGGAGTTTGGCCTAGAGGTTAAGTGCTTGCCTTGCATGCACGAAGACCCGGGCTCAGCTCCTCGGTACCACATATACAGAAAAGCCGGAAGTGGTGCTGAGGCTCAAGTGGCAGAGCCCAGCCTTGAGAAAGTCCAAGGACAGTGCTCAGGCCCAGAACTGGCAAAAAAAAAAAAAAATCTAGAGTACTTAGTTAAAAAGAGTGGCCTCGGGAAAAGGGCCAGGAGGAGTGGAAAGGAGATGTGCCCAGGGCGCCAGAGGGGCCCAGGAGACCCTAACAAGGGTGTGTCTGGCCTGTCCTCCCAGCGGAGCCCAGCGCTCCGCAGGCAGGAGGACACCCATGCCACCCAGACAAGCCTGAGGCACCTGGGAGGCTCCCGGAGACAGGGGCTGACTTGTGGGCCGGACTCCTGCAGGCCAGCCCTGGACACACACTCTCAAGAGCCTCAGCCCGTGGGCTGGGGCCTGGCCCCTGCTCGTCAGAGCCATGACAGCCAGGCAGGAAGCACTGCGTGGAGTTCACTTCCCCGAGGAGCCCAGGACCCTCGCCGTCTTCCCACTGACGCTGCTGCTCTAGACGAAAAGAACGCGTGAAGGCTTCCATTTGTCTCCTCAGTAGAGATTTTTCTGTCCCAAGAAAATACATGGCCCAATTTTCTGTCCAGTGTCAATACCTTTCTGTCTTGAAATCCTAAATAAAAAATCCCTAGGCTGCCTTGCCAGGGAGAGGCCTCTGGCTTTCTTCATAGCAGTGTGGGGCAGGGCTGGAGCCTAAGTCCCTACTGCCACTAAGGGGCACATCCACCTGGGCGCCCCAGGTATCTGCAGGGGGAGGAGAGCGGGAGGAGTTGGCTTTGTGTGGCTGTCCCTCCACCCAGGCCACCTGTGTGGCTGGACTCTAAGACACAGAGCCTAGTAAGACCCAGAGCAGCTGGGACCCAGTCCCAGCAGGAAGTGCTCACATGGCTGAGGCCCCACCCCCACAGACCCCGGAACAGGAGGTGATGCCTGGGAGACAGCTGGGCCCCACCAGAGGGACCTTCCTGAACCGGGAGGGGGGCAGGAGGAAGGAGAGTGGGGGCAGGCAAGCAGCACCCCTCGGCCCTCCTCCAGTCATAAGTGTGCCAAGTGGGTGAGGATGGTGCAGTAGAATAAAACAGCTGAGCTAGCTGTGCGCAGCGTTTCCAAACTGTGGTTAGGAACCAAATACATACGCATGCTCAAGGCAGAAAATATGAATTGTGCAACCCTGGTGGATTCCACAATGAGCTAAATGCTCTAAAACTGCATTCAAAACTAGCACGCCCCAGTAGGAAGACAAATGGCTAAAACAACAGCAAAAACCCCTGGCACTTCTGACTTTTCTCCCCTAACCTGGGTGCCTGTGGCGTCACCTTTCCCTGCTGTTTGGATGGGGGCCCTCCAGGCACACAGGTGAGCATGTGGTCTCAGAGAAACACCTGCACGGTGTGGAACTCAGGTGGGTAACCTGCAGCAGCAGCTCCCAAGTTTTGTGGCTGACACTGAGCCAGAGAGACCTGAGTCCCTCGTCACACACCCCAGGACTCAGGCAGAGGGATCTCCTAAAACCCAAGTTCAGGGTGTGTCCTAAAAAGTGCTCCATGGGGCTGGGAGTTTGGCCTAGTGGTGGAGTGCTTGCCTAGCATGCACAAAGACCCAGGTTCGATTCCTCAGTACCACATACATAGAAAAAAGCCAGAAGTGGTGCTGAGGCTCAAGTGGTAGAGCTCTAGCCTTGAGAAAGTCCAAGGACAGTGCTCAGGCCCTGAGCTCAAGCCCAAGACTGGCCAAAAAAAAAAAAAAGAAAAAAAAGAAAAAAAAAAGCGCTCCAGCTGGACGCTCACTGCTCAGGCCTGCAATCCTCCTCAGGTGGCTGAGATGCGAGGCCTGAGGTTCAAAGCCACACCCCGGTAGGAAAGTCTGTGGGGACACTCTTGTCTAACCACCAAATAGCCAGCAGTACAGCTGTAGCTCAAGTGGTAGGGTGCTAGCCTTTTAAGCACAAGAGCTCAGGGAACAGCAGCCAGGACCAGCACCCCCAAAAGAAAAAAAAACAAACAAACAAAAAACCCAACAAACTAAGTTCTCCAAGTATGCTGGCTGCACTAAGGCAGGGAGCAGGGGCTGACCACCAAGCTGGGGTCCCCAAGACATGGACTGGGAGGCCTGAGACGAGGGCACATGTGCCACTGAGAGTCCTGGACAAAGGAACCTGGAGCCAGGCACGGCGGCTCAGGCCTGCCATCCTGGCTACTCAGGAGGCTGACAGCTGAGGATCTCGGTTCAAGCCAGCCCTGGCACTAAAGACCGGGAGACTCTCACCTCCAATGAACCTCTGGAGAACAGGAAGTGGGGCTGTGGCTCTAGTGGTAGGGCGGTAGCCTTGAGCTAAGAGCTCAGGGACAGCGCCAGGCCAGAGTTCAAGCCCCGTGACCAACCAAAAAAATAAAAATAAAAAAAGCCAGTCAAGGAAAATGGAAAGCCACTGGGCAGGTGGGTGCAGGGTCACTCAGCCATGCCAGGAAGGCAAGGTCCGACACAAACTCCCCCAACACCCCCGTGTCCACCTGGCGCAAGAGCACCCAGGAGGCCCAACTCCAAGGAGCAGCGCTACTTGGTGAGGGAGAAGTTTCTCTTCTGGTTACTCACAGTGACAGGGCGCTGGCTTGTGACTGTCCGAGGCTCATCTGGGTTATTAGCTCAATCACCTACTGACTGGCTGTGCCAGTGCAGGTCGTGAACTCTGGGCCTGGGCGCTGTCCCTTGGCTCTTCCCCCCAAGGCTAGCAGTCTACAACTCGAACCACAGCTCCACTTCTGGCTATTTGGTGGTTTCATGCCTAAGCGATTTCAAAGCACAATCCTCAGAGCTCAGCCTCCTGAGCAGCTAGGAACCACCGGGGCCCAGTCGTTCGGGCCTTTCTGGAGAAGAGCCCCTGTGGCTACTGAGGAAGCACGGCCAAGGCCAAGCCCTCCGCAGGCTTCTGCCTGAGCTTGGGGAGGCCCCACAGCTCACCTGTGCGTCTCCCTTCTCCTCTCTCTCTGTCTACAGCCCTGCCCACTCACGGCCACAGGCTTGCAGGCACACCTGAAGGCCAGTACTAAGCGGATAATTCAGTCCAACCATTTCTCCCGGTTTCATGGGGTCTTCTGGGCAGTCACTGGGAGACCAAGGGCAGGTCCTGGCACCCTGGCACCCACATGTACTCAGACCAGTGGTACATAGACTGAGTCCTGCTAGGGAAGAATCTCAAGTCCGTAACTCTCCAGTGTAGAAGGCCATCGGCCCGAGCAGGTCCCTGGTTTCTGAAGGGGAAGCCCGAAGCCAATGTGAAGCTAGTGGCCAGGGCACAGTTGTCTGGAGCAGCCCAAGGCCACCGTCGTCAAGAGGGCAGCCCTGGTGGGACCACACAGCCAGGGAAGCCACTGTCCAGTCTCCAGTGGTAATGGAGACAGGGCAGGAAGTCCGGAGCTGCTGGACCCGGCAGGCAGCCTGTCACCTCTGAAGGAGGCCGCCCCAGAGTAGGAGGTAGACAGGAGACAGACCTAAGCCCTGTCATTGCTGGGGACAGGATGGCAGACATGTACCACGAGGCCAAGAGGCTATACCTGCCCACATAAAGCCCAACCCCGCCCTGAGCAGAGAGCTGGCAGATGGCAGCTCTGAGACACTTCCCTGGCTCCTCCAGGAAGGGGGAGGGACAACCAGTCCCACTCAAAGGCCAGAGGTCTGCTTTGCTTCCTCAGCTGCTGCCTCCTCCTCCTCCTCCTCCTCCACCCTCCCTCCCTCCCTCTCCAGCTGACGCCTTCGTTGTTTTCTCTCCATAGAAACAGACACAACACCAGTGGATGGCCCGCCCAGACCCGGAGCGGGTCCGTGCAAGGTAGCAAGCAGGCTCCGGAGAAGGTGGGCACCGAGCCCCCAAGGGGCAGCTCTGGCACACTCAAGATAGGCAAGGCCCCAGACACCGGAAAAGGGCAATGAATTCTCCCAAGTAAACTGATAAACTCCCTGGTGCTGACAGGCAGATAGACAGACAGGAAGACAACCTACCTACCCAGTCAGTGAGGGAGGCCAGGCCTCCTGAGATTCCACTAGGCCCTGCACAGCCAGGGGAGGGCTGGGGAGGAGGCCTCCTGTGTGTGCTCCCTTTACCTACTGCTTCCATGGCCGATGGGACAGTCTGGAGTTCTGTATCAGGCCTCTGTACATGGGGCCTCTCAGAGCCCACACTGCCAGCAGGCACACCCTTGACAGGAGGGCTGCCACCCCCAGCTAGCCAGTCAGCAGAGCTGCTCCACCCCAAGGGTGCTGAGGTGGCTCCAGCTGGGGACAGACTTGCCAAGGTCCATGGGCCAGGATCAAAGCCAAATCCAGGCTGGCCAGGGCTTTACCAAGGATCAGGACTCAGGATACGAACCATCCCTGCCCAAGAGGTAGGCTCGGTGTGGAGAGCTGGCCAGCCTAGGGGGAAACAGCTGAGGGGCAGGCCCGGCTGCCCCCAGGGCTGCCCCCCTCCGCTCCCCTACTCCAGCCTTCCACTTGAGGTGTATCGTAAGCCCAGTCTTGTCCTCAGCTGCTCCAGTTAGGGGTGCGTAGAGTGGTGGGGTGTGTGCGCATGTGATGCATGTGCACAAACCTTCACACGCATGCGTCAGGGGTCGTCCGGGGCGTTACCCTGACATCCCATCACCATGGCGGACAGTACCCCTGAGGCGCTAGCCAAGTGTGTGAAGATCAGTTAGCCACACACCACAAGGCCTAGGACAGCCCTTCCTCCCTCCTCCTGCAAAGGGCAGAGGTCAACCCTCAGGACGGGTTTTGAGGAGCTAAGGCCGATGTTGGAAGTCATTTCTCCTACACAGATGGGAACGTAGGCTTTCAACAAGCCCTACTGTGAAACATCCAGAATGCATGGGATCTGCGGGCTACTAAGACTCACCATGCAATGGCCCCCAACTCCTCTGTCCACTGGCTGAGCTGCACTTGTACCTACAGGAGAGGAGAGCCCTGGGTCCGTGCCACCCACTGCTCACTCTCAGCCTCGCCTGACCCTCCCCCACGGCTGGAGCAGTGTCAGAGGAAGGGAGGCATTTCCTGTGTCCCCTCCCCTAACTCCCCCACATTCTTGGCAAGCCCAGAGAGGAGGGAGAGCCCAGGAAGGAAAGAAGCAAAGAGGGACTGGCAGGAGACAGTCAGGCAGTCCCCATACCACGAGCTGCAGAGCTGGGCCAGGAAGGAAACAGTGTGAGGGAGGACCAGGTGCCTGGAGAGAGGCTGAGGGTGGATGCTGCTGCACAGAGCCTCACCCCTGACCCCTTTCTACAGCATAGTCCAACTCCATTTTTCTCCTTCAGAGCAGCCACCAGGCGGCCATTTCCCCAAGAAGACACAGGAACTAAGAATGGTGCGGGCCAGGGTCCTTGCTTCCCCTAATGCCCAGAGCCCTATTGGCTGGGGCTTCCGAGAACTGCATGGAGCCTGGGGAGGGAAGCCCAGCCCCAGGGCCTCAAGGAGGCAGCGGCAGCGGCAGCCCAGTCAGGGCCTCTTTCAGCCAGGGAGATGGCTGTGCCTGGTCAGGACCTCTCCAGGACACAGAGGAGCCAGGTACATGTTGGGGCAACTGTCTAGAGTCTGGCTGCTGAGACTCCAATAACAGACAAACAGGTCAGCCACATCCTGCCCTCCAGACCTTGTGGTCTAGAGAAGCAGGCGACAGTAGGCCAGCTCTCAGGAGCCAGGACTGCTCTTGGTTCTTCTTGCTCTTTGGTTGACAACGGTCCTTGTGATAAGAAATGAAGACGTGTGTGTGTGTGTGTGTGTGTGTGTGTGTGTGTGTGTGCGTGCGCGCGCATGCACACCTAGTGGTAGAGTGCTTGCCTAGCAGTGTGTGTGTGCGTGTGCGCTTGCACGCGCGCCTAGTGGTAGAGTGCTTGCCTTGCATGCACAAAGACCTAGGTTCAATTCCTCGGTAACACATACATAGAAAAAGGCTGGGAGTGGTGCTGTGGCTCAAGTAATAGAGCTCTAGCCTTGAGAAAGTCCAAGAACAGCGCTCAGGCCCTGAGCTCAAGCCCCAGAACTGGCAAAAAAAAAAAAAAAGAAAGAAAGGAAGGAAGGAGGAAAGGAGGGAGGGAGGGAGGGAGGGCAGGCGAAGAGAAGAGAAGAGAAAAAAAAACGAAGACGGGGGCCTCACAAACAGGAGGGGGACAGGAGGAGAGGCAGGCGGAGCCAGCCCAGGCACCCAGGTGCTCTGGAGACCAAAGCCAGGGGAAGCAACCAGGGGTCCTGGTAAGCAGGGCTTACCTGGAGACCTGCCTGCCTCCTGGCACCCCGGGAGCCCCAGCAGACAGCGTGGACAGAAGAGTTCACTCTCGGGCCTCTCTGCAGCAGGCTCTTAGATGGGTGCTTCCCTCCAGAACATCTCCCTAGGGTCTGGGACTCGCCCTCCGCCCTCAGTGGTGTACAGGGCGGCTGCTCGCTGACAGGGAGGGGAGGCCCCTCCCCTGCACCACATATCCACCCCAAAGCACATGAAGGGTACTGGCCACCCTCTTCAGGTACAGCAAGCCCCAGTAATCAGGGCAAAAAGCCTTGTCCACAGAACCCCGCTAACCACAAATCGGAGCCAGAATGGCTGGCTGCCCAACCGCACAAGTGCCACCTTGTCAGCTCTCCAGAGGGAGGGGGTGGGCAGTGGAGGCCACGAGCTGAGAGGAGCGTGGGCAGCTCACGCCCTGCACAGGTCTAACTTGTAAGTGCTCGTGGACGCCCACCACACTTACCTATTTCGTTTTACACACTGTAACTGTGAGGCGCTACACGGAGATGAGCCTCAGAAGTTGAACTTCCCAGGAAACTGCTCCACCCCTGAGCCACATCCCCAGCCTTTCCAGGCTTTTTGAAGAGGTGATTCTGAGTCCAACCAAGAACTGCCTTCAGCCCCACCTGCTCGGAAGCTGCGGTGAAGAGTCACTTAGCCCAGGAACTAAGACCAGCTTGCTTGGCACACAGTGAAAACCGCTGCTTTTGCTCCCCCCCCCCCGCCCCCCGTCAGCTGTTCGGCTTGAACTCTGGGCCTGGGTGCTGTCCCTGAGCTCTTCAGCTCAAGGCTACCACTCTACCACTTTGGACCATAGTACCACTTCTGGTTTTCTGTTGGTTAACTGAAGGTAAGAGTCTCACAGACTTAGCTGGGCGGGCATGGTGGCTCACGCCTGTAATCCTAGCTACTCAGGAGGCTGAGATCTGAGGATCAAGGTTCAAGCCAGCCCAGGCACAAAAGGACCTGAGACTCTTATCTCCAATTAACCTCTAGAAAATGGGAAGTGGGGCTTGGCTCAAGGGAAGGGCAGTGTCCTTGAGCTGAAGAGCTCAGGGACAGCGCCCAGGCCAAGTTCAAGCCCCATGACGCACAAAGAGTCTCAAGAGACTTTCATGCCCTGGCTGGCTTTGAACCTCAGCCCTCAGATTTCAGCCTCCTGAGTAGCTAGGGTTACAGGTGTGAGTGAGCCACCAGCACCTGGCTCACCAGTGCTTTTTCTTTAGGGAAAACAACAAACAGAAGCCGGGGGCCAGAAATGTGGCCTAGTGGTAGAGTGCCTGCCTAGCATGCACAAAGCCCTGGGTTCGATTCCAGGGGGAAAAAAAGACCAGAAGTGGCACTGTGGCCCAAGTGGCAGAGCGCTAGTGTTGAGCAAAAAGTGTCCAAGGCCAGTGCCCAGGCCCTGAGTGCAAGCCCCAGGACTGAGGCTGAGTGGCACAACTACCTACATACATGTGAGCAGCCTGAATCTGGCCCCAGAGTGAAAAAATGAAGGTGGGGAGAGGAAAGAAAAGGAGGGGGAATTCAGCTGACTTCATTTTCTTCTGCTTGAGCAGCCGCTACGGGCCACGAGCCAGGGATGGGCACACAGGAGACCACTTTCAGTTACACACGTCTGTGTGCATGCGGAGCACAAAGAGGCAGAAGACGACCAGCACCTGCCCCTCCAGTCAGGCTGGAAACGGGGGGCAGTCCAGGGCTGAGGGGGCCAGGCACATCCACAAGTCACCTCTCGACAGGCCAGCTCAGCCGTCTCCTCACTCCTGGTGGCTTCACGTCACCCTTTTTTGTAGGCCATGGGGCCTGAACTCAAGGCCGAGGCACTCTAAACTCTTCTGCTCAAGACTGGCACTCTACCACTTCGAGCACAGCGCCACTTCCAGCTTTTGAAAGGTTAACTGGAGATAGGAGTCTCATGGAGACTTTTCTGCCCAGGCTGGCTTTGAACTGTGATCCTAGCTAGGATTAAAGGCATGCGCCACCCCTATCCAGCTTATATTACCATTTTTTAACAACTAAGACTGTGCTTCCAGCACCTAGATCAGAGGATCACGCAGAAGAGAAAGTGCATCAAGGCACCCTACAGCTTTCCTGTCTCCCCACCAAGAGTGGGGCGGGGCAGGGCGGGGCGGGGCGGAGGGCTTCAATGCAAAGGCAAGAACCACAGTTTGGGGATTTGTGCCCACAGCACTCCCAAGACCCGAAAGGGCAATGGCTTCACAAAGATGGACTGGAAAGGGTGAGCGATGATTCAACCTGCAGTCGAGACAGGAAACGAAAATGAGACCAGGGCTACTTGGAGGACAGTCTGTCCACCCAAGAAAAGAAGAGCCAGGACTCGGGGAGCGCTGTCCTGCGCCGTGGGTGCTGGCTTGGCGTGTCCAAGGCCCTGGGCTGAACCTCTCTAATGCCAAACAGATACAACAGAGTTATCATCCTTTAGAGGTCACAGGATGAGGAAGCAAAGCCCCTGGCCAGACCTGTGCTCATGAACCGGACATGGCTGAGCAGGGCCCCAGGGCAGAAGCAGTCAGGCGGCAGCATGGCCCTCCTGGGGGAGCGGCCAGGGCCCTGACTCGCCAGCCTGTCAGCAGACCCCAAGCCAGCTCTGGATGACAGTATAGAAGGGAATGGCAACTGAGGCACCTTTGCTTTGTCATGTCTTCTCGGAGATCCCTGACGCCCACCCACCAGTCACTCAGCTCGGAGGCCCAGCACTTCTCCTACCCCAGGGCACAGGGCTGAAGAGGACCATCTGTCAGGGGCGCCCAACAGCTTGTGTCCACTGAGAGAGGCACGCTGGTACTCTTCATTTCTGGCAGGCAAAGGAGCCACATGGCCTTTTCCTGCCTCCTCCGGCAGGTTTAGCACTGGGGCTCCAGGCAGGCCCTGGCAGCAGCCAGCCTTCCACTGGAGAGAGCCATCTCACATACTCCCCGCGCCCCCCCAGGTACACACATGGACACACACACGCTGGGTCTATCAATTCACCACCTACCCCTCTGGCAGGAATGGACAGGGCTTGGAAGACCGGGAGGCTCTGCAGCTGCAAGTGTGGGGCAGAGCTCTGGGCAGACACCTAGATCCATCCCTGTGGCCAGCTGGGGAGCCTTTGTTCATCTGTCACCAAAACAGAGGGCCAGGTGGCTTCAGAGGTCACCTCAGGAACATTTGCACTCTGAACTGGTGGCAACCTAACAAATGTCTTTACAGAGGTGCAAACAGCCATGTGTTGTCAGATGCCTAGCCACTTGATTATTTTCATTACTGCTGGGACAGCCTCCCTTGATTGAAGACTCTGGAAAAGAAGTGTACCCCACACTCAACAGGCACCAGAGAGACACAGGCAGGAGGAAAGCCACATGTGCCAGCAAAGGACTTACATGCACCACTGACACAGGCTAGAATGGCGGCAGTGGTAAAGTCTCGGTCAAGATAAAGCACGTAATTTCATTAGGACCAGACTTTGCAAGACAGACTGCATTTACTGTAAGACGTGTATTTAAGGGTTGTTTTTGTTGTCTTGTGGGAGGCAAAAATATCAACCAACTCACTCCCATTTCTTAAAAATAGAGGTCATGGGCTGGGAGTATAGCTGGGTGGCAGAGTGCTTTGCCTAGCAGACATAAAACCCTGGGTTCCATTCCTTAGTACAGAAAAGGCTGGAAGTGCTGCTGTGGCTCTCAAGTGGTAGAGTATTGGCCTTGAGAAGCTCAAGAACAGTGCCTAGACCCTGAGTTCAAGCCCTAGGGGAAAGAAGAAAGGGAAGGAGGGAGGGAAAGAGGGAGGGAGGGAGGGAAGGAGACTCTAAGGAGGCTGAGATCTGAGGATCTTGGATCAAAGCCAGCAGGGACACTAAAGAATGTGAGACTTTTATCTCCAATTAATCACTAGAAAACGGGAAGCAGAACTATGGCTCTAGGGGTGGAGTGGAAGCCTCGAGATCAAGAGCTCAGGGACAATGCCCAGGCCCAGAGTTCAAGCCCCACAGCCCACAAAAAGGAGGAAAAGGAGGGGGAGGAGGGAGGACGGGGGACGGGGGAGAGGGAGGGAAGATGCTACCTTGATGTCCTGAGGGCCTGCATGGCCCGTGCACAGGGAGCCTAAGGCCAAGAGCCATGTGGACATGGGCTGCGCTTGTCTCCACATGTGCCTGTCCTGATTTAGGAAGTGGTGCAGCCTCAAGTGGCTCTAGCTCTGTCTGCCCCAAACTCATTAAACATGTATGTATTTCTGCTTAATTAGAAAACCACTTTTAAGCCACAGACACATTTAACCTGGGTAACTGCAGATTCACACTTTCCAGTGGGTTTCCAATCCCCTAGAGATTGGGCCTGTCAGAGCTCCAAGCCTGCCAGTCTGCACAGAGGGCAAGAGGTCGTGAGAACACAAGTGACAGCAATAAAAATCAGGGCAGTGACCTTTGAACCACTGTCTGTGCAGGGCAGAGGCCTGTAGAGGAGTGGCTGGGGCAGGAGCAGCCTCAGCCCCTCCTCCCAGACTCCCAGCTCTAACCCCCTGCACCTGCCCCCATGGCAGCATCCCCTCCCCAGAGGAAAGCACAGCAAGCGGCCACCAGGCCCCGACAAGGCTCTCCCAGTCTGCTCAGGATGCTGCCTGTGTGAGGAGAGGCTGGGAGACACAACCAGCCAGTTCTCCCAGGGGAGGGCCTCCAGAACCTTCTGCCCCCAGCAACGGGCCTAGACATGGTGAAAGAGCCAGCCGAGGCCTTCAAGGGTCCTCAAAAGCCACGAGGGAAAGAGTTCCTCCAAGGGGAAAGGCAGGTGTCAGGAGAGGCAGGCCGCCCCACGCACTGAGAGCTCAGAGACGGGCAGTGGGTCAGCCAGGGCGAGCCACACGCACAGGCCTCCTGGCAGATGAGCCCAGCCTGTAGTTACACGGTGGCTTTAAACCAGAAGCAATGAAACCACCAACAGAGCATCTTTCACAGGGACAGCTTTCCAGTGGGCAGCCCGGGCTGCTGGCCCTGGGACAGGAGCCTCCCAGCTCACCTCCTGCAAGCCGGGACCACAAGTGTACATACAGCACTGCGCCCGCCATAAACGACTTCCCTTAAAAGCAATGCTCAAGTGACAGCCGCAACCCAGGGGGTGGGTCTCTGTAAAGTTTTATGAGTCGGGGTGCAGCCAGGCCTGGCCTGCCCCAGATGGAGGAGCCCGGCCCTCAATTAGAGGCCCCACATAGTGGGGTGCTCCCCACCCTTGCAGACCCTGCACCAGCCTCAGGAGGCCCCGGGAAGGGCGGAGGGAGGTTCACCTGTCCCAAGCCCGCCCCGCAGGGAACTCTATAGGACCTACAGAGCCCCGGCTGGAGCCCCAGGGCCCAGGAAACCTGAAGAAAGTGCAGAGGGTGGACAGCCAGACACTCCAGGCACGCCTGACCTCCAGCCCCTCTAGAGACTGAACAGCCTGAACTTTTCACCTTTGGTACAGACACTTTAAGAAAGAGAAAGGCCGCAGAAGTGTCTGCCTGGGAGGCACAGGGGCCGAGGGCCCTCCCCAACTGTCCACCATTTGTTTTCCACTGTCCCCCTTCAAAAATGTGGATTGCCCCTTTTACAATTGCCAGATGGCAGCCCAGAGGCCAGAGGCCTCCATCCCCCATGTGGCCGCTTGACCTCTCATAAACAAGACAAAGCCCAGGACTGCGGCCACACCCCCAGGCCAGCCGGAGACCAGCACTGGACACGCCAGGTCACCAGGACAGCATGGCCAGGGGCTTCCCTAGCACCCCTAGCATCTCGATGGTGTCACCAGCACCAACCAAGCCCAATGGAAGACATGCATGGAGCTGAGCCCTCCAGGGCCAGCCAGCTCCCTTCCATCCACTCCTTGCACTGAGGTGCTGGCTGGACCTCACTGCCCAGCCGCAGGGAAAAAGGAAACCAGGGCACAGACACCCCTTTCCAAACCAGCCTTGTGGGGGACACAGGTACGTCTGTGCTAGGGGCTATGGCCCATCTGCTTACCCGCCTATGCCCAGGGTGTGTCTACTAACAGCCACTCCATACCACGCCAGCTTAGGGACAGCAGAGGGGGACAGACGAAAACAGGTGGAGGGTGCCCTGGGAGCCGCTCCCCGGAGCTCACCACCATCCACAGAACACCCTCGGGCTCACCAGACACCCGTGTCATTCTATGGGCAACAAAGCTCACCATCACATCCAAGACAACATGCCCTCCGAGCGGCCCCAGCCCAGGAGCCGCCCTCCCTGTGAGGAACAGTCACCTCAGAGGGTAGACATGCCTGGGGCTCCACAGAGACCCTGGTTGTCACTCCTTGCCGGCCACCCATGCCACTACCTCCACAGGCACCCACTCCTCCTTTATGTGGTCCATCCTGTTGGTCCTGTCCCGGAAAGCCCTGACCCAGGCCCTTCCCTCCTGGCTGGCTGCAGAAGGAGCAGAACACAACAGGACCAGAACAAGAGGTAGCATTCTCGGGCGGCCACAGAAAGGGCCACTGCATACTGGACAGGAAAACTCACTCCAACCCCACCACAATCAGACTGTTCTGCAGCTTCTGGGAGTCGGCTGTCCACCCTGAGGAGCCGGGCAGGGAGGGGCTCCTGCGTTTTGTGACACCTTTGGTGGCTTTGGGGCCTGGCTCCTACTACAAAGCCCCTCACCCAGAAGCCACAAGCAGGGCACAGCCACGTGGTTCCCACCACAGCCGTGACGCCGCTGCGCCCTCAGGTGGGCTCTGTGGTCACCCAGCAGACTCCAAAGAAGAGCCAGAGGGCCTCAGAGTGGACGGAGACAACCCTGCTTCCAACGGAGCAGCACCCCGGAGTGCTGGAGCACATAGGTTAGACAGGACACAGACCCACTCCCACAGCCCCGCCAGACGGCCTGTGCCAGGCTGTGGGAACGACGGGTCCAGGAGCGTGTGTGGTCTACAGGGCATGGCTGCAGCCTGGAAGGTCTCCAGTCCCCTCCAGGGGGCCTTGGGTGGGACAGGTCGGGAGCTCGCCTCCCTCAGGGCCCTGCTCACACAGCCTGCACCCCAGGATGGTATCCCAGTCACCCCTGCTCTCGCAGGGCCAGAGAGGCATCCCCCAGGCAACCTCCTGGGGAAAAGGCTCCCAGGAATGCCAGCCACTGCCCTAATGTCCCCAGAGCCGAGCAGCACCCTTGCCACGCGCCTTCATGAGAACGGAGCAGCATGTGCACAGTCCTCACCAACTCCTTCAGCCATCCACACGGGCTTCACTCTCAGGACACCTCCCTAGCGAGTGGGACACGTGGCCGTGACCCTCTGCAGCCACCTAGGGACCCAGGCGTCCCCCCAGCCCAGCCGGCCGACCTCCCTCGCTCCCAGGGGCTGGGCTGCCTGAGTTTTTTTGCAGATGGATCAAGAAGCTCCATTTTAGCTCTGCTCAAGCTGCATCCTGAGTGGCACTTGGCGACCGGTCCCTTCCTGGCCGCCGGCTCTGCCACCGCACACCGCCGGCTCTGCAGATGTTGTTAAGAGCTACAGGGACCCCATGCTTGTTATAAAGCCGGCGAGGCGCTGGCTCAACGCAGTTGCTAGTCTGAATAGTCAAAATCATGGCACTTTGTTCATAATCAATCTCGACTAAAACTGAAAAGGCAGTAATGAAGATGTTAACAAAACGAATTTAATGTAGCCAAAATTATTGCAAAAGGAAAACACATCGGCTCACAATGGATGTGCCAGTCAGCACAATTCAGTGGGGTTTTTTGAAACCTCCTGCTGCAGTATGGTTTTCCCACCTTCCCCACGAAGTGGAGACATCTCAAGGACCTGCGCCTTCCAAATACCTCAGGCTATTTCTGCTCTTTCCAGTCTTCAGTCCTACAGCAACTGCTTAACCCCCTCCCCCCCCACATCCTGACCCCTGGCCTCATCTTTCTAGTGCTATCAAGACAGATTCTGCCAGGAATCCCAGCTGCATACAAAGAAGGCTGAGGTCTGAGGATGGAGGATCAAAGCCAGTCCAGTCAGAAAAGTCAGGAGACTCATCTCCACAGATCCTGATTAGGAAGGCAGACATGAGTATTAGGGGGAGCAGAAGGGGCGCCCGCAGCTAGGGTGGACCCCCAGGCCTGTCACCTCTCACCTGGACAAAACACAGGGCACAGAGGAGCCACTGAGGCCACCCATGTGCATGCCACTGGTGGGTGTATGGGGGAACTGAGTGGCAGACCTTCAAGGACAGAGACCCTAGAGAACATGGGGTTCGCAGGACAGGGGTCAGAGTGCAGCACACGGTGGGGGTGGGGGGGGGGCTTTAGCATGGAAGGGCCCTAGGTCTGCGGATCCAGACCAGCACATGCACAGAAACCGTCTGTGGCTCCATGGGAGACCACACGGCCTGCACCTGAAACAGCACAAACACAAAGCCTGGAAGGATCACCCACCTCTAAGTAACTCAGCTGCACCAAAGACTATGCTCAAAAAGAATTACAAAGGAAAAAAAAAAGACTTCAAATCATCTCATCCCTCAGCTGAACTCCACCAGAGCTGATACAGCCAAGGTGCACTCAGCTGAATCTGCAACCATCCACTGAGCCAAACCCTCACATTTCACAGTCACAGAACAGATCGGCACAGGGACTCGGGGCTAGGCTCAGCTACAGGGAGATGGACGTCAGGGGATGGTGGCTCGAGGCCAGCCTAGGCATCAAAGTCTGTGAGACTCCAGCTAAGCCCATAGCCGGGCACACATCTGTCACCGCAAGCTACAGGAGGGGCACAATGGTAGGCACAGTGACATCCACCTGTCGTCATCCCATCTGCCTGGAGAAGCTCGGATGGGAGGATCACGGTCCAAACCAGATGTGGAATAATGCAAGACCCTATGTTGGGCCAGAAGTGTGGCCTGGTGGAAGAGTGTTCACCTAGCATGCACAAGGAAAACCAGGGTTTGATTCCTTGGTACAACACACAGAGAAAAGGGCGGAAGTGGCGCTGTGGCTCAAGTGGTAGATGAGGAAAGACTTGAGGAAAGCCCAAGGACAGTGACCAGGCCCTGGCTCAAGACCAGGACTGGTAAACAAACAAAAAACAACGCACAATGGCCGAAGCGGTCCATTGGTACAGCACTTGCTTACTATTACCAAGAATGAATCCCAGTCCCATCAGTGCACCGGTGGCTAATTCCTATGATCTCAGCTAATCCAGAGGCTGACACATGAGGATCTGGCTCAAAGCCAGTCTGGGCAGAGCAGTCCAGGAGACTCTTATCTCCAATTGACCAGCATAAAGCTGTAAGTGGAGCTGTGTTTCAAGTGATACAGCACTAGCCAAGAGCAAAGCAGCTAAAGAAGCTAGGCCGAGTCCAAGACACAGTATGAGAATGAAGAGGGGGAGAGGGAAGAGGGCAGAGGAATGGAGGGGAGAGAGGGGAAGAGGGAGGGGAGGAGAGAGGGGAGGAGGGAGGGGGGAGGGAGGGAAGGAGGGAGGGAGAGGGGGAGGGAGGTCTTAAACTTCTGGAAATGAGATTAATGGGAGGAACAATATGGAAGAGATCTGCAATCTTTTTGGTACACCAAACAAAATAAGGTGGGGGGGGACAGAAGAATAAGGAAAATAACTTCCTTTTCACAACAGCTGAACATATGGGTAACTGGGTATCTCCCCAGAAGACAGGAAAAAAGTGCCCAAAGCTTTTCCAGACTTAACCAAACTCCTTAAGTTCAATTTCCCAAATAGACACCACCAGGAAAAAAAAACCAAAAGAGAATGCCATGACAGGCCTCAAACCCAGACATGAAGAGGAAGTCCTAAAGAAAGCTGAGATAAAAGAGAGCGAATCCCAGAGCTGCCAGGCAGAGCAGCCACCTCAAAACACTGACACTATGCCCTCTAGACCCCAGGGAAACATCCTGCCCGTGACACAGGAGGCGCCGCCATGCAGTCCTGTGTGGCCAGCAGGCTACAGGAAGACACCAAGAGGTAAACAACAGCAGAAATGACAACTTCAGAGGTAAATGCCTACGACTGCTTCTTGTTGAGGCCTCTATCAAATCACTGCTTGGGCTAGGTGCAGTGGCTCATGCTTGCAGTCCTAGCTTTTTGGGAGAGGGAATCTACATGAGAGGCCTGCTCAGGCATAAGGGTCACCAGACCCCCTCTCAGAGAGTAAGCTGGACATGCTATATGTCTCTCCTATCAACTGCCCAGAAAGTAAATATGGCTCATATTGGGTGGACCACAGCTCTACATCAGTCCACGGAGACTCCAGTTCAACAGAAAAAGTGATGCAGTGACACACGCTGTCATGTCAAGATAGGGTGGGACACAAAAGTGAGCTGGGGACTGGGAATTTAGCCTAGTGGTAGAGTGTTTGCCTGGCATGCACAAAGAGCCAGGTTCAATTCCCCAGTACCATACACACAGGCAAAAAGCCAGAAGTGATGCCATGGCTCAAGTGGTAGAGCTCCAGCCTTGAGAAAGCCCAAGGACAGTGCTCAGGCCCTGAGTTCAAGCCCCAGAACTGTTAAAAAAAAAAAAATGAGCTGCAGTTTAAGCCATCCACACAGGGTATAAAGCAGAGACCCCATCTCGAAAAGAAGGCACCTGTGGTTCACACCTATAACCCTAGCTGCTCTGGAGGCGGAGATCTGAGAATTGTGGTTTGAAGCCAGCCAGGCAGGAAAGTCTGTGAGACTCTTCCCTCTAATTAACCAACCAGAAAACTGGAAGTAAAGCTGTGGCTAAAAAAGGTTAGGGACAGCACCAGGCCCAACCAAAAATTTTTAAAGAAAAAAAAAAGGGGGCTTGGGATCACGAGTGTGGCCTAGAGGTAGAGTGCTTGCCTAGCATGCATGAAGTCCTGGTTCCTCGGTACCACACACACAGAAAAGGCCAGGCGTGGTGCTGTGGCTCAAGCGGTAGAGTACTGGCCTTGAGAAAGCTCAAAGCCAGTGCTCAGGCCCTGAGTTCAAGTCCCAAGACTGGCCAAAAAAAAAAAGGCTACAATTGTGACTCCCGGGGAAGACAGCCTGCCTAGCAAGCACAAAAGGCAGGAGTTCAAACTTCAGCACAATTAAAACAAACGTCGAGTCAGAAACAGTGACAATGTGTTACAACTAAACTACCCCAAACCATGACACCAATGAGGAAAAAACAGAAACAGTCACACGAAGGTGACAGGAATAGGTGCGCGCGTGCACGCGTGTGCCCATGCATGTGTGTGTGCGTGCGTGCCTGTGCATGTGCACACAAGGAGAGGGGACCCAGAGGAGTCATGCAGAAAGAGCTCTGCAATGGGTGAGCCAGCAAGAGGAACCCAGCTGTCCAGGAGAGGGCCCATGGTGTGTGCAGACACAAAGAACACGTGGCACGGAAGAGTCTCATCTCAGCAACCAGCACAGCACATGTTCTCGGTACAAAACCCAGCTAAGGCTTTGCCTGTCACAGACGGCTTAAAGCTAAGGAGAAGCATGGGAGCCAGTATGGCTGACCCACGCCTATAACCCAGCTACTCAGAAAGTTGAGATTGAGGGCTTCAAAGTCCATGAGACTCTCATCTCCAATTAACCACCCAAAAAAAGTCAGAGGTAGAGCTGTGGCTCAAGGGAGAGCGCTAGCCTTGAGGAAAAAGGAGCTGGGGAAGAGGACTGGCACACACACACAAAAATACTAGCAACAATGAAGCCAGCGCTGGTGGTTCACGACTGTCACTGTAGCTTCTCTGGAGGCTGAGCTCTAAGGATTACAGTTCCAAGCCAGCTCAGGCAGAAAAGTCCCCAAGAGACTCTCTAATTAACTACTCACCAACAGGAAATGGGGCTGTGCTCAAAGTGGTAGGAAGCTCAGGGAGAGTGCACAGGCCCAGAGTTCAAGCCCTATGACCAACCAACCAAACAAACAAACAAACAAACAAACAAACCTTGGGATAAATTCAAGAAAAAAAGAAGAAAAGGAAAAGGTTCATGCACGGAAACCTGTAAAACATGGAGGAGAGACGTGAAGAACTCAAGAAAGTTGTGCCTTCCCCACGGGATAAGATACTCAAGGTCAGGGTGTCAGCTCCACAGCGCAAGCCCAACCAAAATCCCAGCAAGTAGCTTTCACGGGAATGGACAAACTGACCCTAAGTGTCACGCTGAAATGCAGGGTACCTCAAATAGCCAGGATGCTTGTGGAGACAGGAAGCTCTCACTAGGAAGAGGCTCTGTGGATGAACGTAGCAGTGTGTTACCTTGAGCTGAAGAGCTCAGGGACAGTGCCCAGGCCCGGAGTTTAAGTGTCAGGACTGCCCCCCCCCCACAAAAAAAAAAAAAGGAAAAAAAACAGAGGGCCAGGAGTTTGGCCTAGTGGTAGAGTGCTTGCCTAGCATGCACAAAGACCTGGGTTTGATTCCTCCATTTCACATATACATAGAAAAAAGCTGGAAGTGGTGTTATGGTTCATGTGGTAGAGCGCTAGCCTTGAGGAAAGTCCAAGGACAGTGCTCAGGCCCTGAGCTCAAATCCAGGACTGGCCAAAAAAAAAAAAAAGTTTCATTCTCCAAGACACACTCACACATAATACACACACCCTCCCTTCCCCCCCCACAAGACAGCACAAAGGTGACTCAAGAAAGGCTGGTAAGGCACCAAGGACATGCAACATTACCAGACACCAGGGAATGCAAAGCCACCATGCTGAGATACCACCGCAGCCCTCTGGCAGGGGAGACTGGAACAGTGGAAATGGGGTGTAGCACAGCTGCTCCGGAAGACGTTTTAGCACTTTCCAAGAGGTTGCATAGAAATACAAGTATCTGGCTGGGCGCCGGTGGTCACGCCTGTGCAGTCCCAGCTACCCGGGAGGAAGCTGAGGTCTGAGAATCCCAGTCTGAAACCAGCCTGGGTGAAAGAGAGACTTGGCTCCAACTGACTGGCAAAAAGCCAGAAGCAGAGGTGTGATTCAAGTGGAAGGGAGCCACCCTTCAGTAAACAACTAAGGGACAGCGTACCCAGGTCCTAGCCTGCACCCTAGTACTGGCACCAAAGAAAACACAGAGCACTGCACACACGCACGCAAGCGCGCACACACACACACACACACGCACACACATGCACACACGCACACGCACGCACACACGCACACATGCATGCACACAACACAGAGTCCAGCCATCCCATCCCTAGCCATCTCCCATATCAAGGGAATAAAATTAGTGAGGCTCTACAGAATCTGCTGCATGGACGTGTACAGTTGTTCACAATGGTCAACAACTGTACCACAGCGCGCACATGGCGGCACACACCCGGGAGGCAGAGGAGGAGGGCAAGTTCAAGGCTAGCTTGGATTACACGCGGAGATTCTGCTCTAACACAAAAATAAAGACCACAATTGGAAACAACGGGGACATCCACACAGGTATACGGGGTTTTAGAATGCTGGTGACATGCGTGGGCACCATGAGACACTATCCACCTAAGCAAGGATGAACCTACCAGCACAAGCGGCCAGCTAGAGGCATCTCAAAATTATTACCCAGAGAGCCAGGGGCCGGCAGGTGGCTCACGCCTGTTATCCTAGCAACTCAAGAGGCTGAGATCTGAGGATCCAGGTTCAAGCCAGCCTAGGCACGAAAGTCTGTGAGACTCTTATTTCTACTTAATCACCAGAAAACCAGAAGTGACACTATGGCTCAAGAGCTCAGGAACAGCACCCAGGCCCAGAGGTCAAGCCCCACGACCAACTAACTAACTAACTAACTAACTAACTAACTAATGATAGTAATAAATAACTGCCCAGAAAAAAAGAAGCCAGTTGTTCCCTCCCCCCAAAAAAGCACACACGCACCACACCCCCACATCACCTGGGAAGCCTCATGGGCCCCAGCTCAGATTCAGGAACCTGAAACTACTGGAATAAGCCCAGAAACATGGTTTTAAAGAAGCTCCCCAGGATTCCAAAAGCTCATGCTGGTCTAGAAAACCAGGGGTGCCAAATCTAGACTTACAGAGGGCAACCCCACGGCCAACATCTGAAGGCCCTGGGTCAAGGGCTGTGCAGAGTGCTGTGTGCCTAGCTAGCAGGCGCAGCTGTGTGTGGGGTTCTGCCCCTAACATCGCCGAAACAAACCCACACCGGCCGTGGATCGTATGAGAAAAAGAACCCAACAACGGGCAAACCATGACACCCCCCTCCTACCAAAAGGCTCTTGGTTCTTTTGAGACAGTCTTGCCTGGCCTGGGCTCCCGGTGGCTCCAGGGCAACCTCCCAGGATGGGGCCGCAGGTGTGGTGGCCGCCTTCAGCTTCTTTCCATTTCTTGACTGACAGAGTATCAGCCATTTTCATGAAGCCATTCCAAGCTGCCAGGCTCTGCACCACACCCAGCAGAATGCACCCTCCATGTCCCCTGGGGAGGCATATGTCAGAGCCCAGAGCCAGGTGTCAATCACTGCTCTGAGGCACATGCTCCCTGCAGGCCAGGGGGCAAGGACCACACACCACGCGCATGCACATATGTACACATGTATGTACACGTACGTACACACACACACACACACACACTCCCCAGCCTGAGTCCTGGCGACCTGAGGATCACTCTTGGCTAAAGTCTAAGCAGGGGCATTACTATCGTTTTCCTAAAGCAGCTCTTCCTCAATCTGTTTCAGGGTAAGAAAAGCAAAGATGTTCCAATCCCACTACTCTCCTCTCAGCCCGGCTGAGTCCAGGGTGATGGGGTTCCCCGCAGTGCCATGCTCGCTCGGGAAGCTCAGCAGCAAGCGCTAGGCCAGCTGGGCTCAGAGTGAGACCCTGTCTGGGAAAACCACACGTGTGCCAGGACAAAGAGGGCCGTCTCAGGGCCGAGCGGTGCACAGGAAGACACAGGGAGCCCCCGCAAAGCTCAGGGTGCCAAGTGGCCAGCTGCCACAGCAGGAAGGAAGCGAGCGGCTGCTCTACCAGAGTCCTGTGCCTGGAGGCGACTACCAGCACGGGGAGAAATCAGAGAAACGCAGACGAAGCAAACAAAATGAACACCACAAAAATAAAAACACTGGCTAGTATCTGTGGCAATAGGAGGCAAAAAACAAAACCAGTACAAGTTTTACAAAGAAAAAAAACAAGAAAGACAAATGCAATCATAGAATCTAACGTAGTCATCGAAAAAGCAGTATATTACATGATCTGGTGCCCGTGACTCATGCCTATAATCGTAGCTACTCAAGAGGCTGAGATCTGAGGATCGTCGTTCAAAGCCAGTCTCAGCAGAACAGTTCTCGTGAGATACTCATCTCAGGGGCTGAGAGTGTGGCTTAGCATGCAGGAAGCCCTGGGTTCAATTCCTCTGTACCATATGCACAGAAAAGGCCCAAAGTGGTGCTGTGGCTCAAGTGGTAGTGTGCTAGCCTCAAGCAAAAGAAAGAAGTTCAGGGACAGTGCCCAGGCCCCAAGTTCAAGCCCCAGGACTGCCCGTACCAAAAAAGGAAAAGAAAGTGCTACCAAAAGGCAAAGTACTGGCCATGTGAGAACTGGTATGAAGGAGAAAGGACAGCAAAGTCTTCAAAAAAGGCCATGAGCGTAAGCCCAGAAACAAGCCTCCTGAGCAGCATAGAATCAAGAAATATTTTCATTGTGGCATGTGATGGTGATTTTCCAGAAGCCAGTTTAAGAGCTCCAGAAAGCTCCTGAGGGACAGAGGCAGATCATGCACAAAGGCCATGTAAGGGACATGGGAGGGGGTCAGGCAAGCCTTCTTCACCCAGCCATCAACACAGACTAGAAATTATACACACAGCCATGCAACACCCAAATCCCTGATCCACCCAGTAGGCTGCGGCCACTAGATGCAGGAATGGGCTCAGAGGGGAGGTCCAGAAGAAGGGCCATCCTGCCACTAGTCCACACACAAAGTTGTCAGGAAGATCGCTGGAGCAGGGTGCAGTGGTGAGAGACCCTGAGAACACCCCGGAGGAGCAGCAAGTGAGACTGCAGGAACACAGGCAGCAGAAGGAGTGAGGCCAGATGCTCGACTTGAGGACAGAAAGTGGTCTAGACAAGGAAATGAAGCCAGCAGAAGACCAGGACATGGTATGATTGCTCCAGATAGGAAGTGGAGTGACACGGAATGGACACCGACTGGCCCCCAGAAGATGCGAGGTCAGAACAGAGAGTGCACGGGACATTCAGGGCAGTGTACTACAGATATGAAGTGAGACCAGGGTAGAGCAATCCAGAAGGAAAACAAGGGCAGTGTGTGGTTTTACAGAACCTCCCCCCCCCCCAAAAAAAAATGACATCAGGACAGCGCTCTAGAAAGGCAATCACATCAGGACAATGTGTCCCAGACACAAAATAAGGGCCACAAAGAGTAGCCCATATAGGAAATGAAGTGAAAACACAATGTCCAAAACAGAAAACGTCACTAGGACTGGTACTGAGGGGAAATGAGTGGAACCATCACCAGACACCCCTCAGTCATAACCAGCCCAAGGACAGACCCACCCATGTTTGAATCTCAGTGGCATCTCGGGCAGCTGGGCAGGGAAGGAGGCGTCTGGAGGGCCAAGCAACACAGTGTGTGCCACTCTGAAATGTGGAGTCTGCACAATCCAGCACAAACGGAAAATGCCTGCCTGGCTGCTTAGAGACAGTCCGTCAGAGCATGGATGCGGTCACCTGAGTCCGCACTCCAACTCCAGGCCATGTCACAGCCCCCACAGCCACCACGTAAAAGCTTGCCTATGCCCACGTGTGTCAGCTCTCCCTCGCTGTGATAAATACCAGAGCAGGAGAAACCAATGGCAGAGGAAAAGGCTTGCCTGGCTGGTGGCTTGCTCTCTGCTTTTGGGCGGTGGTAAGAGAAACTTCGCAGAAGAAGGCAAGGCAGCCAGGAAACAGGGCCGAGGTTTACCTGCAACAGCCACCCTGTGCCTGCTTCCTCCGACCAGGTCCCTCTCCCAACAAACCACCCAGGATCACCAATTACAGGCTCACCAACGGGCCAGTCAACTGGTCTGTCACATAGGTGAGTGTTGCCCATGGAATCCAAACCCTCAAGATCCAACCAAAGCCCACCTGTTAGGAACCAAGCCCTCTGAAGACCCTCTGACACAACCTTCCCGCCCTACCACAGGCCAAAAGGTGACAGAGCCAGACCAAGAGGCAACCACTGCTTCCCTCCTGAGGGCACAAGGCTTTCTCAGGTATTCATCTCGTCAGGGATTTCCTCTCTATCTGCAGAGACCTGGAGGCCACCCTGGCCCCCGACCCCACGGGTGCACACAGCGGGCGGGGTTCACAGTATGCACTTCAGAAGCAGCCAACAGCCCTGAGGCGGGGCTCGACTGCACGTCCTGTAACGTGTGGTGGGCAACAGGCACACCAACCAAGGCTCCTCAGGCTGAAAGCCAGGGCTGCCAGTCAAGATGGCTACCTCTACCTCGACGGTTCCTCTGCCAAAGCAACCCCAGAGTAGAGCAGGCTGCCCGCCAGCTAGGGTGCCAGGCCTGCTGCCTGGGAGTTTCCTTCCCTGCGAGGCCCTACAGTCTTCACTGCATCAGGAAGCCATCATGGAGGTACGCTGCTGCTGGGTGTACCAGAGCTACAGCCTCTGCTGAGGGCCGCCTGCCGGCAGGACAGCCCCAAGCCAGTCTGGCGGGGCTCAGACACGGGTGCAGCGCTCGCGTGAACCAAGGCCTCATGACCAGAGCACGGGGTCCTAAGGACATGGCTGAGAGACACGGACACACAGCTAGCTATCCTACAGCCCCACAGGAAGTGTCAGCTCCTTCTCACCTCTGCGTCCTTCCAAACTAGAACTCGTCAGGGTACTGTGAAGCCCTGTCCGTGTTGGGAAGGGGTCCCTGAAGCAGGGCAGCCTTCTCCTGGGCACAGGAGGGGCAGGGCGGGTCTGAAAGACCTGCATGGCCTCCCCCAAATGTCCTCTGAGGCAGTGGCGCCCCACGCCTCGCCCTCAGAAGGCCCCTCTAAGCTCTTCTCTCTCTGCAGGGTGAGCGGGAGTTTACACCACAGTTAAATGTTGCTCTAGAGGGCCCATGGCTCCCCTACATGAACCCAGCGTGTCAGCAGACTTGAGATCTGAGGATCAGGGTTAAAAGCCAGTCCAGCTGGAACAGCCCGAGAGACTTCATCTCCAAGCCAAACTGGAGATAGGGCACAAGCCGCAGAGCACCAGTCACAAATGAAAAGCTAAGCACGAGTGGGATGCGCTGAGGTCAAGCCCCAGTACCAGCGCACGCACGCGTGCATGTATGCACGCGTGTGTGCGTGCACAGGCATCCATGTGCATGTGGGCGCTATCTTCAGTATACCCCCACCCTTTAAGGGCGGAGGACTTATGGCCACCTTACTCTGTGGCTCTTCCTGGTTTTCTGGTTGACACAGTAGTCTGTGCTGGAGGCAGTGGTCTCTGTCCACACAGGTGTCTACATCAGAACCTACTTCTGTGGTACCTTTTATTCCCAACAGTTAAACCAAGCCATATCACATCACATCATGAACATTTACTCCGATTTGAGGGCCCTCCCTCCCTCCCTCCCTTCCTCTATCTGCCTGGGCACTGTCCCTGAGCTCTTTGCCCAAGACTCTACCTCTCTGAGCCACAGCTCCACTTTCTGTTTCTGAGTGCTTAACTAGCAATAGAAGTCTGGTGGGGACTTTTGTGCCCGGGCTGGCTTGGAACTGTGATCCTCAGATCTCAGCCTCCTGAGCAGCTAGGGTGGCAGCTGTGGGCCACTTGCTGCTCTAGGCAACCTTTCCTTTTTCCCAGCAACATTCCATCTCCCAAAGGCTGGTAGGGAAGTCACCCTGATTTCAGGAGCAGCTATGGGGACAGGCTGGACCAAAGCAAGACCCTAATGCAAGCTGACATGGTAGGCTGCTCTTCCTTCATCTCCTCCTGAAGCACTAACCACTGGGATATCTGGCTTTGTTTTATGTCAGATGTGTTAGTGGTCAGGAGTTCAGCAACAGGCAGAACACACATGGACACCTCAGAACCCTGTAAGGCCCCTGCCCAGGAGTCTGGCCTTGTGTGGACAGCACAAAAGACTCCCAGTCCGACTGTGTGGGGACAAACCCTTGCACTCCATTCAGATACTCCCACTGGTCTTACAGTAGCTAAGAAAAAACTCTTTCTTTACCTCACTGTATTTTTGGAGGGATAAAATTTTGTTTGAAAATGAGTGACAAAAGGACAATTTTCAAATCCTCAGCATCTAAAAGAACCCCTCTCCCCCTTCCGCGCTCCACTCACAGAGACAGAACCAACCATGCACCTGAGGACCTCACAGCAGCCCCAGGGTGGTGTGGAAAGATGGACAAACAGGAGAGTCTTTGCCCATCACTGAGCATCTGGGCACTGCTGCCACCAGAAACAGTGAGGTGTCAGTGGGCACCACAACAGGGCAGCCCCCCGAAACAACGTGAGAGAAGCTACAGCTTACCTATGGTGCTCAGGGCAAAGGAATGGCAAGGAAGCATGGGGAGGGAGGAAGTCGTCGTTTTACTCAGCACAGAAACCAGGAGGTGGCTAACACGTACACGCAGAAAAAGCTGAACATATCTCGGTAATGCAGACATGCGGCTTTCTGATAATGTAGCAGCGAGCACCGCCTGTCTGGACCAGTCACCACAGATGGAGCCCCCGGCAGCAGGCAGGGGCACAGCTCAGACCTGGGAGTATCTGCAGGAGTCAAAACTGCCTGCTCAGCTCATATGAGCCAGCCACACAGCATGTCCAGAAACAGGGAGCCACGCAAAGAAAGGGTGACACTGTCTAAAAGGACAAGTACTCATTGCCTGCTTATGAAACTGCAACCCCTCTGTACATCTTTTTTCTTTTTGGCCAGTCCGGGGTTTGAACTCAGGGTCCAGGCCCTGTCCCTGAGCTGCTTCTGCTCAAGGCTAGCACTCGACTGACCACCTAAGCCACAGAGCCACTCCAGCTTTTTCTGTGTATGTGGTACTGAGGAATCGAACCCAGAACTACGTGCATGCTAGGCAAGCACTCTACCACTAAGCCACGTTCCCAGAACCCCCTCTGTCCATCTTTATAATCATTTTTAAAAGTATGATACACCACACAGCACCACCACCCCCAAAAAAGGAAAGAGACAGGGGGCCTGGAACTTCTGGGGAAGCTTCTGCTCTTCTACAAAGGTGTAACCAAGGCTCCAGGCCCAAGGGCAGCCTGGGGATGATGACGGTTCTAACAGTGCTCAGAAAGCGTAATCCCTCTCACCTGAGCAGCTCAAGGAGCCGACTGGCATGCCGTAACCTCAAGGTGAGTGCAACTGAGTCTCGCGGGAGGACGCCGGGCCCTGCACCCACCAGGAGAGGACTTTCGTGGCAACACAACAGGGTCGAAAGTCTCCGTTACTTATTAACCACAGAGGGAAAAGTTCTGAGGACAGCACACTGGCTGCCTGCTTCCCCAGCAGTCACTGCCCTGGTAAACCTGGGCGCTAGCCGCTCGTGGAAGGGTCAGCACAGCTGAGCAGGGCACAGGGAGCACGGGGCACAGGCTGGCCTGGGCTGCAGGGCACCACGGTGACACCAACGTCCTTCTCTGTAGGAAACACACCGTAGAGTTCTGTGGGAAGACTGCCATTGCCCAAGACAATCTCTCCCCGACTGCCTAGAAATCACACACATACCACCGCGGTGGCAAGGGTGGAGGCTGAGCACAGGGAGCCTTCTCCACATGGCTCTCAGACTTCACCAAAGTAAAGAAATCATGGCCGCGACTTTGGCCTAGTGGTGGAGGGCTTGCCTAGCATGCATGAAGATTCCAGGTTTGGTCCCTTGGTACCACACACATAGAAAAAAGCCGGAAGTGGTGCTGAGGCTCACGTGGTAGAGCTCTAGCCTTGAGAAAACCAAAGGACAGTGCTCAGGCCCTGAGCTCAAAGCCCAGGACTGGCACGAAAAAGAAAAAAAAAAAAAAAAAAACCCGCAAACAAAGGCTAGGCCAGTTCCTGCTCTCCCCTGGCTCTGGCTGCAGTGCAGCTGGGGCAGCAGGCCACCCCCAAGGGAGTGGCCCAGCAGGGCACAATCAGTGTGCTTCACGCTCAAGTCACACCTGGTGACCTCGCTGGAACAGGCAGCCAGAAGCACCATACGCAAACTGTAACAAGACATCAATGCCAGAAACCCCAACGTTCCTCAACTGTTTCAAGCTCTCACTATGAAAGCGAGCTCTGCTCCACCTCAACCACAGAGGGACGGGGCCCTAATGCCCCTTGGAGAGCTCGCACCATGCCCCACCCTGGCCACTCGTCCCAGGAGTCACAGCCCAGCAGCAGAAGGGCAGGACTCTTGCTTCTCCAAACAAGCGCACCACTCACAGCCTGGGGGCCTTTCAGCGAAACTCTGGCTGATCAGAATCGCCCCAGGGTCGGTGTCACCCTAAGGACATCAGGCCTTTGTAGTGTGGTGACATTTACCAAAATCACTGCCTCTAGAGTTGTCATAAGCTGCAGTACTAAGAACCACCTCCAACCACTCGGCCCCAAACGTGGAGGCACATGGCTCTCTTTACAGGCCACCACAATGACCAGGGCCTCGCAGGCCTGGCTGTGTGCTGGACTCGAGGTCCACAACGCCCTCGGAGCAGCAGAGAGAGCAATGGCTGAGTGTCACGACGGATAAGGATCAACGCAAGGCCCCCCAGACACACTGGTGTCCCACCAAGGACATGGCTCGGGCAAAGGCAGCATTTCTCTACCTCAGCAGGCCACTGGAGGTGGCTGGCCTCTGGGGACAGCAACAATTAGCAGCACAGGCCCAAGCACACAGAGAAGAGTGGAACCCAGTGGCCTCATTGGCTGCCCATCCCTGCGTGAGCAGGAGCATGCCTGGGCTCCTGGCAGTCTGTCTACTGGTTTTGTCACAGCACCTGACCGCATCCATTAGGACCCCACTGACCCACTGGCCGGGTGTCCCTCACGCGTGCTCAGGCCAGCTGCAGTTCAAGACGGCTCCTGGGCCCAGCCGCCTTGCCCCAAAGGCAGGGCCAGAGCTCACTCTTCAAGCAGCCGCACAGAACGTGGCATGGTCTAGGTCTGGTGGCAAGTGGGAACTGAGGTCTGGAAGGGGGCGGATGAGGGGCCCAGATGTAGCCCCCTCCCGCTCTAGGCACGGGGAGGTGGAGAAGGTAAGCCTACTCTAGGGACGGTGAGGGTGACTTTCACTTTACCAAAGACAAAGCAAATGCTCCAGCAGGTGAAAAAGTGCAGGCCTCAGGAACCCAGGAGCTCTCCTGCCTTTTCCTTTTGTGTTTGGGTTTTAAACCCAAATACAAAGAGCCACCCTCCCCCCAGGGTCAAAGGCCGCCGGCCCAGCTCAGGCCCCAGGCCTACCTTTTGAATCCAACCAATGGCTTCACCCTCACAGAGAACAGGGGACCCCACAGATATCTGCAAAACAAAAAGGACCCTCCTTTCAAGAGCCACCCTGGTGGGCCCCTCCATTAATATTCAACAGCTAGGACAAAGGAGTCCAGCAGTACCCAGCCTGGACCTACTTCACTGCGAGACATGCCCCTGGAGATGTGGGAAACAGGCCAGCCCTGCCCTGCTGAGGCAACTGTACAGACCCCCAGGGGCCACCCCGAGGCGCACAGGCCTTGACGTCTGCAGGGGCAGCTGGCTCCAGGGAGGGGAGGACAGGGGTGGTCCACACAAGAGCTCACTGCAGCATGTGAGTCCAGCAGCAGTCACCACGCCAAGACCACCAGTCACCGACAGTGCCAGGCCAGCCCTGCCCTGGAGGAGCCCACGCCCTGACCCACAGCCGGGGGGCGGGGGCCGCGGGAAGCGCACAGGAGGGACAGGACCGTCCCAACTATGGCAGAAAGGGAACGCAGAGGCAGGGCCAGCAACTTCCTAACGCAAAACTAGAGGAGAGAAACAGGAAGGAGAAGGGAACAGGATCCCACTGTCCGGGCAGGCCTGGGCTCCTCCTGTTTTCAGCTGAGAATAGAGGCTGAGCCAGTGGGGGTCCCCGCATGTGGCTAGGGCAAAGGGTGTCGCCGCCAGGAGCCCCCCCCTGAAGAGGCCAGGGCAGCGGCTGGCTGCGTCTTCACAGCCCTGTGACAGTGGAACTCACCAAACAAGGATCAAGACCTTTTAGAGAGGCAGTGTGTGCCACAGTGGGGCCATCTTTTTCCTAAAGACGCCTCTGGCTAAATTCCAACTTCAAAAGAAGAGCAGCGCCGCACAGCAAGCTTACCAACACCCCAGGAACCGGAAGCCCCCCTGCTGCCCCTTCCCTGTCTTCCCAGACTGAGGCAGCCCATGTCAGCTCTTCTTCAGGCAAACACTCCACAGCAAAAGGCAGCCCTGAGCCCAGGAATGGGGTGGAATCAGCGGAATGGATCGGAGCCCCCTGCGGGGGGCCTGGCCCACGGGAGGTGCTCAGAACCCCCTCCCACCACGCGCCCAGCCTTCTGCCCTGCAGGCTGCTGCAGGCAGCTGCAGCAGGAGCCCTCTCTAAGAGCCAGCTGGGGGACAAGATGGAGCACAGACTCTGCAGCAGGCACTGAGGTACAGTCTCCATCGACAGGAGTCTGCACTTGCCAGTGTGCACCAGGAGGCCCAGAGGAAGCAGGGAGGGAGAGGTGCTGCAGCACTCCTGCCAGCCAGTGAGAAGACAGGACCTGAAGGGGTATCAATGTCAGAGAAGCAACAGAAACTGGAACCCCTCTGTATATCACCCCAACAATGCAACACAATTTAAGGTGGGGCGAGGTGGCTCACCCCTGTTATCCTAGCTAGTCAAGAGGCTGAGATCTGAGGATCAAGGTTCAAAGCCAGCCCGGGCACAAAAGGACCTGAGATTCTTATCTCCAATGAACCTCCAGAAAACAGGAAGTGGGGCTTGGCTCAAGGATAGGGTGGTAGCCTGGAGCTGAAGAGCTCAGGGACAGCACCCAGGCCAAGTTCAAGCCCCACAATAAACAAATAAATAAAATACCCAAGTAGCCTCTCAAAGCAGGCAAAGAATCCTGAACAGACAGAGCTAACTCAAACCTGGAATGATGGGCCACACCAGCCATCCCTAGAGAGGCGAAGTGAGCCCTCCATGGCTCCTCCTCACCCCACTAGAGAAATCACAGCCATTGTGCGCGTCTGGCAGGAAATATAGTGGAAAACGACGCAGGAGAGCCTTGCAAAAACAGAACCACCACATGGCCCAACAACCCCATTTCTGGGTACAACCCCAAAAGAGCTCAAAAAGACAACTCAAGGAGGAACTTGTCCCTGCCAGGGGGCAGGCTCAGAGGAATGAAGGAGATGGGATGTGTCCATACAGTGGAGTATCATTCAGCCTTGAAAAAGAACACTGAAATTAGCAGGCTACAGCAGAAAGAGGCTGGGCGACCCAGGAGGACACACACATACACACCCCACTCCACTCCCTCTCCTCTGCCCACCCCCCCCCCCCGCCATCAAAAGAAAAATAAAAAATAAAAAAGCCTGAACCTCACATGCACTGGTAAACCCTTGAGCAGAAGCCAGATCTTGGCTGGCTGGGCTCCATGGGGTTCTGTGAGGCAGGCCGGGCGGGAATGTGAGTCAGTGATTACTGCTGAGTCTGGGGTGGCACTCGTGGTGGCTGCACAAGGTGAGTGGGCGAGGTAGGATATTCTGAACAATGTATAGTTTACCACAAAAAACATAAGGTGAGAGACGCATTAAGGGACAGTGAATTGAGAAGATGAACGAAGATGAACAAGGTCCAAGTAGTTTCTCTGCATGAATGAAACTAAATCCTGAGACGTGTTAAATTGTTTTAAGGGGAGAGGAGAAAGGGATGGGGGTGTGAGTTCTATCTGGGTGCACTGTATGCATGCATGGAAATGGTACAGTGAAAACCCTCCGACATATTCCAGTACCATCACATGAAAAAGCATACAGAATCCCACAATGAGATTTTCCACAGATATTCTCAACAGCATCCCAAAGTGGAGGGGAGCAGGAAAGCAGGCTGCTTCTCAGCAGCTGCCAGCCTGGGCACGTCCAGAGCCCCCACCTGCCTTCGGAAGACCTCGGGAGACGAAGGAAACCCCCAGGCATGTTTTCAGCGTGGGAGATGTACAAGAAGATGCAAGCAGAGCTGAGCACCCACCATGACTAAAGACGCAGCGTAGGAACAGAGGTGTCCCACGTGTTCCACATGTGCCAAGTCTAGTACACACACCCTGCCACACACCCCAGACAACAGCGGCCGGATCCTCACGCCCATGAGTCTGCTCCAGAGATCTGCAGCTCACACATAACAAGCACACCAAGAAAAAAAAATAGCACAACGCCTTTTATCAGAATCCTCAATACTACGAGTCAAGAGCTATGTTATCAGCCCAGCAGCACAAATGTCCCCAAAACACCACACAAGACAGGCCTGAAGCACACATCCCGAAAGCACTGCACACACACCTTTCCCTTTCACACCATCTGTACTGGGGAAATATTGCCCCTGTGTACTTTTATTTGTTTTTTCTTTTTCTCTTTTTGTCCATCACGGGGCTTGAACTGTCCCTAAGCTCTACTTTGTTTTCCATGGCTAACTGGAGATGAATCTCCTGGACTTCCTGGGCTCTCTCTGAAGGAAATCTTCAGATCTCAGCCTCCTAACTAGCTAGGATTACTGGCATGAGATACTGACACCTGACATTAAGGTTATTTAAAAAAAAAAAGCAGACAGTATTTTTGTAGAGTGTCTAATGACAGAAGAATACACTGGCTTTTCCTTTGGTGAAATATCAACTGTGTCTCTGACTGTGCATGCTGGGAAATGTCTACATGTATTTCTAAAGATTTGCCACTCCTGCTACGGAGGGCCGAGTAGCTGCTGGGGCCCTGGGCAGGTGCGTATGAGCAGGCCGGTGAGGTGAGTGTGAGGCAGGGCCCACCAGCCATTCTCTCCTGGCCCCCACCCCCTCTCAACAGGAGGCGATGTCACCTGGGCCAGCACTCTGGACTGTCCTCTGAGCCCATGCACCATTGTAGCATCCATCCCGCGCGGCAGGGACCCTGTATCTCAAGATCAGTAGCAGAGCACAGGCTGTCTAAAGAATGGCACGGGGGGGGGGGGGGGGGGGAGATCCTCAACTCTAAAAAGTGAGACCGTGACAACTGGGGCTGTCGTGTTTTACAGCTCCCTATTTGCTAAACAAAGACACTGACACACTTAAATATGACAATGCCTTGAAAAAGAACAAGAATTGGGAAGGAAAAAAAAAATCTGCCACTGGACTGGTGGTATACTTAACGCTGGTCTCTCAACTTCAGGGTAAGCCTGAAATTGTCCACATAAAACTGCATTTCATAAATCCACAGACACGTGCAAGCCCTGAGTTGATAGAGAAGGAGCAGGGCCCCCTCGGGTCAAGGCGGCTCACTCCTGTCATCTGAGCTCCTCGGGAGGCGGAGGCCCGCCCTCCAGAGCCAGCCCAGGCAGACACGGAACGTTGGCCACAGGACTCTCTTCTCCAATTAACTGCCAGAAAACTGCAAGTGGAGCTGTGGTTCAAAGTGGTAGAGCACTAGCACTAGTCTTGAGCAAAAGAGGTCAGGGACAGACCCCTGGCTCTGAGTTCAAGCCCCAGGACCAAGAAAAAAAAGACCGGGGCCGGGAGTTTGGCCTAGTGGTAGAGTGCTTGCCTAGCATGCACAAAGACGGGGTTCGATTCCTCGGTACCACATACATAGAATAAGACTGGAAGTGGTGCTGAGGCTCAAGTGGTAGAGCTCTAGCCTTGAGAAAGTCCAAGGACAGTGCCCAGGCCCTGAGCTCAAGACCCATGACTGGCAAAAAAAAAAGACAAGTGTCTTTGGTGAGCACAAGACAAGGACCCTGGATCCTCTGAGCCCTGGAGAGAATCCCAGCAAGGTTCCGATTTCCAAAAAGCACAGCTTCTCCGTCTCCCGCCTCTGCCTCTGCACCCCGCACCCCTCAAGTTCCACTCAGAAGACCAGAGGCCAGATGCAGAGCAGCCAGAGCTTCCTCAAACCCCTCCCCTGACCAGGTGCCCAGCAGCCAAGGTGCAGCAGTGCTGGGCAGTTATGAAGCCTTACTGAGCTCAGAGGGTAGAACACAGGCTGGAGGAAGGGGCAGCAGAGCAGTAGGTCCCAGGATAGGCATGCAGAAGTATGTGTGGACAGCCTACACCCCAGGTTTCAAACATCCTCATTCAAATAGCCATGATTAGCCATGGAAGCACACCCTGAGATCCCAGCTACCCAAGGGGTGAACACGGGGAGACCTTGAGTTCCAGGCCAGCCCAGGCCAAAAAAACAAAACAAAACAAAAAGTAACAACAACAACAACAACAAAAAATCCTAGCTACTCAGGAGGCTGAGGTCTGAGGATCAAGGTTCAAAACCAGCCTGGGCACAAAAGGACCTGAGACTCTTCTCTCCAATGAACCTCTAGAAAACAGGAAGTAGGGCTTGGCTCAAGGGTAGAGTGGTAGCCTTGAGCTGAAGAGCTCAGGGACAGTGCCTAGGTGGAGTTCAAGCTCCATGACATAGATACACACACACACACACACACACACACACACACACACACACACACACACTAACAAGAAACCATTTCAAAACAGTTAAAAGGGGCCAGGAACGTGGCCACAGCTCCACTTGCAGTTTTCTGGCAGTTCACTGGAGAGGAGCGTGTGGGAGAGAGCTTGTCTAGCACGCATGAAGACCCGCTCCATTCCTCGGTACCACATACATAGAAAAAAGCTAGAAGTGGTTCTGAGGCTCAAGTGGTGGAGCTCTAGGCCTGAGAAAGCCCAAGGACAGTGCTCAGACTCTGAGTTCAAGGCCCAGGACTGGAGGGGGAAAAAAAAAATGTGGAGGAGGCCAGATGCCGATGGGTCATCCGTGGAATCCTAAGGCTACTCAGGAGGCTGAGGTCTAAGGATCGCCGTTCAAAGCCATCCCAAGCGGCAGAGTCTGTGGGACTCTTATCTGCAATTAATCACCACAAAACTACATGTGGAGCTGTGGCTCAAGTGGTACAGTGCTAGTATTGAACCCAAAAACACAGGGTCAGCACCCTAAATTCAAACCCTAGGAGCAGCACAAAACAAGACCTGGCTCAAGTAGTAGAACCTAGAGTGCGGGAAGGTCTGGGGTTCAGTATCAGAAAAAGAAAAAAGGTGTGGCGCGTTCTTATCTACCACACAGCAACCGACATCTACACTAAAATCTACACTAAGACCTAGCAACCTGACGAAACGCTGGCCCACTAGCTGCCTCGACCCTAGAAAGCAGCGCTGGTGGCCCGGCCACGCGGTGCCCATGCCCTGGACTGTCCGCGACCAGGTTCGTGCTGCTGACTGCTGCTAGCTGAGTGTCCTAGGAGTTGGCAGTGCCAGCCTTGCAAAGGACGTCCCAGAGCAGCGCAGAAGCGAACCCTTCACAGCTCCTCCCAACGCCACACCAGCTTCTGCCAAGCGTCCTGAGCCAACTCCTGCTTGGCTGACCACGGCAAGCCAGGCCATTTCTGAAGGCCGGAAGCTCGAGGTGACCCCTTCGGAGACACCAGATGGGCTGGGAGCCACCTACTAGCACCACTTCCAACCTTCCTACCCCAGGCCCCAGTGGCTACACTTTCCTCTCTCTGGCCGTTCCACCTGTCAGAGGAGGGAGAACCTGTGGAGGCCCCCAGTCCTGGCTCAAGAACAAAGCAGACACCTTGGAGAGGGCACAGTTAATTCACACAAACACCCAAACACTGTCATTCAAGTGACAATGATCAAGTGTGAAAAATGTTACATCTACTTACTGCCTGGACGCATCGGGTCGCACAGCCAGCTGTACACCACACACCAAAGTCTGTGTGGCCCACAGACCAGGGACACAGTGTTGCCACAGAATGCTTCAGCTGTGGCAGGCTTAGGTACAGGTACCCGTACCTGCCCACGCCGGGTAGCTGTGGTTCCCCAGAGTGCAGCCTAGACTTGTGGTCAAGCCTTTCCTCCCGGGTCTCTTTCGAAGACGCACGAAGCATCACATGGCTGCAGCTCAACCAGGGCACTGAAACCACCCCACAACAGAGAGGACTTCTACAGCAACAACAGGCAAAGGAAAGCTGGTATTTTCTTTCCCTGCCCCACACCCGTGTTTGCGGGTGTGAGCTCAGGGCTCACTTCAGTTGTTTCACATGGCGTCTTGCATTTTTACCCACACTCCTGCTTGCACTCAATCCACAGCCTGGCAGGGCAGGGAAGGAGAGGTCCAGGCCCAGGGCCCACTAAGGCAACTGGCAGACAGAGCCTGGACACAGGAAGACCACTGACCACAGGACATCCAACCTGCTCTCTGGTTCCAGTGAATCAAGATTCAGGCTCTTGGCCTAAACGCTTTCAGGTGACCAAGCAAGGAACTTCAAATGAACTACAAACTCCAAGATTCTGAGAATGGATGGCCAAGACTGGCCAAGTGCTGGCATCAAGAGGCCCAGCTAGAGGAACACAATTCCCAAACCAGGTCCAGACCCTGTTGACTCCATGTGCTCCCAAAAGAAGCTGGCAGAAGGGGCCTCCTTCCCACCTTCCTTCTGTCCTTTCCTTCCATCCATCCGTCTGTCCGTCCCTCCTTCCCTCCCTCACCAAGGGGGCCAGACCACAGTCCTGCCAGCCTATGCTGGGAGAAACAAGAAAGCAGCCCAAGGCACTGAGCTGCAGAGGCCCCACGGGGCTCACCTTGTTTTCACAGTTGAAGGAGCTTTATAAATTGAGACAAAACCCACTGGGGTCAGGCAAGCTGGTGACACTTATTACACACAAAGATGTTAAAAAAAAAAAACTCACAGTTTTGATAGTTCTGCAAAAAAAAACTTAGCAAATTTACAACAAAACTGTCAAGTAATTAAGGCAAGGCACTTCACACATGAACTTAAACTGCTAATTAAAATCCCCTCGCTTAATTGACTACATTTGCATATCATTCAACTTGGGAGTATAATTTTTTTTAATGGTTGGGCAACACAGTGGTAACCCCAGGAAGCCAGGAGGCAGGCACCACTATCAGGTGCCAGGCGACGCCCCTCAAGGTGCCACAGGGCCCCCACCTCCGCCCGTGCACACCAGTGAGTGGCAGAAATGTCTGCCAGCTACTGGAGTGGGAGGTCTCCCACAGCAGGCGTCTGTCCTTCAAGGAAGCCAGCCAGTCTAGAGAAGCTCCACACAGCTGGCCCTGTCCAGCAAAGCACAGCTGGAGGGGAGGGGGGAGAGAAGAGGCAGGACAAAGAGTGGGTGGGGAGAGGGGACAGCAAGGACAACATTCCCCACAGCTGCAGAGCCCCGCTGTGCCCCAGCACGGAGAGCGCAGATTTTGATGCCCACCTCATTCAGCCTGTCGTTGTGGGAAACATGTATGACCTCAGCAGCACGCAGGTGCACACACACACACAGAGTCCACTGCCCCAGAACTGTGGAGGGCCTACTCCTGCACACGGGCGCACGCACACACGCACACACACACACACACACACGGTCACGTGCACACACCTGCTGTCCACTGCCTCCGGAACTGGAGGGGCCTACTCCTGCACACATGCACGCACGCGCGCACACGCGCACACACACACAAATGGTCATGTGCACACACGTGCTGTCCACAGCCCCTGGAAGTGTGGAAGGTCTACTCCTGCACACACACACACACACACACACACACACACGGTCACGTGCACACACGTGCTGTCCACAGCCCCCGGAAGTGTGGACAGTCTACTCCTGCTGCAGCTTTCCACGTGTTACAACAGATTGCAGATTCACCTTCAACACAACTCAGAGCTCTTTGCCTGGCAACACTGAGTTCCCAGCCCATCACTGAGAGGAGTGTCAAGGTGGATGCGGCCTCCAGGAGCCATGCTGGACAGACGAGGGCAGAGGGGGCGGGGGAACCTGCCCCAGGGCCTCGGCTGTGGGAGATGGGCGGTGGGCTGGCTCCATCAGGACTGGCCCAGGCAGGACCACCTACCTTCCATGACATGAGGGACCAGGCCAGTGCACCAGGGACCCGCCTGGCCATCTGGAGCCAACAACCACCACAACGGCCAGCGGCCAGGGAGAGCTGTGGACTGCAAGGTAGAGCCAGGACTGTCCATGCCGTGCTGGCACCAACGGAGGGAAACACAAGGACAAACCTGAGCAAGGCTGTCACCCTCTCCTTTCACACAAGCCTCCTGGGGCCAGCAGGGAAGACGGTCCAGAACTACCACCCCTCAAGCCACCGATGAGGCCCTGGCACCATGGCTGGGAAGAGGGACAGTGAAGTCTGAGGCCACCAAACACGAGGGAAGCAGGAGGGCGGCCTCCAATGCCAGCCAGCCAGCCTGTCAGTGGTCTGGGACCTGCAGTCACACTACCTCTGGCCAGGCACTCGCCAAGGACACTCAAGGACCAGCTGCTCTTAAAGGCTCTTCAGGGAGAAAAATCCCCAACCAACCTGGCGAGAGAGGCCAACTCTGTCCTGTCTAGAAAGAGACTAAGATTGAGGCTCCACAGCACAACCAAGACGTCTCCCAGTCCATTCCAGGCAGGGCCCACAGACCCTGGCAGCAGCTGTCCACCAGACGGGCTTTGCCCACGCGGGCTGGCCACTCCCTCGCCTGGATGACAAACCCCTTGGTGGGGGACAGCACTAGAATGAGCAGAATGCTGGACTTGAAGAAGTGAGGTGAAGGTGGAAGAGCCCCGGGCAGGACTGGTCGGCCACAGCAGGGAGGGCAACGGGGCCCCGGAGCCAGAGACCGGGAGAAGGCATGCCCTACACTCACGCGGGACAGAGGTGGAGCCACCTCCTCACCTCACCTCCTCACACGTGGTGTCCTTATCTCATGTCACCTCCTCACACATGCTGTCCTTACCCCCTCACCTCACCACCTCCTCACACAGGGTGCCCCAGACTTTATCACCAGGCACAGGGTGCCCAACCCCATCAAGCAGCACACAGGTAGAGGGTGGTCGGGGCAGGCGGGGGCACCCAGCCTTCCAAGGCCTAGGGAAGATTCCCTGAAACACAGCAGGCTGAGTGGAGCTGGGGGAAACCATCCCCAGAAGAGCTGCTTCTTTCCAAGTGGCCAGCGGACATCCCGGCAGAGGCAGGCCGGGAATTACATCTGCCTCACAGCCCCAGCCACAGGACACGTTCCAAGCAGAGGACTGGGACCTGAGGGAGCCCCTCTCCTTAAAACACAGAAGGGATGGGGGGCGGGGGTGGGGGGGGCTGAAGAAGAGCTCAACTCCATGGCTGCACCCTGCCACCGAGGCACTAACAGGGACACAGCCCCAGCCGGCCCTGCTGTGACCACGCCCCATCCAGTCCCCGGCAGTGGACAGCAAACCACAGGTATGACCCAGGGACTCCCCAGGGGCTGTCAGTCCCAGACCGCAGGGTCAGGGCCACGGTTATCAGGTATGTGGCCCATATCAGTCACACCTCAACTTCCCCAATCCTGGCTACAATCGCAGCATTCTTTGAATCTTTGTAAGTCAATAAAACCAGAGAAGGTACCGGCAGAATGTCTGGTTTCTCAGGCTCCTGCCAGGATCCCTTTATCTGTTTCAGGACGATGACTCAAGACAACAGCCATCGGAAGCAATGGCTACAGCAGCATTCAGAACAGCACTCGCGACATGGTGAGGTCACCACAAGGCCAGGTGCAACGTGTCCCCTGCAGGCCACCGACAGTGCACCTGGTCCCTTTTGAGAATTTTCACCTGGAATTCCCAGAGTCTCCGTCCTTTGTTTCAGGACAGGTACACCAGTCCTGGGATGGGAGGGCATCGTGGGCCCAGGCCCTGGGCAGGGAGAGCCCTCCCAGGGCTCTGTGAACCACTTCTTCACAGCCCTGGTGCCTAGTGCAGCATGGAGCTGTCGCCTGCTGCACCCACCACCCCTGGAGATGGGCAGGTGCTTCTGAGGGGTGACCCGAAGCGGGCTCTCCCACACCACAAAACGGCTGGGGCACCTGGTCACGGTGCTCTGAAAGGCTAGAGGAGCAGGGGCCAGGCCAAGGGTAGCCTTGCTGAGTTGTTACGGCACTGGCAAGGTGGTTTCCAAGTGACTCCAGGGACGCTGATCAGGGCCCATTTCGGATGACCAGGGCATGGCCTAACCCCAGCCTCAACTCTGGACAGCGTCCTCTTCCACTCTCCCTGGCCCTCCTCGGCCAGGGCTGTCCTGTGGGAAGTGGGGAAGCCGGAGCAGCTAGCTCCCTCCCTGTCCTTTCCCAGATCTCGCGGAAGTAACCCAGCCTCAGTATTTTGACTCAAAACAAAGAAACTTTTTGAAAACATTTCAGTTGAAACTTGCATAACTCTTCCAGTGGAGAAATCCTCCCTCAACTTTCGCAATCCTTAGAAAGAGACACATTATTGCCACAGAGCCACCTCCTGCCAGACAGCCAGCCCAGGAACCTCCGTCTCCTCCTGGGCCAGGGTACCCCCACGCCCTGTCTGGGTGGGGCTCAGCTCACACTCAGCCCAGACTTCCTCCACTCACATCCTGTCTGCCTCTGTGATGTTTCAGACAGACATTACACAAACCGGCTGCAGAGGGGAACCAGCGCCAAGAGTTGGTGACCTTACTCTGAACACTACGCTGCTGAGGGGGTGCAGGTGGGGTACCTGTGCAGAAGTAAGGGGTCCTCGGGGACCCTGCTGTCCCCAGATGGCGAGGGACCCAACCCAGGGCTCAGAGGGGTCCTGAAAAACTGGTGACCCATGTGGACTAGGAGACTACACAGTTTGCTCCAGCCCTGCACCCTCCGGAGAAACTTCAACCAGAGCCTCCAATCCACAGGTGGCCCAGCACAGAGGTGCAGCCGAGGCCCGATCTTCAAAGACACCAGTGGGCCAGGGGACGGCAGCCCTGCCCAGACCTGAGGCCACACAGATGTGGCCTGGTAGGAGGACATGGCTGTCTCCTGCACCTGTGCTGTCCCTCCCAGCATGACCTAACTTATCTGAGTCCAGAAACCCCTGCTGATCTCCAGAGCCACAAGATACTTAAGGCCCTAAACCACAGTTCAGGACTCAGGGGGAGGAAGCTGGGTGAGAAAACCACCCAGGCCTATGGTTCTAACTCCAGGAACTGACACAATCCACACCCTCGGACATCAGTTGGGGTCCCCTAACCTGCATGAGGACCCACAAGGACAGCAATGAGTCTACCTGAGACCCCCTCTGAGCCAGGCTCTGAAAGACAGAAAAGCTAAGACAGTCCTCTGCCTGGAGAATACAGAGCGCAGACATCCTAAGGCAGGTCAGCACAACACCCTGTCTCCAACCTGGAAGGGCAGGCGGCCCTGTTACCAGCAAGATGTCCTGTGGGACAGGAGCCATGTCCCAGGCAGCCGGCCAAAGGCAGCTCAAACTACCACTGTCTGCCTTTTGGACAGACGGCAATCTATGCCAATACACAGAGCAAACCTCGCATGAAGTCCCACAGCTACCAGACAACCAGAGAGGAAGAGAGGGAGGCAACCAGGAAGAATGAGGAGAGTGTTTAAAGGGTGAGCCTTATAGGCTCCCATATATCTTGTGCGACCAACAGGAAAATGGCCCATCTATAGCTTACCCCTCAAACACTGCCTGTCACATCCAGGATCAAAAAGCATTGACCTACCCCCTCCCACACACACACACACACACCCCCCACTGACATGATGACAGAAAATGACAGATCTGAGCACCTGCTCAAGGTCACAGCAAGGAAGGAACACAAAACATGAGATCACCCCAGTGAGGGTCCACAGGTCTCGTAGCTCTCTGCGGAGATGGGCCACACAGCAGGACCCAGGGAGCCTTCATGCTCCTCACCCATACCAGCAAGAGCCGGGCCGGACGCTGGAGGGACATCATCTACGAAGACACCAGGGTCCCGGAGTGTCACTGCACTGCTGACAGGCCCTGACACAGCTACACAAACACAGTGCTTTCAGATTCCACACACCCCCCTGAGTGCAGGAACCACCAACCACCCCACCTGGGCCAGGTGGAGGAAATGTCAGGATGTCAGGGATCCAGGAAAATCACCAGCCTCACCAGCATGGAGGCAGAGCAGCAGATCCCCTGCCTCCCATAAACACTTCCGCTCCCACCCAGCTCAGCAGAGCCCCGATGCCATGAGAGCAGCAGCTCCTGCAAAGACTTCCAGTATACTCTTTGTTTCACCTGCCCTCCTCCTCCATACACCAAAAATATTAAAATAAGCTACAAAGGAAGTGAAGGAGTCCAAATAAACGCATGCATAAGCTGTCCAGACACAGCGGGAGGAGACAGAGAAGAGCACCTCCCAGGCTGCTCCTCTGAGGACAAGAGGGTCTTCAAAGCCAGAGGTCCGCACCCATCTTGACTGACACCCCCTCCTCCCTTTCCACGTGGCACCTCAGCGTGTGCAGACAGCACGTGGCTGCCCTGGGGGAGGGGACAGCTAGAAGAATGAACATTAAGGGTTCCCAACCTCAGGGTCACAGAGCCGTAAAGGGGAGCACTGAGGGGCACCCATAAGGAGACACAGTCCTCCAACCCTCACTGGGAAAGCACACGAAGCTGAAAAGGGCAGACATGGGGCTGGGGCTGGGCTGTTGTTGTGCTGGGCCCGGCCGGGCTCAGGGCTGGGGACACGTTGCTGCTGGCTTACTGGAAAGGCATCACTGGGGAGTTTGTTTTCAGCCAGTCAACAAGGTGTCCAAGCATTGCCAAGACAGGTGGCTACAAATCAAACAATATGACCCTAGTGGAGCCCAGTCCAGCCTCTCCCTGTGACCACAGCCCAGGACACCCTCTAACCCACAGAGCCAGGACTACCCTGAGTCTGAAGACACTCTCACCCAGAACCAAAGGGCTTGGCGTCGGGGAGAGAGGACAGCAGCCTGGCCCACAGACCAGGACAAAGGGCCAAGCTGGCCCCACAGGGCCCAGGAAAACTGAAAGGCGACAAACACCCACATGATCCAGAGACCACAAAAACAAACACAGACACGCCCTGCTCAGACAAGATCCTGAGAGCTTGCTCTGGAGATAAGGAACGGAAAGCTTCCCCGCAGGCATGAACCTCAGACAGACAGACAGACAGACAGCTCCAGTTCCTAGCCGCCACGACCATCACTACACAGGCCACATGAGCTGAGCATATGGCACCCCAAAAAGGTCCCTGCTATCAGGAACACTCACAGCCAACTCCCCCCCCCCAAAAAAAAAGGAAATAAAAAAAGACTACAGATAACCCTCCAGACGGATCAGTGACTGGCTCCCCCGCCCCCACTCGGCTGCAGGCAGCTGCACCTGGCGGCCAGCCTAGCTGGCCAGAGCAGCACTGCCCCAAGCACAGAGCACAAGCTCGGCACTCTAGGCAGCAGAGCCCCGGCAGGAGACGCCAGCCCCGCTTCACAGCCCCTCCCCCTCTCGACTCTGACACTCTGCTGGAGGGGCGCCCAGAGAAAACCGGGCTGCAGCATCTATTCACAGATTTAGAAGAAAAAAAAAAAAGTTTGATGCAATAGCTGAATTAATTAGGCCTCCCAAGAATAGCTGAGCCAATGCAGCATTCTATGTATGCAATTTAATAAGCCTGGATATCTAAAATAAAAAGTTGCAGGTACTTGAGCTGTGTGCAAAAAAAAAAAAAAAAAAAAAAATCCTTATGGTTTCCCCGCCCAGTGGCCCTGCGAGCTATCCAAGCCCAGGGGCCCCACAGAGCCTCCATGCAAACAACAGCTTGAGCCTGCGGCCCTCCAGGCTCTCCTGTGCTACAGTCAGTCAGGAGGGAAGGAAACGGACTGGCCCAAAACAAACTGCAGATGGTCAACAACTCCAACACTCAAGGCTTCGGGGACACTGACCAGGCCAAGAGGCCCCGTCCCCCCCAGAGAACTCAAATTCAGCCCTGGGCACGCGGCAGAGCCCAAGTGGCCAAGGGTCAACCCAGTCTCCTGAGTTACTTTTGTGTCTCTGTCCCTAAACTTCAAGGCGCAGGAAAGTGGGGTGCTGGCACCCAAGCCAGGCTTCCTGCTGAGGGCTGGGAAAGGGCGGCTGGGGGTGGGGGTGGGGCTGGGAGGGTCCCGCGCTCCTACCCGCTGTGGGGGAGGCGGTGGCGACCTGGCCCCCAGGCTCGCAGCTGGGAGTCCTGGAGCTCTAACTTCCAGGACCGGCTTGGCACAGCCGGGGACGGCTACCCAGCCAGGGCTCAGGCTTCTCCACGGCCTAGGCCTCGGGGCGCCCCCGCCCGGTCCCCAGCACCGCGGACCCCCGGACACTCACCCGGGGCACCCGCCGCTTGTACTTGTTGGCGTAGTCGAACTTCTCCTTGACGTCGTCCAGGCAGCGGCCGAGCCGGGCCTGCTCCTCCTTGCCCGTGTAGTCCTGGCTCAGCAGGATGTAGGCCCTCCAGTTGGCCGAGTCGAAGCCCCAGTGGCAGGTCCGGTTCTCCAGGGCCTTGTGCGAGTGCACCACGAACTTGTGCGGCGGGTACATGAGGCGGCAGTCGAGGCACTGGATGCAGGCGGCGCCGGGGCTGCTGTACAGCTCGGGCACCAGCAGCCCCTTGCACTTGCCGAAGCACTCGTGGTAGACGCGCACGCTGCGCTCGCTGAGCTCCAGGCCCAGCGCCAGGCGGGCGGCCAGCTCCTTCTTGCAGGGCGGCGGGCAGGCGCCGCCGTAGAGCAGCGCGTTGCACAGGCGCTCGGCGTCCGTCTTGGTGATGAGCCCGCAGGAGGGCGCGGAGAAGGGCAGGATGCCCATGACTTTGAGGATCTCCAGCTGGTCGGCCGTGCAGCGCGAGCAGTAGATGTGCAGCTCGTCGCACACCGAGTTGATCTGCTGCAGCGAGAAGTCGCGCAGCACCGAGTTGAGGATCTGCGGCAGGCACAGGCGCTTCTCGCCGCCCACCACGAAGCAGGAGATGGTCTCCCCCTCCAGCACGGTCTCGCAGCGCTCCGTGGAGCGGTCGGGCGGCATGAAGAAGGGCCCGGGCAGCACGGGCGGCGGGGGCTGCAGGGCGGGCAGGTGCAGCACGGGCGGCGGCTCGGCGGCCGCGGGCACCGGGGCCGGCGCGGCGGCGGCGGCGGCGGCGGCGCCCGCCTCCTTGGCGCTCTCCTTCTTGTAGGCCTCCTGCGCCCAGCGCGCCGAGAAGGCGGCCGGGCCGCCCAGGGAGCTCATGGAGCTCAGGTGGAACTGCTCCAGCGTCTTCTGCAGCCCGGGGTGCGGCTGGAAGCCGCCGCGGCCGCCCGCCGCCGCCTCCATGGCGCGATCGGGCTCCCCGGGCCGCTCCCGCGCGCCCAGGCCCCCGCGGCCCCCGCCCCGCGCGCCCCGGCGGCGCCCGCGGCCCCGGCCCCGGCCGCCCCCCGCCGCCGCCGGCTCCCGGCCGATCACGGCCGCGGCCTCGGCCTCGCCCGGAGGCGCGAAGGCGAAGGCGGGCGGGGCGAAGGGGTCCCGCCGCTGGAGTCCTCCGCCGCCGCCGCCGCCGCCGCCGCCCGGGCCCGGCGCCACATCCACGCGCCCCGCGCCGCGCCCGCCGCCGCCGCCGCCCGGGCCCCCCGCGCGCCCCCCGCGCGCCCCCCGGGCTCTAGGCGCGGGGCATGGCCCGGCGCGCGCCGCCAACGCCAACGCCAACGCTCGTGGGCCCGGGGCTCGCGGGGGGCGCGCGGGCAGGTGCCGGCGCCTCGGGGCGCGAATCGCCGCGGCGGCCGAGGCCGAGGGCCCCGGGAGGAGCGGGGGCGCGGGCGCGGGGCCCGCCGGGCCGTCCTCGCGCGGCGCGCCGCCGCAGCCGCCGCCGCCGCCGCCGCCGCCGCCCCGCTCCTCCCACCGCGCGGCGCCCGCCCGGCTCGTCCCGGCGGCGCTGGCCGGCCGCCGGCCGCCGCCCCCGGCCCGCCCGCCCGCCCGCCGGCCCGCGCGCGCCTCCCGAGGCGGCCGAGACGCCTGGCCCTCCGCCTCAGAGCGCCGCGGCGGCGCGAGGCCCGGCGCTGCCTGCGCACATCCTCCCGGCGGCTCGCTCGGCTCGGACTGAGCGCCGGGCGCTGAGCTCACGCCGCCCGCGCAGCCCCGCCCCGCGCCGCCCGCGCCGCCCGCCCCGCGCCGCGCCGCCCGCCCGGGGCCCCGCCCCGCGCCGCCCGCGCCGCCCCGCCGCCCCGCCCCGCCCCGCGCGAGCCGCCGCCGAGCGCCGCCCGGCCCCGCGAGCGCCGGCCTGGAATGCGCCGGGCCCGGGCCGGCTCGGCCAGCGGCGCCCCGCCCTCCCGCCCTCCCCGCCCTCCCCGCCCCGCTCGGCCGCGCTCGGCCGCGCTCGGCCCCGCTCGGCCCCGCTCGGCCCCGCTCGGCCCCGCTCGGCTGCGCCCGCCGCCAGTCAGCCCGGATCGGCTCCGCCCGCGCCCGCCCGGAACTCGGCCCCGCCCTCCGCGCCCGCGGACCGAGGCGGCGGCGGCGGCGCCCGGGACCCCTTCCGGCCCAGGCCACTTCCTGCGCGGCTGGGCCCCGAAACCCGCAGGGCCCCCGCCAGAACCGCAGGCCGGCCAGGGGCGGCGGAGGCGCCGCGGGGCCCCGCGCGCTGCGGGGAGGCCGCCCGGGACCGCGCGCCGCGAGGACGGCGGGGCCGCGCCGGACAGGACGGGGAGGGGACGAGGGCGGCGGGGCGGGGGCGGCGGGGGCCGGGGCCCGGCACGAGGGCCCGGCACGAGGGCCCGGCACGGCCCCGGCCCCCTCCGCCGCGCCGCCTCGCCCCTCGCCCCATCCCGCCCCCCCGAAACCCCCACTGGCCGGCGGCCCCAGGACGCGGCCCCTGCCCTCCGGCCGGCCGCTGGGCCCGGGCGGCTTCCACATCCCTGCACTGGGCACCCGGGCTGTGGCCCGGCGGACCCGTCTGCCTCCCCGCTCCCTGGGGCCGCCGGGCCGGGAGGAGCCCAAGGCAGGACCGTCTGGGGACAGCAGCGTCTAGGGGCCCCCAGACCGGGGACGGCGCGCCCGAGTGACCGTCCAGCCGAAAAGGCAGGGCGCCAGGCTGGCCTGGAGCGCGGGGCCCGGAGGAGGGCTCGGCGCCAGGCGGGGGGCCCGGCCCCAGGGCGGCTCTCCGCCCGCTGTGCTGGCCGGGCAGGTCCAGGGAGTGACCAGCCCGCCACGCCAGGCCGATCCCCCCGGCACACAGGAGCCCCTCGTTCCCTGTGCCGGCCCACCGGGAGGAGTCTCTTCTCCTCTTCTTGGAGGAGAAATCTCCCCAAGAACAAGCGAAAGAAGCCCGTACCTGTACTCCCGCAGATGGCTTTGTGGGCCCACATTTGGACCCAAAACAAATTAGTGCTGCATTAATGATGCTTCCTGAGGACCCGAATTCTGTGCCACTCAGGAAATGAATCCAAAGGTCACTGGCTAGAAAGCTGGTGCCGGTGGCTCAGGCCCTGGCATCCTAGCTACTCAGGAGGCTAAGATCATAGCATCTGTGTTTGAAGCCAGCCTAAACAGGACAGTCCAATTCACCACCAGAAAACTGAAAGTCGCACTGTGACAGCTCAAAGTGATAGAGTGCTAGGCCTGGGCTGAGGAGCTCAGAGACAAGCCCCATGACAGACAAAAAAGAAGAAAAAAGTGCATGAGATTATCTCCAGTTGGTTACCAAAAAAGCTGGAAGTGGTACTGTGGCTCAAATACTGGCAGAGTGCTAGCCTTCAGTAAAAGAAGCTCCAGAACAGTGCCCAGGCTCAGAGTTCAAGCCCCAGGACTGGCAAAAAAAAACAAAAAAGTGACGAGAGACATGGCACAGAGTCATGTCTCCTATCAAGCAAGGATTTCCTCTTACTGTGTGGCCTGCCCAGGGCCTGGAAAAGCCACTAGGTGGCCAGTCTCCCCGCCCCCCCCACCACCACCACCACAGATCCAGGGCCCAAGTCAGGGTCCACAGTGCCCCTGAGTTGCAGAACCAGGTGAAGCAGCCATGGGCATAAAGACAGGTGAAGGCCCTGGTCCAGGAGGCACTGTAGGGAAGGCGTAGGAACCCCAAGAAGCAAAGATGGCCTTTGGCGGGCCTCGGAAGCCCCTTCCTGTCTCCGTGGACTCTTCCTTCCAGCTACAGGGGTTTTCAGAGCAGCCCAGCCTGCTGCTAAGGGCAGCTGTTGTGACACACACCCTGCTTTGCCTCTGAACCCAATGGATAGCTCTCCCCTACTGGCCTTGCCAGCTCTCCAGCTCCCCCTTTGGCTTGGCTGGCCCGTGGGGAGGGAGTATCCAGCCCACCTCACAGTGGGGGTGACAGCTGGCTGCTGCCTGCCTAGAGGGGTTCCTGCATTTAGGCCAGACAAGGACATCTCTGTCCCCGGCCCTCCCAGCTTACCCCTGACCCTAGCCACTCTGGTGAGTGGGCAGATGGCAATGGAAACCTTTGCTGTCCTGTGAGCAGAGCGTGCTGGCCACTGCAGTGAGAGCCAGGGTTGGGCCAGCGTGGCCTGTGGGGCTTCCATGGTCTGAGAGGCTGGCAGTGGAGCCACAGCTTTCCAGATTGGAGACACTCATCCAGGACCCAAGGAACAGAGGTGGCGTGGCAGTAGCTGTAGTCAAGGAAGGCTTCTTGGGCACTGGCCTGGGAATTGAAATCCCAGGCTTAGGAGCCAGGAGCCTTGAGAAAGAGCCACAGCTCCCCCCCCCCAAACAGAGAAGGCAATGCTGCCAGAAAAGGGGGCTCTTTGTTCTCTAAGAAGGCTGGTCCACTGGAGAAATGCTGAGAGGACCAGGCCAGCAGCCTCGCTATGGACGGAGGTCTTCCACCTCTGACCAGCGTCACTGGTCTGGCTCTGCATCCCAGCCAACCTCAGGACATGGCGGGAAGACCTGGTGACAGCCAGGCAGAAACAACCCCTGTCAGGAAAGGGCTAAGGGATTGTTTCAAAACTTACTGAATGTGAAGGGGAAAAAATGAGCTTCCACTAAAAACAGAGATTTTTTTGGGGTGGGGCGGGGGGTCGGTTGTGGAACTTGAACTCTAGGCTCTGCCCCTGAGCTCTTTCGTCAGCTCAAGGCAACCGATCTGCCACTTGAGCCACAGCGCTACTTCCAGTTTTCTGGTGGTTAATTGGAGGTCAAGAGTCTCAGGGACTTTCTTGCCTGGGCTGGCTTTGAACCGCAATCCTCTAGGATGACAGGTGTGAGCCATCAGCACCGGGCCTTACACAGAGATTTGTCTGAAAGTAATTTATTGCTGGGCGGGGGGGGGGGCGGATGGTGAGTCCAGAAAACACAGACAGGGTCTGAGGAAGCAAGGACAAAAGGGATACAGTCCCTAGGGAGGACAAGGCCGAGCTCTCAGCCTGGCAGCTGCAGTGGAATGCCCCCAGAGGGCAGCCCTGAGCAAGAGGCAGGGACAGGGGGCAGGTTCACCCCAGGAGCAAGAAGACTAGCTGTAGCTGTGCCATGGGGCAGGGGGCATATGAAGGTGACCAAGGTCAGACTTCTGTCAGGAGATAGGCGTTAGCCTGGCATAGGGGCTCACACCTGGAATCCTAACTGCTCAGGAGACAGAGAGCTGTGCATCTCGGTCTCGGTACAAAGCCAGATCAAGCAGACAAATCTGAGACTTGCCACCAATTAACCAGCAAAAAGCTGGAAGTGGAGGCATGGCTCAAGTGGTAGATAATCAGCTTAAGCAAGTAATCTGAGTGAACACACAGGGCCCTGAGTTCAAACTGCAGTGCTGCCAAAAAAAAAATAAAAGTGAAAAGTAGGAAGAGAGAAAAAGACACGTGTGGTATTGGGTTGCAATCGGTGATGGCAATCTTTATAAGCAAAACTGCAGCTGTAGACGTGCTTTTGTGCAAATTGGTAGCATTTGTCGTGCCAGGAGCTGGAAGTGACACAGAGCTCCAGTAGCACTCAACCCAGACCCTTGCGTCTGCGTGCCATTCTCCCAAGAATGAGCCCAAGCCCTGTGGAGAAATGGCTGAGAGCAGGTGGGCTAGGAAGAGAGCATGAGGTAAGCAAGGCAGGGCTCCCCTGACATTTGGGGGTCACAGAGTAGGCTTGCAAGGCCCTCTTCCCCAGGAACCACGATAACGGGGTAACGTCTGTGATGGGCTGTAGTGGTAGAATCAGATAGGAAGCTGCGGGATGGGGGTGCCCACCTCTGAGTGCAGCTACTCAGGAAGCAGAGATAGGAGAATCATGGTGTCAGGCTGGCCAGGGCAAAAGCCTCCCTAACACCCAGCTAAGCAAATATCTGGAGGGATGGCTCAAGTGGTAAAAGGCCTACCTAGCAAGCCAGACACCCTAGTGATTAAAAGAATAAAAAAGAAACAATGCACCCACGCATATGTTAATCGTTACTAAAATGCGTGAAAGAGTTGAAAGCTTGCTGAGAATTGTTGCATGGTTTCCTCACACAATGCGAAGACTGAGTTCCCACTGGGGGCAGTGGCAGGTGCCACTAGGACCAGGCCACCAAAGCGTGGCCCACAGGATTTGTGGAATTACCGATGTACCTATCAGGACAGGACAAACAGACCCTGGGCCTTTGCTGCCACTTCTCCCACCCAAAACACCAGCCTCTGGGACTCCCCACCTTGAGAGCTGTGCTGTGGGCACCCTGGATGGGGTCTGAGCCCCGGAATCCCTACCCCGGACAGCCTTGCTGCTGACCTAAACAAGTCCAAGTCCTTTCTGGGCGAGGGGGGTGGCGCTAGAGTACCACATGAACACTAACTGAAGCACTGTAAGGACACAGAGTTCTCAGACTGTTTTTGCCACATTTCTCTACACTTGAGGTAGTGTCAAAGTAGGAACTCTATTGTTAAAAATGTTAGGGGCCGAGGGTTTGGCCTCGTGGTAGAGTACTTGCCTAGCATGCATGAATAACCGGGTTCAATTCCTTGGCACTACATACATAGGAAAAGCCGGAAGTGGTGCTGTGGCTCAGGTGGTAAAGCTCTAGCCTTGAGCAAAAGTGCTCGAAGACAGTGCCCAGGCACTGAGTTCAAGCTCCAGCACTGGCCAAAAAGAAAAAAAAAGAAAGTTAATTAGATGAGGATGTCTTGAGCTCTGCACTCAGGCCTGCTGCGTGTGTGAGTGGCAGAGCAGGCTCCACCTTGAGGCTGAAACCCTCCCACTGGGCCTGCCAGGGTGATACCTACAGAAACCGGGCACCAAAGCCTGGCCCAACCCACCCAGATGCTACCCCCCCCTCCCGCCCGGCAGCAGCATTGTTCAGTGTTTGCTGTTTAAATGTTCTGTAGCAATAAACAAGACGGGAAGCCAGAACTAAGGGTGAGCACTCTTGACTTCAAGTAGGGAGCAAGGGCAGAGGCCAAATCCCCACTCAGCGCCACTGAGACGTAGAGACGATGAGGCTGGTATGGGACAGTCAGGTCACAGGTCCTCTCTAAAACGGGAACTGATAGTGGGCTTGTGTCAGGACCAGAGCCACGAAGGAGCTGCCAGTCTCTGAAGGAAGGGGAAACAGATCATTCCGCCTTCCGGCCCAGGGGCACCACACCCTTTGACGATGGACTATAGAGGCCAGGAAAATAGGATCCGTGGACTGCAGCACGAAACTGACCGATTAGCCGGGAGTGTGGCCTGGTGGTAGAGTGCTCGCCTAGCATGTGTGAAGACCAGGGATCCATTCCTCAGTACCACACACACAGAAAAAGTCAGAAGTGGTGTTGTGGCTCTAGTGGTAGAGCTCTGGTCTTCAGAAAGCCCAGGGACAGGGCCTAGGCCCTGAGTTCAAGCCCCAGGACCACCAAAAGCTCAATACATAAATAAAAAATAATCCAACCAGAAGTCTAAACTAAACATGTAAGTAACAAAGGAAAATGAGCTCTCACTTTCAAAAATACCCTAGTCTGGGGCAAGACCAAACATTGAGTAAGTCACCAGTTAAAGAGGAAATCAGAATGTAAGCTACAACACATCTTAAACTAAATAATAATGACAACACTAGCAACGTGTAGCTGATGCGTGTCAAAGCCATCAGTTTGCATATGGAAAGCAAAAAAAAAAAAGTTGCTTTTGCTGAGGGAAGGAAGCAACTGATATTTGTAACTCTTTTCTTCGCGTGAGTGAAGCTGCATTTCGCAGTTTCCAGAAGAAGCTGCGTTGGGTTTTCTTGGCCTTCCCTGTTGTTTGGGGACTGTTCTGGCTGGGAAGGACTTGCCCCAGGATGGAAGCTTGGGTGGGGTTCGTCTCCTCATCTCTGGGAGGCTCTGGGAGGCTCCAGAGCAGGGCCTGCTGTGGGGTGGCCGAGGCATTTGTGGAACCTGCCCCAGGGACGTGTCTGTGAACCGCTGGGTGTTGAAGACAAATGGGAACCGGTGGTGGCAAGCGGGCCATGTTGGGCAGAATCTCTAGGAACCTGCCTGCCTCTGCCAGGACCCACCCTGGGTTTGTTGTGGGGGGGAGGAAGGAAACATGGCTGCCTTTCTCTCGGGCCCGGGTGCCAGGCCACGGTACCTATTTGTCCACTCAACAGTACTGCTAGGCTGGAGGCTCCCTGCCAAAAGCAAGCTGGGCCCAGCAGGGTAGTGGTGGGCATCTGCCCTGACACTGGACCCACCCCAGGCCCAGGACAGGCTGGGGACGCGAGGCTGGCTCTCAGAACCCTCGCTGCAGAGGCTCCCGTCCCTGGCCTTGGAAGCAGAGGGTAGATGGGGCAAGGCGGACGGTCGCCCTCCCTGGGCAGCCCGTGTCCTGGCGCTGGGATGTGACCGGAGTCCGAGACACTGGGCAGGAAATGGGCAAGGTGCAGCCTGGACCAGCTACACGATGAGCCGCGCAGGGAGGCCTGGGCGCCCTGCGGCCCGCCCCGCCTGCTGGACCCTGTCCCCCCAAAGCGACCTGTGCTGCTCTGGAATGTGCAGAGCCCGGGGCTCCAACCCCACAGCACAGATCACAGTGGAGCCGCCTCACCTCCGTGCCCGGCAGGGCCTCAAGGCCAGGGCTCCCAGCCCCGAGGGGCGGAGGAGGCCAGCGTGAACCAGGACAGGGACTGCCCAGGACCTGAACCCGCTCTGCCTCCCCGGTGCTGGGAGAGGCGGCAGTCAGCTCCCCACACTGCACCAGGCCCTGGACGCCAGCTGGCCAGAGGCTGGGAGCACAGAGTGGGCCGCGCTGGGAGGGGTCAGGCAGACAGGACTTCCCTGAGAGGACTGAAGAAGAGTTGTGCTCGGGCCCCGGGGGTCCAGCAGGCAGCAAAGAGCAGTGAGGGGCTGCCAGCGAGGGCCTGCCTCCAGACACGCCCAGTTACCCCCACCAGCCACCAGCCGTGGAGGCAGGGAGAGAGAAGCCTCCAGGCCCAGCGGGGCCTGTCAGATCCTGCTCTTCTCCACCCCCACTCACCACCCCCTCGGTCGTCTCCCTGCAGCCCCAGGCCCCTCTCGGTCGTCTCTCTGCAGGCCCAGGCAGCCCCTCAGGAGCCCCCACCCCACCCCTTCCACCCATCCTCTGCTTTAGACTTTTTTTTTTGCTGGTTCTGGGGCTTGAACTTGGGGCCCCGTCCTCACTCAGCTGTTCTGCTCCCCGCTGGCATTCTACCACTTGAGCCACACCTCTACCAACGCTGGGTTTTGTGCTGGTTCTTTCTCGTTCTTTCAAGATAAAGAATCTGGAGGCTTTGTCTCCTCAAGCTGTTTCTCCTCTCCAACTGTGATTCTCAGGTCTCAGTTTCCTGAATAACTAGAATTCCAGGCGTGAGCCACCAGCGCTGTGCTTCAGGCCTTTCAAGTCCTGCCTCTCTGTTCCCTGCTCCGGACACATGCTCTATCCACACTGTGGAATTGTCTGTCCCCGCTCTGGCCTAGTGTTCCTCTTTGGCCTTCTAGTTGTCCCTTCCCTGTCAGGGCTGGCTGGCTTTCCTGGCGGCAAGCAGTCTGGAGACTCTCATGACATCTTTGTGGTGGGCAAGGCAGGCTGCCCCCGGCTGCCCGGGAGAAGGCCTCTGGCTGGCAGGGCCCAGGAATGCCTGGGGCCCCTGTCCCAGCCTTCTTGATGTCCACACCCCTCCCTGGACTCAGGGGGCACTGGCCACAGGACGGGACGTGGAGGGGTTCCAGGATGGGGTCCTGTCTCCTCAGGGAGGAGAATGGGAGCCTGGGAGTCCATCCTGCTTCGAGCCTGCCTCAGCAGGCACGCTGTTCCTGTGGATGGAGGGACGGGAGGGTAAGGAGAGCTGGGACCATGGGAAGAAGCCTTGCGGCCTTGGTCCTCACACCCAGTGCTGCTTCAGGGAGGGTCCTGGCTGGTCAGGCAGGCCTTGCTCTCACTCCCTGGCCCTGCTGGGCTGGTGGGGCGGCAGGGTGGACCTGGGCCTGTGGCTGCCTGGTGAGGGGCCAGCACAGCCACCTGCCAGCTCTACGCCCTGGCCAGGAGCAGCACTGATCACTCCCACCCTCCACCCCCGCTGCCCCCTGCCTGACTGCTCTTGCACCCCTCCAGGCCGCCCCAGCAGCCCCTTTCCCCACACCAGCCCTGGGCCCCTTCTCCCGAGGCCGGGCCTCCTCATAAATCCGAGCCACACTTGGTTCCGAGCAGGCCCCCTCCTGCCCGCCCGCCCTCTGCCGTCATTTCTGGCAGGCCTTGCAGTGAGCTCACTCATTACATAAGGCATGCGAGCTATTTCTTGGGGGAACAGCTCCCCCTTCGTGGGGCTCCATTTACCCTCGCCTTCTGCATTCTCCAACCACAAAGCCCAGGGAGGTCTGGGAAAGGCAGGCAAGACCCAAACTGGGTTGATGGGGGGGGGCTGTGCCCTGTCCCGCCTCCAGGCCCCTGCCTGCAACTGTATCTGCAAGGGGGGGGGGGGCTGCTTCCCAGATGCCCAGGACTGGGCACCCTAGGGAGTGGAGGGCAGAGACCAGGGGGGAAGGCAGGAAGGAAGGAGGGGAAGGAGGAGGGAGGCGGGAGGAAGGAAGAAGGGGCTCCGAGGGTGGACAGTCCCTTCCCCAAGATGGACTCTCCTCTCCGCTGGCACTCCAGGAGGCCTGAGGCTGCCGTCCCTTCCCAGGATGGCTGGGCCCGAGCCCGCCTTGCCCAGCCCGCAGCTGCATTCCACATTCCATTTGGTCAGGACAGAGGTTCCTGCCACCCCTTGAAGCACGTGTCTGGAAGGCCCCCCTCACCCCCTCCACGGGGTCTGCACGTTCTGTCCTGGGGACAAAGGCCCAGCTCCAGCCATCTGGGAAGTGGGGACCAGGACCTCCTGTGTGGCCGGGAAGGGAACCCAGGTGGTGCCACAGGTCCAGGGAGGCAGGTGGCCTGCGCTGGCCATGTCCAGGGGCCACCCCAGGCTTGCCCCCCACAGTCTGCCTGCAAGCGAGAGGCACCTTTCTCATGAGGCCGGCTATGCCAGTCGCTGTCCCACCCAGGCCCAGGAGGCAAGGACAGTCCTGTGCCCATCCCCCGTCCCCCCCCCCCCGCCTGCCTGCAGAGGCTGCCTGGGGAGGCCGGGACTTGGGCTGGGGGCAGGAAGCCAGCTCTACCCAGCAGGCTGGCCCGTCCCCTCTCTAAGGAAAGTATTCAGTGCAAGCAGCCTCTGCTCCCCACAAAGGAAAGGGGGTATGCTTGCCACCGCCCCTGAGGGAGCCTTTCCCTCAGGGCACAGACGCAGCAGGATGAGCGTCGAGGAGTGTGGGGGGGGCGTTCACACCCGGCACGGGCACCGGCACACCCCGTCCACGCCTGGCCTGGGTGCAGGGAGCTGGAAACCCCCAGTGGACCCCTCCTGCAGCCACGGGAACATATATTCCTTTCTCTTTTCAGACCGGGTTCTTGGAACTTACACCCTCTTGGGTTTGCTATTTTTACCCACCCTGAGCCTTCCGGTCTCCATGGTGACGCCTCCAAACAGCAGATTCCAGGCGGCAATGACGTCACCTCCCCTTTCCTGCCGCCCAGGCCTCTGAGCACTGCAGCCCGGACCCTTCCCCTCCCCCGCTAGCCTCCCCCCTCCCCCGGCCAAGACCCCAGGGTTCCACAGCCACACTGGGCCTGTCTTCCTCATGCTGGCCCGTCGTCAGCGTCCCTGGGAAGTGTCCCCCCACCCCCGCCCCCTGGGGCAGCCCTGCCGAGCCCCTTGGCAGAGGGCACGGGCCCAGGGGATTTGACCCAGAAGCAGCTGCCCTCCCACTCTGGGATCCCTGCCATGCCAGCAGCCCTGCCCTGTGGAGCTGCCACAGGCCCTAGCGGCTGGAAAGCAGGGGGCAGGCTGGCGCCAGCCTGCAGCCCGTCTGGCCTGGGAGCTCCTTGTGGCCCCTGACCAGCAGCCCGTTCCCAGGGGGGGGCCCGGTGCCACGGAACTTGGAAGGGGGTCAGTTTTGGATCAGGAACCAGTGAGCATCCAGACCCATCGAGGCCATCAGACCACTCTGGCCACAAGGCCTGGGCTATGGAGGGTCACTCTGAGTCCAGGTCTGCCAGGAGGAACCCTGAGTCTTGCCGTGGACTAAGGCATTAGCAGAAGCCGCCCAGAGTCTTGGAAGTGCTGGGAAGAAGGGACCGGTGTGATTTGGAGAGCTTGCTGTAGCCAGGGCTGTGCTCTGGGCCCAGACAGCCATGGAGGGACCCGATCCCGCCTGGGCCTTCTGAGCTAACACCTGGGGAGGGGGTACATACCGCCCACAGCCCCCACCGCAGCCCCAGAGGAAGGAAGGGGGAGCAGGGGGAGGTAAGAGCTTGTGGGCCTCGGACTGGAGCTGCGTGCTGCTGCCATAGCCAGAAGGGAAGGAGATGCCTAGCTGACCGTTCACGCATCCTCCTTGGCTCTTTACTTGGTCCCGGGGCTTGAGTCAGGGCCCGGCCGCTGTCCCTGAGCCCTTTTGCTAAGGCACACTCTATCACCTTGGGCCATAGCACCACTTCTGGTTTCCTGGTGGTTAAGTGGAGACGAGCGTCTCCCTGTCTCTCCCGCCCGGGCTGGCTGTGAGCTGCAGTCCCCCACCTCAGCCTCCTGAGTGGCTATGCAGACAGGCTTGAGCCCCGAGTGCCCCGCTCTTCTTAGCTCTTGACTGGCTGCGCTACAGAGGGGTGGAAGGGAGGTGGATTCTTGGCTCCAGCTTCTTCCTGCCCTCCCACTTGCTTTCAGGTAGGGAGTCTCTCACCTCACCCCCTGCCTCTGCCTGGCAGCGGTGGGTGCACCCACAGGCCTGGGCACGAGGCAGACAGCAGGCAGCCATCTCTAGAGCCCCACACAGACCCAGTCACTAACCAGGTGAGCACAGCAGGCAGAGGCTGGCCGTGGGGGCCTCACGCCAGCCCAGCCCCTGATTGCCCTGTCCTGAGGCTGGGACCAGGAGGACATTCTGAATCCCTGCAGAGCCTGGGACAATGGCTAGGCTGGCACAGGTAGATGTGGCTACACGAGGAAGGGGGGCAGAAGCTCTGAGTGGTCAGGGGGTGGGAGGGGAAAGAGGCCTCAGGGTTCCGTGGTGACGAGGCGGGCAGGAGGAGGGCTGAATGTCGAAGGGGGAAATTTCCCGGATGGGCCGCTTACCAAGCCCCAAATGACATAAGGCCGCCAAGCTCCACCGGCCTGTGGGCAGCCCCTGGGCTCTGTGTACCTTGGCCCCAGCCCTGCACCTCAGGGTTTTCGTGCCTGGCCCCAGGTCCTGGCCGACACTCCCCCACCCACTGGAGTGGTCCTCCCTTGCTCAGTCCTGCAGAAGCTGAGGGCCAGGAGAAGTGGGCATCTCGCCTTCGAGGGGAGGAGGGTGCTGCAAGTTAGACCCCGGGATAGGTGAGAATGTGAGCGGATCGCTCTCACCAAGCTTGCCAGGCAGAGCCAGCAGGAGACACAGCCTGTCCTCATGCAACACAGAGGCTTCCACGTTCCCCACTGGACCAGGCAGGGCTCGCAGGAGGGAGTCTAGTGGGGAGCTGGGGAGATGGCACAGGGGTTGGGGTTCCCTGGGAGGCGGGAGGCAGCATTCCCAGGGGAATGGCAGGCACAAGGGCTCTGAGGCAGGAGAGCCACTGGTTCTTCAGGGCCCGCGCTGGCGCTGAGGACATGGGGCAGGGGTGAGGGAGGGAGGGAGGAATGGAGACTGGATGGATGGCACGGGACCCCTAGGTTTACCCCCTGTGAGCCTAGGAGGCTCCCAAAGCCACAGCTCTACTGGCCAGGCTGGGAAGGCCCAGGGTTCTGGGGTCTCCTTGAGCCAAGAGCACCCTGTTATTCCCGCAGAAGAAAGGATGTGGAGTGGATGAGCGGAGACGGACATGGAGTAGATGAGGCTGTTTTCCTGAACATTTTGTTCCCAGCTCGGCCCCAGCCTGGCAGAGCCCTGGAGTGACGGGCCGGGGGAGGGCGCCACCTGGTCCAGGCCAAGCCCGGGAACCATGGCCACTGCCCTGCTGCTCCGGGCACGGGCACCTTAGCAACTTCAGAGGGTGGGAGGGAGGGAGGGCCCGACGCTTGGCACGTTTGGGCTTGGCTTTGTTGACCTGCCCACCCACTGTCCCACAGCACTGCAGGCCTGCTGCCAGCCTCCCCCACACCACACAGAGACCCAAGACCCCCACCCCCACCCCCACCCCATCCCTCCATCCCCCTCCAGGCTAGCACTGCCCAAGGTCTCCCAGCTCTGTGAGTAATATTTAACTTGGAAGAGGAGAAGTTAACAACAAGTTTGGATTGCAACCCACGTGCCAGGAGAGAAGGGAGGGGGAGGCATGTGGAGAGGAAAGGAGGGAGGAAGGGAGGGGGGAGGAAAGGAGGGGGAGAGGGCAAAGTTGAGAAGAAGAGAGAAGGAAGGGCAGGAGGCAGTGCTCATGGCAGCTCCAGCAGGGACCCCGGGGCCTTGGTTCCTTTGTGTGACCAAGGCCTTGGCTGAGGGCCACCGAGCTCAGGTCACTTGGCTGGCTGACCCATGTGGCTGAGCCCCTCCTCCCTCAAGCCTCAGTTTCCTCTACAGACACCATGGGTCAAGGCAGAACCCAGGGATCCCATTCTGAAGCAGAGAATCATACACACACACACACACACACACACACACACACACACGCATACACACACACACACACGCATACACACACACGCATACACACACACACGCATATACACACACGCACACGCACACGCACACACGCATATACACACACACGCACACGCATACACACACACACGCATATACACACACACACGCACACGCATACACACACACACGCACATGCACACACGCACACGCACGCACACACGCACACACACGCACACACACACGCACACACACACGCACACACGCACACACACATGCACACACACACACGCACACACGCACACACACGCACACACACACACACGCACACGCACGCGCACACACACACACACACGCACACACGCACACACACACACACGCACACGCACGCACCCACCAGCATTCCAAACACACGCGCACACACTGCTAGCAAAACAGCCCTGCCTGTAGCTCTGAGGCCTCAGCCCAAGCCTGGAAAAATCCATGAGGCAGAGCAAGGAGGAGTTTCCGGCGGGAGGGGAGGGCAGGCTTGGGGCGGAGGCAGGGCCCTTCCCGGGGCAGCTGTGCTGTCCCTTGAGGCCAGTCCCACGGGCTGACGGCCACGCAGCCGTGAGGCCAGGACTCCACTCAGCAGAAGCCTGGCTGTCCCTGGAACAGCTCCAGTCCTGCCTCCATCGAGGCTCTGCAGGAAGGGGAGGGGGGTTCCGTGGAGGTGGTGTGGGGGAGCCATACTAGGGGACTGGGGCACTCACCTTCCCGCCTCCATCCAAACGCCCTCAGAGCCCTGGGGCACCTCCAGCACTGTGGTCTTTCCTCCCTCACCAACCCACAGTGAGCCCCAAAGGGACAGGCCACCCTGGGCCCCACGCCACTCAGGACCTGTGCCACCCCATCAACAGGACTGAGGTCGGCCAGAGCCCCGGGCCCAGCACCAGGCGAAACACAGCCCCCGCTCCTCAGCCCCAGACAGGCCTGTGGGTTCCCGGTCACAGAAGTGAAGCTTCCCTGGTCCCCCTGGAGAAATGACCTCCGGGCCCCACAGCGGCTACGGGCTGCAAGGGGATGCAACTCCCTAGGACTCTTTTTTTTCTTTTTGTGCCAGTCCTGGGGCTTGAACTCAGGGCCTGAGCACTGGTGTTGGACTCTCTCAAGGCTAGCGCTCCACCACTTGAGCCACAGCTCCACTCTGAGCTTCTCCTATGTATGTGGTACCAAGGAATCGAACCTGGGTCTTCGTGCATGCTAGGCAAGCACTCTACCACTAGGCCAAACTCGCAGCCCCCGAGGACTGTGTCTTAGGGACAGGCCCCAGGACCTTCCATGCTCTTCTGCCTCCTTCTTGACACCCCAAACCCAACCACTGTCCACCTCCCCCTAAGCACACGTGGGAGGGGCACTGCCCATTACCGGGCAGTGGGCAGCTCTGGCTCTCTCCCCAGAGGAGCCAAGCCTGCGTGGAAACTCCCCTATCCATTCCTGGTCCGACGCTACCACCCTTCCACCTTCCAGCCACGCCCACATCTTCTGCCCACCAATGAGCACTGGCCTTCGGTTCAAGCTGAAAAGAAGAAACTGAGGCTCGGCCCCTCCTCTCTCCTGCAGGGGGATATTTTCTGGGCCCACAGTCCAGAAGGACTGACAGGTAAGGCACAGAGGGCTGGGCTTGGAGTGGGTGGGCAGGTCTCTGTGCCCCCTGGTGTGGCTCCCCTAGGACTGTCCCCTGGGAAGGGGCGTCAAGAGAGACACCCAGCCCCACAGCCCTGTGTGCAGAGCGTGCTGTGGGACCCGGCCTCTGCTTTCCAGCGTCTGGTCACTTTCTGCAGCCCTGGGCATTGACGTGTGTCTAGGCCAACGGGAGCCACACTTGACAGCAAGGGCTGGGCTGGCAGTGTGCACGCACACTCACGACTTGTACACAGATTATTTCCCTGCTGTACCAGACACGGTGATGATAAATGAAGGGAGCCGGGCGCGGTGGCTCACAACTCATCCCAGCTCCTCAGGAGCCTGAGATCTGAGGATCGAGGTTCAAAGCCAGCTCGGCACAGTAGGACCCTAGACTCTAATCTCCAGTATCCTCTAGGAAATGGGAAGTGGCTCCTGGCTCCAGGGCAGGGCGGTGGCCTTGAGCTGAGAGCTCAGGGACAGCACCCAGGCTGAGTTCAAGCCCCAAGACCCACAAAACACAACAGAGCAAAAAATGACATGAGCCTCCCTCCCCTCTCTCGCCTCTCTGGAGGGGGCTCCTGTCCACGCCTGTGGGAACGGCTGGCGACGTGGCCTGCGTGCACCTGCAGGTGAGATGGCCCGCGGGGGCGGCTGTGGGAATTAACCTGGCCAGGGGCAGCTCCCAGCCCCCGTGCCCTGCAGAAGGCCGGAGGGTCACAGGCCATCCCAAGGACACAGCACCAGCGCCTCTCAGGGGCTGACAGGGCGACAGCAGAATGCCGTGGCGAGGAGGAGCAGGCTCTGGGGATCAGCTGGAGGAGGGCCTTCAGTGGGCACCAGCTGCCCACTGGACAGGGCATTCAGGAGGTGGCTCGGACAGGCCCGGCTGCCAACCCAAGCCCTGAGTGTCTCCCCTGCTCAGGCTGCTGCCCAGGGCAGTTCTGGGGAACCAGGGTCTTGTCTAACTCCACCTCTAACCCAGGCAAGGCCTTGGGGCGCTGGCCACACCCCCAGGCACCCGCTCTCTCCGTGAAGTGGTGGACAGGTCTGCATCACGGCTGACCGGTCACAGCAAGGTGAGCCACGCAGGCCATGGCTTTCGGCAGCACTCGCCCCTGGGGACAAGACAGTGGGCCTTGGGCAGGTCCTCGCTGGGGGCGCATCAGGCTGGCCTGGGGGAGGAGCGGGCCAGTGGCTGGGACTGGCCCCCGACCCCCATGGGGGACCCACAGCGAGCGTCCTGACACCTCCCACGCCTTGGCCTGCCCTGGACCATGGCATGGGTAGGCGGGAGGTGGGTGTGAGGCCTGCTCGCCGTTTTTGCTGGCTCACTGGACAGGCAGCCTGGGAGCCTGGGAAAAGGGGCAGGGTGTGGGGGCCTTGGGGAGGCCCACTGTCCAGCTCAGAGGGGCAGGCAGGGGAATGCCCCACATCACACCCCTCCTGCCATGCTGGCAAAGGTTCACACGGAATGGGGTGACAGCTGAGGCCCACAGTGATGGGGGTGCAGAGGGGATACGGAGGGTCCAGGGAAGAGAGAAGCACCTGCTGAGGTGCCAGAGAAGGAAGGAGAAGACCCGGGACTCGAAGCTGGGGTCTTGGTTTGCCAGGTTGGTCTGAGCCTGGATCCTCAGTGGTCCTCCAGGGAGCACAAGGGTGGGGGAGAGGAATACTGGGCCCAAAGGCTTTCAAGTCCTCTTCCCTGACACTCTGCGAGGCTCCCCAGGAACAAGCACAAGCCATACCCCCCGGGGGTTGTACTTCTTTCCTTCCTTCTCATGGGCGTTCTGGTGCCCTCTAGGAGGTACTGTCAAACTCTGAGAAGCTGCTCACTGTGCACGTAGCCCTGATCCTCTGGTGGGGTCTGGCTTTTCCACTGGCCTCATCTCCCAGTCCTCCCAGGAGGAGGACTCTGTGGGCTAGAGTGCAGATTTCAGCACAAGGGGCTTGCTTAGCATGCCAGAGGCCCTGGGTTCAAGCCCTACCACCAGAAAAACAAAAGACCTCCTTCCGAAAAAAAAAAATCCCAAACAAAAACAAACACAAAGCCAGAGGCACTCAGCAGCGGTGGGGGCCAGGCCTCCCGTGGCTTGTCAGCTTCTGGTGTCTCCAGCACCTGGAGAGTGCAGGGGCGGCTGGCAGGTGGCTGTGACAGGCACTGGACCGGTGTCACAGCGCCCAGGCTGCGCCTTCTGCTGATGACTTTGCTCAGCGCAGCCAGGATCTGCTATGGACGGCTCCACGAGGGCCGTGGAGACAGACGGGGCCTGGCTGTGCTGTGGGAGGGCCGAGGTGGACATGAGCACGGGGTCAGGGCACCAGAGCAGAGCCCGCCTCCTGGACAGAGGCCTGACATGGACAGGGTCCTGGGCAGGAGAACCCCAGGGAGGGCGCTGCCTGCCTGCTGTGAACGCGGACAAGTGAGCAGGCGGGACAGCAGGCAGATGCCCCTTAGCTGCGTGTGTGTGTGTGTGTGTGTGTGTGTGTGTGTGTGTGTGCGTGTGCGTGCATGCATGCGCGCAGGTGCCCGTACTGGAGTTTGAAGTCCGGGCAGGTCACTCTGCCTTAGCTGTTTCACTCAAGGTTGGCACTCTACCACTTGAGCCACAGCTCCGCTTCTAGCTAGCTTTTTTGGTGTTTAATTGGAGGAGTCTCACCGACATTTCTGCCTAGGCTGGCTTTGAACCTTGATCCTCAGATCCCAGCCTCCTCAGCAGCCTGGATTGCAGGCGTGACCGCTGCACCCAGCCTCCTTAGCTCCGAGAGCTGAGATGGACGCTAGCCTGATTTCTGGCGGTCCTGGCCATACCTTGGCCGTGAGGAGGTACTGGGGTGGGGGGCAGGGCACCTGCCTGGCCCGGGCCCCTGACCCTGCGTGTGGGCCTGAATGCTTGGACTGCTGCCGGGTAGCTTCTGTGATGTCGCCCAGGCAACACTCTCAGCAGCCTGTCTACCTGGCACTCCTGTGCCCATGCTGCCATGCCTGGCTCCAGGCAGTCTTGCCCGTGGAGCATCCAGGCCCACAGATGTGCCCCCCAGCTGTGCCAAAAGCTGCCTGGGTGATGGGTGGCCCAGGCCCTCAGCCTTCCTCTTGCAGCCAGCAGGTCTTGCCAGGCACCTGCACAGACGCCCGCTGCTCTGCCATGGCGGGGGGGATTGGAATGCAAACAGCTGAACACCACAGACGCGAACCCATGCAAGCTGACCACTGCAGATTCCATCTGGAGACTGAAAGCCTGTGCTGCTTCTAGGCGGGTTGTGTGGCCAGCCTGATCCCATTTGCAGGGTAGGCCAGGGTGAAGCCCAGCGCTCAAGAAGCCAAGGAAACTAGAGCAACCTGCACTGCTCCACAGCTCCAGCTCTATGAGGGGGACACGTCAGGGCCCCGCTGGGACCCTGGGGAGGTGAGATGCCCACCATGGTGGACGCACAAGGCCAGGCCAGTGGGAAGACAGATGGCGCCCAACAATCCCTGTTTCTGGAAACAGCTCCTGGGGTGGAGTTGAGGGCTTCCTTTAGGAGGCGTCCCCAGTGGTGGCAGAGCCCACGAGAGAGGCCCACATGAAGGCTGCTGCCCACAACATCTGCTGTTTTGCCCAGCGCAGCCTCCTGAGAGACGCAAGTATTCTGTAAACAAAAAAAAGCCTTATAAAAACGGCTGTTTCAGGGACCAGGAGCGTGGCCTGGTGGTAGAGCGCTTGCCTCACATGCACAAAGCCCTGGGTCCGGATCCTCCGAACCACATTCACAGAAAAAACCAGAAGCGGTGTGAGGCTCAAGTGGTGGAGCTCTGGCCCTGAGACAAGGACAGGGCCCAGGACTGACAAAAAGAAAAGGCTCAGGGCCTCTCCTTCCCAGGCCGGTTTCTGACAAGGATCCTCAGATCTCAGCCTCCCGAGCAGCTCGGACTGCAGGTGTGAGCCACTGGTGCCGGGCTCACCAAGTTCCACTTTACACCCGAGTGTGGTCAATCATGGTAACTCATTTCCACTTACTCCATGAGGGTCCTGCGGACGGGGGGCTGGGCAGCGGTGGCCACACTGGGTGGCCACGCCCCCTCGGCTCTACCCTTGTGGAGGGATGACACTGGCCTCACCTGGTGCCCTCCCTGGTGGCTGTGGGCCAATGACACGACCAGGGAGCAGCCCCGAGCGGCATCTTTCTCGGGTGTCCTGGGAGCCCCAATCTCAGAGGACGCTGGCTCTGCCAGATGGTGCCCTCTGGCCTGGGGTCAACAGCCAAGCATACATGAGGCCAAGGGTAGCCAGAGCCAGGGGACAGTGGGCCCACCTCCGGTCCCAAGGGCCTCGGACATCTGCCTGGTCAGGCCTTAAAGGAGCCCAATGTCCTGGGGCCAGCCCTCAGCCTGCACAGTCAGCTAGGCTGACCACACCTCCCTCCCCTACCTCGCTCTGCTCCTCCTATGCCAGGCGGAGGGGACCTGAGATCCCAGCAGGAGGGGCCTGGAGGAGCTGGGGCTCTGAGGACTCTGGGGAAGCTCCCAGTTCAGGCCCGGTGGGGGCTGGGGCCTCCTGCCTGGAAAAACTGCAGCCAGGGCAGCCGTTGAGCACAGGGGCCGCTCCCGTTTCTGCCTGGGGGCCAACGCCAGGAGAGAGGCCAGGATGCCTCACCCAGGCCCGCACTTGGGCCAGTCAGCACGGGCCCTGGCCTGGCTGCTGGCTGTGTGGAGGCCTCCTTGGGCAGCAGCTGCCAGATCTGCACCACCTCTTGTGAGGGGCCGGGCTCGGGCTCAGGTGCGCTCCCAGGCTGGGCTCCGGCTCTGGTGGGCTCGGGCTTGGTGGGCTCCGGCTTGGTGGGCTCTGGCGGGCTCCGGTTCTGGTGGGCTCCGGTTCTGGTGGGCTCCTGGGTTGTGCTCTGGCTCGGTGGGCTCCTACTCGGGTGGGCTCCCAGGCTGGGCTCTGGCTCGGTGGGCTCTGGCTCTGGTGGGTTCCACTCTGGTGGGCTCCGGCTCTGGTGGGCTCCAGCTCGGTAGGCTCTGGCTCTGGTGGGCTCCTGGGAGGTGCTCCGGCTTGGTGGGCTCCTGCTCGGGTAGGCTCCCAGGCTGGGCTCCGGCTTGGTGGGCTCCGGCTCTGGTGGGCTCCGGCTCTGGTGGGCTCCCGGGCTGAGCTCCGGCTCTGGTAGGCTCCGGCTGGCTGGGCTCTGGCTCTGGTGGGCTCCGGCTCGGTGGGCTCTGGCTCTGGTGGGCTCCTGGGGCTGGGCTCCAGCTCTGGTGGGCTCCGGCTCTCGTGGGCTCCTGGGCTGGACTCCGGCTCTGGTGGGCTCCTGGGCTGGGCTCTGGCTCAGTGGGCTCCTGCTCGGGTGGGCTCCCAGGCTGGGCTCCGGCTCGGTAGGCTCCGGCTCTGGTGGGCTCTGGCTCTGGTGGGCTCCTGGGCTGGGCTCCGGCTCTGGTGGGCTCCGGCTCGGTGAGCTCCGGCTCTGGTGGGCTCCCGCTCGGTGGGCTCTGGCTCTGGTGGGCTCCTGGGGCTGGGCTCCAGCTCTGGTGGGCTCCAGTTCTGGTGGGCTCCCGGGCTGGGCTCCAGCTCTGGTGGGCTCTGGTTCTGGTGGGCTCCTGGGCTGGGCTCTGGCTCTGGTGGGCTCCGGCTCTGGTGGGCTCTGGCTCGGTGGGCTCCAGCTTGGTGGGCTGGGTTCTGGTGGGCTCCGGCTCTGGTGGGCTCTGGCTCAGTGGGCTCCGGCTCAGTGGGCTCCGGCTCTGGTGGACTCCTACTGGGCTGGGCTCCAGCTCGGTGGGCTCTGGCTCTGGTGGGCTCCCCCGCTGTCCTGGTCTGGTGGACTCTCAGGGGCCATGCTACCCCCTCTCACACTGTGGTGCACTCCTGTCATCAGGACACACAGGAGGGACACTTTGATGGACGGGGAACCACGGCACATGGCAGGAAGGATCCATGGAGACTAGGAATGTGGGGACAAACCATCTGAGCTCATCAGGGTGCCGGCAAGCCTGGGGAGCCAGGGTCCAAGGCGTCCCTGGCAGCCGCCTGTCCTCGCCCAGGCTGCGGGGAAGCGGCGGGGCCTGGGCCTCTGCTGCCACCGAGTGGTCGGTGGTGGGGTTGCCCCGCAAAGGGCCAGGGCCGCCCGCCCTTCCTCCAGCCCTGGGCTCCCCCTCCTGGTCGGCCTGCTCCACTCTGCAGGGAGGCCTACAAGGCTGACCCTAGACGCGCAGGACCTGAGGAGGGGAGGAGGGACCCCGAGGCCTGGACCCCGAGGAGGGACCCCGAGACCTGGACCCCGAGGAGGGACCACGAGACATGGACCCCGAGTCCTGGACCCCAAGGAGGGACCCGAGGAGGGACCCCGAGGCCTGGACCCCGAGGTCTGGACCCTGATGAGGGACCATGGACCCCGAGGAGGGACCCTGAGATATAGACTCCGAGGCCTGGACCCCGAGACCTGGACCCCGAGTCCTGGACCCCAAGGAGGGACCCGAGGAGGGACCCCGAGGAGGGACCCCGAGACATGGACCCCGAGGCCGGAAGCTCAAGCCCGGGACCCCGAGGCCGGTGCTGGCCCAGGCATCCCCTCGGGTCCCCTTGGCCGACTCCCTCTCCAAGGGGAGCGTCTGGGCCTAGGTCCCAAATCTTCCACTCCAACAAAGAGGTCCAGCCGGGGAGACGGGGGCGGGGGGCCGGTGGGGAGCCCGGGGATTCGGCCCCGTCTAGTCGGATGCCCCGCCCCGCGGCCCCGCCCTCCAGAGGCCCCGCCCCGTGACCACGCTCCCCGTGGGCCCCGCCCTCCCGAGGGCCCCGCCCCGTGACCACGCCCCGCAACCCGCCCTCCTCCCGAGGCCCCGCCCCGTGACCACGCCCCGCAGCCCCGCCCCCGTGGGCCCCGCCCTCCCGAGGCCCCGCCCTGTGACCACGCTCCCCGGAGGCCCCATCCCCGGAGGCCCCGCCTCTCCCTCCCGCCGGACGCGCGCGCCGGGCGGGCGGATGCAGGCGGCGCGGAGGCCGCCGGGGAGGCTGAGCCGCCGGCGGCCGCCCCGGGACGGGTGAGGAGGGGCCGGGCGGGGCGCGGGGCCGGGCCCACGTGCGCCCCGGTCCCTAACCTCGCCCCTCCGCCCCCGCCAGGCTTCCCCCGGGCTCTGCCTCCGAGGGCGCCGAGAGCGAGCCGTGGGCGGCCCTGCTGCGCGCGGCCGGCGTGGGTCGGAGCCCGGACTGCGAGCCGCTGCCCGCCCTTCCTCGTCAGGTGGGTCCGCCGGGCGGGGCGGGGGGACGGCGGGCGCGGGGCGGGGGACGCGGGGCGGGGCCTGGACGGGGCGGGGCCTGGGCGGAGCCCGGGCGGGGCGGGGGGGGACGGCGGGTGCGGGGCGGGGCCGAGGCCGGGGCGGGGCCTGGGCGGGCCCGAGCTCTAGGCGGGGCCCGGGCGGGGCCGGGGCCTGGGCGGGGCGGGGGGGGGGGGACGGCGGGTGCGGGGCGGGGCCGAGGCCGGGGCGGGGCTTGGGCGGGGCCGAGCTCTAGGCGGGGCCTGGTCTGGGCGGGGCCCGGGCGGGGCCGGGGCCTGGGAGGCGGGGCCTGGCCTGGGCGGGGCGGGGGGGACGCGGGGTAGGACGGGGCCCGGGCGTGGCGGGGGACGCGGGGCGGGGCCTGGGAGGCGGGGGTACCGGCCCGCAGCCCCCGCCTCCGCTCCGCAGGACCCGGAGCCCCGCCCCGCCGGCCCCGCTCCCCTCGAGGTCTTCACCGTGGGATCCCAGGCCTTTTCCTGGACGCCCTTTCCGCCGGCCCCAGGGGCCCCCGGCGGAGCCCGCCGGCCCCGGGAAGGACGCCCGGTGCCTGATTCCAGCGGGGCCCCCAGCGCCCAGGAGCCGCCGCCGGGGCAGGGGCCGCGGGCCCTGCAGAGCTGCCCCCCGTGCGGGAAGGAGACCGACCCCCAGTGAGTGCCAGAACCCGGGGCAGGGAGCCATGCCTGGGGGCTCGGAGGGGAGGAGGAAAGGGGGAGGAGGAGAGAGGGGAGGGGGGAGAGGGGAGGGGGGAGAGGGGAGCCCCGGGGGGAGAGGGGAGGGGGGGAGAGGGGAGCCCTGGGGGGAGAGGGGAGGGGGAGAGGGGAACCTGGGGGGGGGAGGGGAGAGGGGAAGGGGGGAGAGAGGAGCCCGGGGGAGAGAGGAGCCCGAGGGGAGAGGGGGGCCCTGGAGGGAGACGGGGGGGGGGGGGGGGGGGGGGAGAGGGGGCGGGGGGAGAGGGGAGAAGGGGAAGGGGGGAGAGGAGAGGGGGGAGAGGAGAAGGAGGGGAGGGGGGAGAGGAGAAGGAGGGGAGGGGGAGAGGGGAGGGGGGAGAGGGGAGGGGGGGAGGGGGGAGAGGAGAGGGGAGCCCCCGGGGGAGAGGGGAGGGGGGGACGGGAAGGGGAGGGAGAGGAGAGGGGAGCCCCAGGGGGAGAGGGGAAGAGGGGAGAGAGGAGCTCGAGGGGAGAGGGGGGCCCTGGAGGGAGACGGGGGAGGGGGGAGCCCGAGGGGAGAGGGGAGGGGGAGCCCGAGGGGAGAGGCCCTATGAGCCCCCTGCCTCCCCAGCCAGCCCAGCCCAGAGAAAGGAAAACCAAGTCTCACACCTGCAGGCCGGTGGGCCGGGCCTCGGCTCCAAGCCAGCCCTGGGTAGTGAAATCTGGGAGGCTTATCTCCACTGACCCAGCAAAAAGCTGGGAAGGGGGCATGGCTCGAGTGGTAGAAGCACCAACACGAGCACAGAAGCCTAGGGGAGCCCCTGCAGCCCGAGTCTTAGTCCTGTCAAGGTGTGCACTTCCTGTGCGGAAAATGAACTCTGTTCCAATGACGGGGTCCAGTTTGGGGTTCTGCCCCTGGGCTCCATGCCAGAGGGTCGGGGGCATTTTCATCCCCTCCTCCCAGGAGCCCAGGGGGGCCCCCAGCCCCGGAAATCCCATGACTGCCCCTGGAGCAGATGACATTTTCAAGATGTCCTTTTTTTTGAGTCTTGTCTCTCCCTGTTTATGGAGATAGGACCCACTTGCACTGCCATGTTGAATCCAAGCTGCTCCCTGAGCTGGGCTGAACACAACCCCCAGTTCCTGCCAGGTTGAGTCAGGACAGCCATGGGAAGCAGAAATAGCCTAGAAAGGGGGTGGGCTCTCTAGTTAGTCAAGGACACTTCCAAACCAAAACACCAAGCCAGCAAGGCCTGGCTTTTCCACTGGGTGACATCTTCATCTGTCATGGTGGAGGCCCTGGGCCCGCCCCATCCGGCCCCCCCTCGCTCATGGACTGGTTTGTGGTTTGGCCCAGGACAGGTTGTGGCTGGCCTTGTGTGCGTGTGCCCACCTGCGTCCCTAGCCTTACTTCTGGCTGGGTACCAGCCACCCTGCCTGTACAGCCACGCCAGAGCTTGCGCCCAGCACTGTTCCTCCTCTCTTGATTGTCCCCAGCTGACCCAGGCCAGCCCTGGCAGGAAGAATGTTTTCAAGGCCATGGGGCCTTGGCTTTTGCATGGACAGGCGCCGTGACAGGAGCGCCAGGCCAGGCTGCCGGAACGTTTTCTCCCAGAGTCCGGGCTCCCGAGGCCAGTGGTTCTGATGTCTCTGCAGGGCTTGCATTTCCAGAGGGTCTAAAAAGATTGTGGAGCAGAGGTTGAGTAGGGGAGCAAGTGGCTCTCATTTTGAGCATTCTTGCACGGTTGCGTGAAGGCTTGGCAGAGAGCCTGGATTTCTGGTGTGGGGCGTGGGGAAGTAGATTCAGGTCCTAGCGTGTCACCGGACCCTGAAGGAGAGAGCGCGCCTGCTGGGCCAGAACTCAGCCCCTGAGGCTGCGGCTCCTTCTGGCCTCCCCTGCACAGTGCTCTGGGGCTGCACTTGGTTGCAAAAGATGCAACACAAGAAGGCCATCTGGGTGCGGGGGCCAGCCTGGCAGACCCTGCCGTGAGCACCCTGTCGGGTGCATCCTGAGGAGAAGGCCGTCCCCTTCCCAGGGGGCTGGCACAGCCCCCACCATTTCCTCCGTGTCCTAGCTTTGTCCCAGTCACTTCAGGGTGACAGGGGCATCTGCCAGTCTTGGGCTTGAACTCGGGGCCTGCACACTGTGGTTGGGCTTTCTCAAAGCGAGAACCCTACCCCCTAAGCCAGGGCTCCACTTCCAGCTTTTACTGTGTATGTGGCACTGAGGAATTAATTGGACCTAGGTTTTTGTGCGTGCTAGGCCAGCACTCTACCACTAGGCCACACTCCCAGCCCTGCTTTTTTTTTTTTTTTTTTTTTGCCAGTCCTGTGTTTGAACTCAAGGCCTGAGCCCTGTCCTTGGACTTTCTCAAGGCTACAGCTCTACCACTTGAGCCTCAGCGCCACTTCCAGCTTTTTTTCTATGTATGTGGAACTGAGGAATCGAACCCGAGTCTTCGTGCATGCTAGGCAAGCACTCTACCACTAGGCCAAACTCCCGGCCCCCTGCTCATTCTTTTTGAGATAGGGTTTCACTCCCTGTCGGGGACTGTGCCACCTTGTCTAGCTGTGTTGGGGTAGGGGTGTCTTAGGTTTTCTGCCCAGGCTGGCCTGGAACTGAATAGCTAGATTACAGGATGAGCCACAGACACCCAGCTGCCTGTCCCCTGCCTGTTCCTGTGAACTCGAGGCTTCACATTTCCTAGGCAGGTCTCTGCCACTTGAGTCACGCCCAGGCTGGCCTTGCACTGTGGTCCTCCAGTGTCTTCTAAGGAGCTGGAAGCACGGGAGTGAGCCCGAGGCCGGTGGGCTTGGCACTGGAACTCTTCAGCCATGGTGTGTAAGGTCTTTTCGGCAAGACTGGGCATACTCCAGGCACGCCGCTAGCCAGCGGGCAGGCCCTGGCAGCTCTGTGAACCCAGCCTGCAGTGCCCACACGCAGCCTGCATGGCCGTCAGTGGGTCACGTGAGGTGGGAGGCAGCGCTGCCTGCTGTCCAGGTGCTGATCAGGCTCTCGGGCCCTGGGCAGGTCTCCCTCCAGAGCCCGTCTCAGGGCTGGGTGGGGGTCCCTGCTGCCACTGCATCCTGGGTGGCACCGGACCCTGCTTGCAGTGCCTAGTGGGCTGCTTTTCTGAAGAACCTGGTCTGTCGTGGCCATGGGTTGATGGCTGGGCCCAGTGCTTGAGCTTCTGTTGTGCACAGGTCCTGGGTGCCAGAGGCTCTGCCCTGCCTGTGGCCTGCAGCTGGGCAGGGGTCTGGGGTGCATGGATGCTAAGTGAAGACCTGGTTGAAGCCTCCCGCCTGTGGGCTTTCCTGGACAGCAGGGCTTGGCCAGGGCCTTGAAGGCAAGGGGAGCTGGGGAGGGCAGGGCTCGTCCACCCCCACTGCTGGCTGGAAGGTGTGGCAGGGAGGGGCGAGTCGGTGACCCCTCAGTGGATGCGTGATCTATTCTCTTTTTCCCCTCAGGCTGGACCCGCTGGGCATGGACGGCCACATAGCCCAGTGCGTGGCAGAAGGCACAGAGGACGTGGCGTGGTGAGCCCGAGAGGCCTGTGCTGGGCCCAAATACAGACGTTTCTGGCGTTCAGCGCTGTTTCTGCTCACTGGTGGTCCTGGGGGCCGGGGCGGGTGGGGGATGCTCCCGCAGACCAGGCAGTGGACTGTCCACAGCTGTGGCCTCCTTTCTTCCTGTGCTCAGATGCCCGCACCGTGCAGACAACCCTCACGGTGGAGACCTCCCTCTGCGCTGGGGACGTGGGGGCCTCGGGCTGACGGCGCAGGTCGGGAGGTGCTGGTGTGGCAGGCACCTGGCACGCGAGCCTCCACACGAGGAGCAGGACATGAAGGACAGGCAGATGCTCGAGGCTGGCCTGGGAAGGCGGCTCTCCTCTCCAGGGATGTGCCCAGGAGGGCGGGGCAGAGGGCAGGTCAGGGACCTGAGCATGGTGGCTGAGAGGTCCCAGGACTGGCTGGGGTGCAGGTGGCATATTCAGCTCAGGTCCAAAGGTTCTGGCCCAGGCGGCCAGGGCAGGACCTGTTCATCTGAGGTCAGAGACTGGAGAGCCAGGAGCTGGGGCGCCATGTTGAGTCTGGAGTCCCGGCACAGCCAGGGAGAATGCACCCATTTGATTTCTTCCACGGATTGGGGGTGCCCACCAAGGGCAGTTCTCCCTCGAGGTGTCCTGATGGTGTGGTCCTGAGCATCAGGCTCGTACATCTAACACACCCTCTGGAAGAGCACAGCTGGAGAGGCAGAGGGGCTTGGAAAGAGAGGGCACCCAGGAACCACTGCCGACATCAGCAGAGGAGCCAGCAGGCTGCAGCAGAAAACCACTCTGAGGTGAGGGCGGGCAGTCTGCTGTGGGTCTGTCTGTCCCAAGAAGCTTCTGGAAAACCTATTTCTGTGCACATGCTGGGTCGGGGGCTTGAACTCAGGGTCTGGGCATCATCCCTGAACTTTTGTGCTCACAGCTGGTGCTTTCCCACTTGAGCCACAGCTCTACTTCTGACTTTGGCAGGTTGAGTGGAGGTGAGAGCATAGGCTTCCCTGCCCAGGCTGGCTCTGAACCCAGATCCTCTGATCTCAGCCTCCTGAGTGGCCAGGGTGGCAGGCGTGTGTGAGCCAGTGGGCCCAGCGGAAACTTTAGGTCTGAGACTGGCACTCAGACTCCATCCCTGGCACCTTGGCACATCTCCAGCCCCAGCGCCTTTCTTTTCCTAACAGAAACAAGAACAATAGAACATTTTCATCCAAGTTTGTTTAATTACCGGGTGTGAGGACTGTGAAAGGCTGTCCGGGAGACACATCCAGCTCCTGCACAGGCCGCTGGGGCTCACGCGCTTTCACAGGACAAGGGCTCTCCAGCCTGGGGCCATTGGCAAATGTTAGGGTTTCCCCCAAACCACACTTCAATACATGCTCCTCTCCTTTGCATTTATATAACAAATTGCTGAGTACAAACTAATGATTCTGATGGTGCGGTGTGATTCCCACATCCGCCTCAGATGCCAGCAGCCTGGCTGTGCCCAGGGGAGTGGCCAGGAGAGGCTGGGGAGACGGTGGACGCCAGGGCCCCGGGTGCCGGCGGCTGTGCTGAGGGCAGATGGGACCTCGTGGGCCTCGGGGCCCTCAGACACCACACCCTGGTTGTGAAGTTGGCTCCCGTTCTGCTTTTGTTTTTAGACCAGTCCCTGGAGACGGCGTCCCCGTTGGGCACTGGTAGTGCGGGCTGGAATGTGACCAGAGGTGAACCCCACGTGGGGCAGAGAAGCCAGGGCCCATGGGCCCCTGGGCGGTGGCAAGATGGGGTGACAGCCTCATCTCCATTCTCTAGCTGTGGCTGTACCAAGCCACCCAACTTGGGAAGCAGCCTGGCTCACGCCACCCACTGTGGGGCTCTCGCCCGGCCGGGCGCTCCCATGGCGTCCAGGGCTGGCCTTCCCTTATGCCGCATCTGTGGCGGGGGCAGTGCGCTCCAGGGCTAGGGGTGGCACACGTGTCTTCACAAGGTTCTGAGTATTGTGTTACTGATAAAAAGGGATTTTCCCCAAATCCCGTACTAGTAAGATGTCTAGGAGGCCCTGGCTAGTGTCTTCAGGACACATTTTGTGTGTATTCGGTCTCAACTTTTTCTTTTTGGTGTGCTAGCACTGGATTAAATCTCCACAGCCCCGTTTCCCTCCTGACAGGCCAGCGAGCCGGGAGCAGTGCCCCTGCCCACACCAGCTCCCTCCGCGTGCCACGTGTCGTGTTGGGTGTTAGAACCTGGAGCTTACCGGGGCGTGGCCAAGGTCAGGGGCGGCCGCCGTCCTGCGTGGGACGCTGCGTCTCGCCTGCGGGGCAGCGGCTGGGCAGTGGGAGTCTTGGGGACACCCGGCAGTGCCACTCAGAAAAGAGGCAGCGGAGGGCAGCTTCAACATCAGCGGTACACTTTATTCCCCAGGACAATGCACGCGCCCTTTCCCGGGGGGCACGCAGCGCAGGGCTGTGTCTCTGCGGAGAATGCACCTTGGGTGGTGTGAGCGTGTCCCCCTCTGCAGGGCCACCACGCTGGACAGACGCGATGCAGGCACAGCAAGCGATGCCTCCAGCACAAAGCCTGCCTCCTGGGGCCAGGCACAGGGCTGCTTGGCCCAGAGCACCCGCCGGGCGCCTCCCTCCACGGTCTGGGCAGCCAGCGTCCCTCCCTGGCTGCCTGGGGCCACGTGCCCAGCCTGGCATGCATACGCTGTGGTTAGGATGAAGGTACAGGGTCATTCACAGGTGTGTCCACGACAGAGACGCACGGCACCTCACACAGACTCCTCGGTGGAGAGCAGAAGCGGGTTGATGTACTCAAAGCCCTCGAACTCGGACTGGTCAATCCTCTTTATGACGTCCCTGGGAGTGCAGGACAGAGTGCGCTGTGACTGCCAGGGCACTCCCTAGCCTGGAGAAGCCTGTCCTCCCTGGGCAGGCGCTGGGCACCACTGGGGGGGGAGGCTCCCCATTGTTGGTCGGGCCTGAACTCAGGGCTGGGTGCTGTTCCTGAGCTTTTTTGTTCAAGGCTGGTGCTCTACCACTTAAGCCACAGCTGCACCTCTGGTCTTTTGCTGGCTACTTAGAAATAAAAGTTTTATGGCCTTTGCTGCCCAGGCTGGCTTTGGGCCCTGACCTCAGATCTCAGCCTCTGGCGTCTGACGGGCCCCTCCCCCTGGACTTACTCGTCGTCTGGGGTCAGCTGCACGGGCTCACTGGTGAACTGCGTGTCGAAGTTGTCCAAGCCATAGTCGTCTGTGATCTGGGGCTGGAAGGGCGGCAGGGCCTGCTTCTTTTCCAGCTGGGAACGAAGCCCAAGGAGGGTGGGTCAGCAGCGGGCTTGGCCAGGCTGAGCCCTCAGCATGCGCTTGTGGCTCCAGTGGCTGCAGGAAGTTCCGCCTGGCACCCGAACACCAACGGTGTTTCCTTAAAACATCAGACCTGAGGGGAGCTGCACTGCCAGAAAGACTCAGCTTGAGCTAAAAAATGCTGGGAGTGTGGGCTGCATGGACTACAGCCTGGTGTAGAAGAGGAGCCCCGGGCCAGTGGCCTCCAGTCGCTGGAACCAACCTCCCTCCCTCCCTGGACACTGTCCCTGAGCTTTCTGGCTCAAAGCTGTGCTCTACCACTTGAGCAGACATCCCATTTCTGGCATTTTTGAGTTTACTGGAGAAGAGTTTCATGAATCTTTCCTGCCTGGTCTGGCTTTGAACCGTGATCTCAGCCTGCTGAGTGGCTAGGGTCACAGGCCTGAGCCACCCCCACCCACCCAGCTTGCAATTTTCCTTTTTAACTCTCCTAAAGGCACAGCCGCCTCCCCGCCTCCCCAGAGGGGCCGTCACGCGTCGGGAGGGTCCCTCAGCCACACCCACGCAGGCTCCACCACACAGACACAGGCACCTGCTAGCCAACACAACAGGGTGTTCCCCCAAAGTTGAGCCACAGTGCCGGTGGGTGGGGAGCGGGGTACACCCACTCCCTCTTCCTCCCTTTCATGGTGGATGACAACTCTAGATAGCACTTGGGTGGTGCAGAGCATCCCAGAACAGACCTGCACCCCGAATGCAGCCTCCAGAGCTTGGGGGTACATTTCTGCTCTTTCTGGGGCATCTACTCCGTGCCAGAGGACCTGGCTGTGGTGGCGAGGGGCACTGCCTTGAGGGCGCTTTCTTCCAGGGATGGAGAAGAGACAGACTCCAGGGCTCTGTGGCCGAGGGCCCCCACTCACGGATCTCCAGGCCCACAGTAGGTTTCACGCAGGCCCAGGCGTTGCCCTCCCCATCTCTGGCTGGCCCACTGCCAGGGCGTCATCAGAGTGGTCAGAACAGTCACAAACTACGCTGGGAATCAAGTGCTGAAAAACCACCTGTGCCTTCTGGAGGGTTCAGTGTGTCACAGCGGGCCGGCCCCACCAGGGCAGGGGACCCTGGGTGTGGGTGCCCTAACACCTATGGGTGTTTGTTCAAAATTCCATCCCCAGTCTTGTCCCGAGGCAAGGCTAACAAGAAGCGGACCCACGCTCCCGTGCGATGGGCAGAGCACAGGGGCTCGTGGGGTCTAAGCCACAGAAGCTGGGGAGGGCAGACTCCCCCTCCCCCCTCCCCCCCTGCCCCCGCAGCTCCCTCCTTCTGTGGACATGCAGCCCCCTGGGCCGCCTGTAGGGGCTGGGCCTCTCCACCCCATCACCTTCCTGCCACTGCCACCAGGGGCAGACGTGGTAACATGTCCAGGGAAAGTTTGGGCCCAGGGTGTGTTAGTCCTGGGGCAGGGACCTTGCAGGCTGCAGCCACCCTCACTCACCCAAGCCCCAGCTCCCGTCAGGCTGGGCTGCCACCTCCGCCCTCCTCAAGTCCTGTGCAAACCAGGCCGCCCTGGAGTGTTGGTGGGGGCAGTTTGGGGGACAGGAAGAGGAATGGAGCTGGGCGACTGCAATCCTGGCAGGCTGAGATCTCAGGATCATGGTTCAGAGCCAGCGGGGGCGTGAAAGTCCATGTGACTCTGATCTCCAATTAACCACCAGAGAACGGGAAGTGGTGCAGTGGCTCAAGGGGTAGGGCGGTAGCCTTGAGCTGACGAGCTCAGGGACAGCGCCCAGGCCCAGAGTTCAAGCCCCAAGACTGATGAAAAAAAAAAAAAAATCAAACCTCATGTTTCTCTCCTGTGCTGCCAGTATGCAATTAAAAGAAGCATTTGTAAAGGCGGCTTCTGAAGTCGCTAGCAGGGCGTGCTGACAGAACAGAGGCCTGGCCTCGCCCGGGGGGGCCGAGCACCTCTCCCTCCCGCTGCCCCTGGACTAAGAGTGACCTGGGCATGGGCAGGGGCATCTGTGCTGACCCCGGGCTGCCTGGGAAAGTCCGGGCTGGGCCAGGACCAGGTGCCCACTCCCTCTGCCTGGCAGTTTTATTTATCTGGTGCTTATGAGGCCAAAGCAGGGGGATCACAAGTTCAGGCTGGCCTGGTCTCAGAAAACGAAAGCACAGGGGTGGGAGCGTGGCCCAGCAGTAGAGCACCTGCCTACTACACACAAAGACCGGGGTTCAAGTCCAAAGCCAGAAGTGGTGCTCAAACGGTAAGGTGCTGCCTTGAGAGCTCCAGGACGGTGCCCGGGCCCTGAGCTACCCACATCTTTGGTAGGCTATGCCTCGTTACGGCTCCATGAGTTTCTACACGTTGAACTACACGAGTTCCCTCTAGTGCTAGGTCTGGAGCAGCACAGAAGCAATGCACCTTGCACCCACAGCCTCGCCTAACACCTGGAAACCAACCAAGACACCAAAGAAAATGCCCTGGGAGCCAGGCCCCACGGGGCACCTCACAGGGTGCTCCCCGCTCCCCACAGAGGCTCTGCCTCCCTGGCTGGCTCTGTGCAGGCCACACAGCCAGGGGCCGAGGTCTTACCAGGTCCCAGTCTATGCTACGGAAGAAGGCGTGGGCCTGGACGTCGGAAAACCCTGTCTGTGGCCGGCAGCCGAGCCTCTCCTTGGGGTCCTAGGGGTCAGAAGTCAAACACAGACAAGTCACCTCCCCTGTGCCCGGGACCGGGCCTCAGGCCCCGCTGTGGACTCCACACCGCCCCCATTTCCCTGGGGCACAATTCTTGCTGCTTCATGTTGTAAAGTCTGAACAAAAATGGAACAGCCAAAGACGGCTCAACTCCATCTGCAGCGTGGGAAACAAGCTGCAGCCAAGCCAGGCCACAGCCCCGGGCCCCGCCCGCCCGTCCGGCCTAGAGCCTGGGGCCCGCAGAGGGACAGTGCGAGGCCAGAGCATACCTTGTTTAAAAATCCTTTTAAGACGTGGGAGGCTTTGACGGAGAGGAACCGGGGAATCCGGATGGGCTTTTCCAGGATGACTGTGGAGATGGGGCTGTGTGAGGGGTCTGCCAGGGCCTGCAGGCTCCCTCAACTTCGCTTCTTGCTGCTTTTCTTTTCGCCAGTCCTGGGGCTTGAACTCAGGGCCTGGGCGCTACCCCTGAGCTGCTTCTTTTGCTCAAGGCTAGCACTTTACCATTTGAGCCAAAGTGTCATTTCTGGCTTTTTCTGATTATGTGGCAAAGAATTGAACGCAGGGCTTCATGCATGCTAAGAGAGCATTCGACCACTAAGCCACGCTCCCAGCCCTCTGCTGCTGCTTTTTTGTTGTTGTTGTTGGTCCTGGGACTTGAACTCTGGGCCTGGGCGCTGTCCCTGAGCTCTTCAGTTCAAGGCTACTGCCCTACACCATGAGCCACAGCACCACTTTCAGTTTTCTGGTGGTTAACTGGAGATAAAGAGGCCTCACAGACTTTTGTGCCCAGGCTGGCTTTGAACCGTGGTCCTCAGATCTCAGCCTCCTGAGTAGCTAGGATATCTGACAGGCTCCTCTGCTCTTTTTTTTTTTTTTTTTTTTTTTTTTTTTTTTTTTTTGCCAGTGTGGCTTGAGCTCAGGGCCTGAGCCCTGTCCTTGGACTTCTTTTTCTCAAGGCTAGCGCTCTACCACTTGAGCCACAGCTCAAGGTATGTGGTACTGAGGAATCGAACCCGGGTCTTCGTGCATGCGCGGCAAGTGCTCCACCACTAGGCCCCACTCCCAGCCCTCCTCTGCTTCTTTTTTGAGAATCAGTCTTGTTGTAGCCCAAGCTGGCCTCAACTCCTGAACTTGTGATTCCCCCAGCACTGGACAAGAGGCATGCACCCCCATGCCCACCTCAAGCTGCTCTGAGCAGGAGCTGTGGAAGCAGGGGCTCCTGGACCCCTCCTCCCTAGGGGCCATGCTTGTGGCACCACCTGCCTCTCCTCCCACCCTCTCATTCTGGCCACCAGAGGGCGCTGGAGGTCAGCCTGGAGCCTGGACCTCCCACCCCAAAGGCCACTAGGAGGGCTGGCCAGGGCAGGAATTCCGTCCCCGGCGCCCAGGCCCTGGGAGGAATGCTTTCCCAGAGCTTGGGGAGCCCTGAGCACCCACCCAGGGGCTCTCCAGACGGGTCGGCACCCGGAGCCACGCACCTTGAAAAAGGTAGTCCTCTGTGTTCATGTCGGGGTTGTCGGTGACAATGTCAAAGGGCGAGCGCCCAGCCATCATCTCAAACATGAGGACGCCCAGCGCCCACCAGTCCACGCTGAACCCTGCGGAGAGGCGGGGCGGCGCCGTGAAGACCAGGCCTGCCCTGGCCACGCCCGTCTCCTCGGCTGCTGCACCCCCTCCTCCTCCCCACCGCGGTTAGTTGGCTGAGTTAAAGTCTGGACTCTCAGTTCTGGGGAGGGCTCCCCCTAAATCTAGGGGGACCCACTGCCCCTGCTACTCCGTCATAGAACCCCCTGCCCCCCGCCACACGCTCCACCCTAGGTTCTGCTCTGTCAATCAGCTCCTGTCCTTCTGATACCAAGGACGTCAACTGAAGAAGCTTCCAGAAATCCAGTTATCCTCAGGCTGAGGGTCTGCCCTGGTGCCAGGCCAGGTACACGAAGGCTCCATTGAAACACGCAGGCTGAGGTGCTTGTGAATGTACATGCGCACACACACCGCACACACACCACACACACCACACACACCGCACACACACTCCCATCAACTCACATGCACAGCACACAGACGCTCTGCACGACGTACACACCACACGCGGGTGCATGCATGGCACGTCTGGCTGAACACGTCTTCCACCCACAGAAGGAAGGGCAGGGGTAGCCCGTGCTGCGGGCTGACAGAGTGGGGTCCGGACTGGCCGCCTGCCACTCCCCAGGACCCCTCACTTCTCCACAGCCCCGTGGGCAGAGCCCATTACCCGGGCCGGCTGGGCCAGCCCTGGGCCTTCTCTCCACGGCTCCCTCTCGGGCTGCCCTTAGGGGCCAGGGTCGGATGCTGACATGCAGCTGGGATACGGGAGGAGAGGGTGTGTGTGTGTGTGTGTGTGTACACACATGTGTGCAGAGTTTGATAACAAACCCCTCTGGCTGCTGGGCCAGGACTCCAGGCCTGGCTCTGGGACCCTGGAAGGTGAGGGCAGTGGCGGCACTTCTGTGCTCTTGTTCTGAGGCTAATCGGAGGGGAGAGGCCCCTGAAGGCCCTGCCCTCCCCACGGGGTGCCACACACTCACCGCACACACTCTGATCGTACACACACCGCCAAACTCACACCGCACTCACACTGTACACACACCACTCACTCACCATACTCTTCTCCCCGCAGAATCTCGGGGGCGATGTAGTTCGGGGTCCCACAGAAAGTGCTTGTCGTGTCACCGGGGCCCAGGCCTTCCTGTGGGGACAGAGTGACCGGGGACCTCATACCTAGGGCCCTGAGGGTGACGGACTCGGGGAGGGGGACAGGTGTGGGGCAGAGGGACAGCCATGTCCAGGGGTTGGTGTTTCTTCTGGAGATCGAGGCCGGTGTGTGTGTGTGGGGGTGTGGGGGGGTGGCGGGAAGGGGATGGGGGAGGCCGGGCCCCGCATAGCCGTTCACCTTGCACATGCCGTAGTCTGTCAGCTTGATGTGTCCGTCTGCATCGAGCAGGACGTTATCCAGCTTGAGGTCCCGGTAGATGATCCCTCGCTCATGCAGGAAATTGAGGGCGATACAGATCTCGGCAGCGTAGAACCTGCCGGGCAGGGCAGCGCAGGTCAGATGGACAGCAGGGGTGCTGGGTCCCGGCCTCTGCAGACCACGCCCAGCTCAGATGCTCCTCCCTACTGACCCACGTTCTCTCCAGGATGACACACACACACACACGCGCAGAAACAGGTGCTCAGCCCAGCCTGCCACCAGGAAACTGAAACGTAAACCCATGCCACCCCCATGGGAACACCACCATTAACCATGTCCAGCCAGGGCCTGGGAGTGTGGCCTAGTGGTACAGTTTGCCTAGCATGCACAAAGACCCAGGTTCGATTCCTCCGTATCAAATACATAGAAAAAAGCTGGACTTGGTGCTGTGGCTCAAGGGTAGAGCTCTAGCCTTGAGAAAAAGAAGTCCAAGGACAGTGCCCAGGCCCTGAGTTCAAGCCCCAGGACTGGCAAAAAAAACCAAAAACCCAAAAAGCAAAAGTCCGTGAGACTCGCGTCTCCAATTAACCACCAGAAAACCAGAAGCAGCATTGGGATTCAAGTGGCAGAGTGGTAGCCTTGAGCTGAAATGCTCAGGGGCAGTGCTCAGAGTTCAACCTGCCAACCCCCTCCAAAAAAGAATCCTGTGCACGTTGGTGGGAATGTAAAATGGGGCCACTTGAAAGTCAACTGTGAAAAACGGAACTGCCATGTGACCTGGTGGGTCCACACACACACACACACACACTTCTGTCCACACAGGACCATCAGGTACGGCTGCACACACAGCAGGTCGGAGCCTGGAGGCCATCACGCCAGAGGGCGTCATCTGGAGAGGCAGTGGGGCGTGTGCGCTCGTGCGAGGCCTGGGGCCCGCAGCCGGGGGCTCACTTCTCTGCTGGGGACATTCCACCACCCAGGCCTGTCCAGGAAGGCCACAGCTCAGGGAGTGAGCAGCCACCGTGCTTGACCTTTCCCTACCTTTCTCTGGAGGGTCTAGTGACCTGTACAAGTGTGTGTGTGTGTGTGTGTGTGTGTGTCTGCGCGTGCACACATGTGGAAGTGAGAAAGAAGGAAGCAGGAAGTGAGGAGTAAGCCGAAAGCCCTTCCCCTCCTTCTCAGGCTGGCTTCAGGAAGGAGAGGCGAGGGGACCTGCAGCCCCAGTGCCTCTCACCCCGAGAAGACACTGTCCCCTCCCGGCCCCACGTGCACACGCCATAGCTCTGGAGAGGAGCTGGCGTTGGTGACAGCCCTTCCTGTCATCTCCCTGCTGCGTCACCTCCCCACGGCCCTCTTGCGGAAGGCCCCCATGTCCGCCGCCCCACAGGGCCTGGCCCTCGGCGCTCACCCACCTGGCATGCTCCTCGGGGAGCTTCCTCTGCCTCTGCATGTGGAACATGAGGTCTCCTCCGTTGACATACTCTATGACCAGGAACAACCTGAGCAGGAGAGGCAGTCGGGGGCTGAGCTCAGCCTGCACCAAGCCACCTCAGCCAGGGGCCGCCGGGACGGCCGCCTCGGATGCTGGCATGACAGCGTCCCGCAGTCCTGCACTGGCTCCTCAGGGCCAACGTGAGCAGCTGGGTGGCCAGGGACAGGGTGGGGGGGCTCCACGGCGAGGGCCAGCGTGCAGTCAGTCGTGCCCGGCGTCCCAGGGATTGACGCCCTCGGTGGACCCACATCCAGCCTCCTAACCGTAGCCCAGCCTGGAGGCCCCACAGCCCCCACTGGAGCCCTGCAGAGCACGTCGAGAGGTCATGGGTTCAATCCCCAGCCTGGAGGCCCCACAGCCCCCACTGGAGCCCTGCAGAGCACGTCGAGAGGTCATGGGTTCAATCCCCAGCCTGGAGGCCCCACAGCCCCCACTGGAGCCCTGCAGAGCACGTCGAGAGGTCATGGGTTCAATCCCCAGCACCGGAAAAAAGGCAGTGAGTGTTCAGCACGGTCAGTTCCTCAGCCCCAGCCCAGGCAGGTGCTCCACCCCCTGAGCCAGGCTCCAAACCTGCAGTCTGTCCTGCTTCCAGGCAGCTGGGCCAGCAGGTACCCTCACTGTGCGTGTGTGCGTGCGCATGTGCATGTGTGTATGTGTGTGCATGTGCGTGCGTGCGTGCGCGCGTGTGTAAGCAGCTGTGAACCTAAGGAACTTGCATTTTTTTTAAAATTTTTGGCCTAGAGATAGAATCCTGTTTTCAATATTTTCAACATTTCTTCAAAACAGAAATCCGCCAAGACAGACACACAACTCACCCTCAGGTGACCTTGTCACCACAGTGCCACCGCAGATGTCACCCCTGCCTGAGACTCCACAGACCTCCACAGGAGAGGCGGAGTGTGGGTCCCCCACGTTGGCACAGCCCCTCGTCCACACCAAACCACAGGGCTGTGAAGACTGGCCACGCCCTGCCACGTGCCAGCCACATCTTCCTCCCAGACTGAGCGCCACACATCGGTACTTAAAATGTCGCAAGAAGGAACACAGAGCCGGGCGCTGTGGCTCACACCTGCCATCCCAGCTACTCAGAAGATCTGAGGACTGAGGTTCAAAGCCAGCCCAGGCACCAAAGTCCATAGGACTCTTTATTTCCAACCACCAGAAAACCGGAAATGGTGCTGAGGCTCAAGGGGTAGGGCGGTAGCTTTGAGCTGAAGACAGACAGCGCCTGGGCCAAGAGTTCAAGTCCCACAGGCAGAGGAGGGAAAAGTAAAAGGATCCAAGGGAAGAAAAAGGAACCTAAATGCAGTCAGACTGGGATCCAAGGCCAAGGAAAGAAGCAGGCGTGGCCACACCCTGCCCTGCCCCATCCCGTGGGTGGAAAACAGTGCAGCATGAGACGCTGCTGAGAACCAGGACAAGGGCCAGCCAGCCGCTGCACTCACACCTGTCTTGGGAACTACTCGGGAGGCTCGGGTGGGAGGATGGCAGTTCAAAGCCAGCCTACGCAGCGAAAGTCCCTGAGACTTATCTCCTACCAACCACGGAAGGTTGAAGTGGAGCTGGGGCTCAAGTGGCAGATGACAGTCTTGAGTGCTGGCCGGGTCCCTGAGTGGAAGCCCTAGGGCAGTGACAGGAAGTGGAGCTCACCAAGGCTGGCCACAACTTGTGTGTGTAAATGAAGGTTTAGTGACACACAGCCACGAACATCTTACATTTGTCCACAGTGGGTTTGTGCCATAAGCAGCTGCCGAACAAAGCCCAGCCACGGGTGGCCGTGGCCCCTGTGCTGTGGCAGGGTCGGAGGCTGTGCTGCGGGGCCCCTCGCCCTTGGGAACTTGAGAAGGAGTCTCCACGGCTGTTCCAGGACAGAACAGAGCAGTCCTGGGGCCCAAGCCTCGGGTGGCCCGGGCCCACCTGCCTGGCGCCCCCCAGCCCCGCCAGGACGTGGGTCTGAGCTGCTCTGCGACCATGGAAGGAGTTCCAGACGTGAGCCACGCCAGGCTGTCAGGAAGACCGAGGCTGACGTGGCTCCCACGCTGGCTCTACAGCTGCCACTTGCCGTGGGCTCTTTCCATTCTGGGCACGGGTCTGACTCACCCTCCCCACGGGACGCTCCGCACGCCTGGCTGCTTCTTGCCCACCTCACCGCCGCTTCCGGCCGTGGGGCCTGCTGGGTGCCGCCCCCCCCCCCAGAGCAGCTCTCCAGGGGGGCCATCCCGGTTTTCACCACGCTGCCTCACACGGCCACCCGGGCGTGGGGGGGCTGCCGTGTCCCCTGTCCTGGTCAGGAGAGCGGCCAGCACAGAGCAAGGCAGACCACCCGCGCCTCTGCACCAAGGCCCTGTGAGCAGCGTGTGGAGGCGGCTTCTTCACCCCAGGCCCGGAGGTGTCACGATGCCAGGGCCACCAGGGCTGCCCCCCCCAGACCCTTACAGACGCTCCCCTGCGCCCCCTCCCTGTGAGCCTGCGGCTGAGGCGCCCCCTCCCGGCTCCCACCCCGAGCTTGGTGCCCTGGGCTTTCCGGCCAACCCTCTGCAGTGACTTCGGGGAGGTCACCTCCTGCTCTAGAGGTCTAGGAGGGCTCCGGCGGGCTGGAGTGTGATCCTGTATGAAGAACCAGGAACAATGTCTGTGAGGATGCTTGGCGGGAAGACTGTGCCAGTCTGGGCGCCCCTGAAAGGCCCTGCGGAGGGGCGCTCTCCGTAAAGAGCACAGCAACTCTGTGTTGAGTAAGTGGAGGGAGAGGGGCAGGTGCACCTGTGGCAAGCTCAAGTTTCTAAGAGCTCAAACCTCAGTGCTGCCAATAACAAGTGAGCAGCCGGTGTCCCCCCCGGTCTGGTGCCTGGGGTGCACTAAGCCCAAACTCGCTGTGCCTCCCCACCCAGCTGCAGGTGTTGAAGGGGAGGCGGCCATCCTGGCCTGGGTGCGGCCAGGGCCAGGCCCCGGGGCTCAGACACACTCATCTTGAGGCAGGAATGCTTAGGGAACAGCTGCTAGGAATTAAAAACCCAAGCTTACAGCAGACCAGGAGATGACAGTCATCCAGCCACTCCCCTAAGAGCAAGGGCCAGAGTCGTTTCAGGGGAAAATGAGGCAGGACGAATCTGGCAACTCAGAAGCAGGTATTCAGAAACAAGATCACTATCTTTGCTCCAGAGACAGCAGGACGCCTCCTTATCTTAAGGAGGAGCATCTGACTTATGGCAGGACGCAGCCTTACGTAGAAGGAATTCCCCCCAAGTCTAGGCACCCAGAAAGTCACCAGGAGTGACTGGAGTCAAGACGACCTTGAAGACACAACTCCCTTGAAGACACAACTCCCCTGTCTCTCCCTCCGAGAGGCCCATGCCCTGCTAGAGCGATCTTGTCCGCTCTGCCTGTTCACCTGTCTGCTGGCCTGCTGCCGACTTTCTCAATGAAATTCTGCCAAGTTTTCTTCCCACCGTGACTTGTCCAGAAATGTTTATTCTGCGATCAAAATCAAGGACCCTCCATAGAGCCCCTGCTTTTGGAGGGACAACACACAGCTTCACCTGCCTCTGGTGGCAACTTGAGTCCATCTCGAGGCTGTCTTTCTGGAGTAGTTTAAATGGAAGTAGCTCCCTGTTTTGAAGACTTTATGGCTAAATTAATTCTACAGATAAGGGTTTAGCTTCTCCGTAACAGAGGCTTGTGTTGTTAAAAACACCTCTTTCATGGTATTTGCAGCCGCCCTGTGTGTGAACACAGCCGACGGATGGCACAGGCACCACTGGATTTGGAGAGAAAAGAAATCCTTTTTTTTTTTCCCCCACCCAGAGGCTCCTTTATAATCACCAAGATTGTATTTGCCAGACTTCCACTCCAGCACCCTGCCTCCAGATTAATCCACTTCCTGTTGTGTGAGAACCAGGGCCACAGACATTCATCCAGCCCTCAGCAACAGCAGCAGCAGGCCTACAGCACGCCTGCGGAGGCTCCAGAGCGGAGCCCGTGGACACAGAAGGCCCTCCTGAATCCAGCAATTATCTCCACAGTGGGGGGAGAGGAGTCCAGGCTGTGCCCACAGGAGGAGGAGGAGGAGGCAGGGCTCAGGCCTTACCCAGGGAGAGCTTGGTCCCAGCAGGGCCAGACAGCCTAAGGACAGACAGCAGCTCAGCCCAGCACAGACTGCAACTGCCCCAGTGCTCTGCAGCTGGGATGCAAGGGCAGCTCTGCCATGAAACCCAAGGGAGGTGGCAGGGGTCTCTAATGACTCCCCAGTGTCTGCTTTACAATTGCTGTGGCCCTTCATCTGCTCAGAGCCGCAGTAGGGCTCAGGAGACCCTCTGCAGGGGTAGAAGCTCTGCAGGGAGACCCTCTGCAGGGGTAGAGAATCTGCAGGGGTAGAAGCTCTGCAGGAGCGGAAGCTCAGGCTTATTGACTGGGTGCCATGCCCTGGCCTGCTGGTGACATTCTGTCCATGCACCTAGAAGTCCCCAGGAGGACCCTGGGCCCCAGAGCTATACCCACACTGCTGTCAGGAGAAACTTTAGGGTAGCTGAAGCAAGAGGCTGGCAGTGTGGCCCGTGCTGGTTAGAGGTCTCCGAGTTCTCCTCCAGCTCAGTGAGCCACACACAGAGAGCGGCACGAAGGTGCTTGTTGTGGACGTGCACGTGAGGCGACTCTACCTAGAAACCTGCCCAATGCCCCTGGCCCTGTGTCCTCCCGGCCCCCAGAGCCCCCCAGTGTCCCTGGCCCCCATCCCCCCACCCCCCGGGTCCCGTGTTTCCCAGTAGGCTGCGAGTCGCATGAAAACCTACAAATGTCCATTTGGACAAGAACTGATTTTACTTTGTGCCTGCCTACCATGCAGGAAGCCCTGGGTTCAATTCCCCGATACCACACACAGAAAAAGCTGAAAGTAGTGCTGTGGCTCAAGTGGCAGAGCACTAACCTTGAGAAAACCCAAGGACAGTGCTCAGGCCCAGGCCCAGGCCCAGGCCAAGGCTCAGGACTGGTGCACGCACACGCACACACACATGCACACGCATGCACACACATGCACACGCATGCACACACCTGTAATCCTAGCTCCCCAGGAGGCTGAGATCTGAAGATGTGGCTGGAAGCCAGCCCCACAGGAAAGTGCACGAGACAGCAGCTGACCATCAAAAATCTGTTAAGCAGATTGAGCTGTGGCTCAAGTGGTAAAGAAGCTCAGGGACAGTGCTCGGGCCCTGAGTTCAAGCCCCAGGACTGAGGCTGGACGGGTGGCTCTCACCTAGAATCCTTGCTACTCAGGAGCCTGGGATCTGAGGATTGGGGTTTAAAGCCACGCTCTGCTGAAAAGCCTGTGAGACTTATCTCCAATTACCAGCAAAAAGCCGGAAGTAGAGGTGTGGCTCTCGTGGGTGTGGCTAGCACCCAGGCCTCAACTCAAGCTGAGGTACCAGTTCAAAAACGAAGAGGCCAAGAATGCGGACATGCATGCTAATTGCTCCCTGGAGGAGGCCAAACACGGCTGCAAACCACTGCTCACAGCCTCACACAAGGAGGCGGCACAGGGAGTGACCACTGGCAGCCCCACAGAATGGCCTCCCTGCCTGCCTGCCTCCCTGCCTGCCTCCTCCCTCCCTGCCTGCCTCCCTGCCTCCTCCCTCCCTCCCTGCCTGCCTCCCTGCCTGCCTGCCTGCCTGCCTGCCTGCCTGCCTGCCTGCCTGCCTACCTCCTCCCTGCCTGCCTGCCTCCCTGCCTGCCTGCCTGCCTCCCTGCCTCCTCCCTCCCTGCCTGCCTCCCTGCCTGCCTGCCTGCCTGCCTGCCTGCCTGCCTACCTCCTCCCTGCCTGCCTGTCTCCCTCCCTCTCTCCCTCCCTGCCTGCCTGCCTGCCTACCTCCTCCCTCCCTGCCTGCCTGCCTGCCTGCCTGCCTGCTTCCTTCCCTGCCTGCCTGCCTGCCTACCTGCCTGCCTGCCTGCCTGCCTGCCTGCCTGCCTGCCTCCCTCCCTCCCTCCATGCCTGCAGTGACCACTGGCAGCCCCACAGAAATGCCTCTTGGGAGTGGCTACAGCTGGGTCACACCAAAATACCTGCCAGCGGTTTTATCACGGCTCATTCTACCTACCAGGGTGCTTGAACAAGCCGGGTCAAGAGCGGTCAAGACTCCAGGCAATTCTTCAAGTTTACACACAAGAATGAAGATAAAGCCCTTGTTTGAGTTCCACCCTTAGGGGAACTCCAGCTGGGCTGAGCCACCTCCCTCATGAGTCCTGACCATGGCACAGGCATGGAGACAGGGAGCATGACACACACACACCACTGAGGGCCGGGCCTTCCCAGAGCTCCAGGGGCAGAGGTGAGGCAGAGCCCAGCAGGGGCAGAGCTGGGCGTGGAGAGGGTTGGCCCCGGGGAACAATGGTGGCCTGTTCTAGTACATGGGAAGCCTGGATTCCGTCCCAGCAGTGACTGGAAATGGCCTGAGAGCCTCACAGGCAGGGAAAGTGCTTCCCGTCTCATTCTCTGACCAGGGCTGGGTGCCAACCCTGGGGTGGGAGGAGGGGGCAGCGGCTCGGGGACCGGATGGAGGCCTGAGGACTGTGGCTGGGTTACGCAGGGGACCGGAGAGGGCCTAAGACTCCTTTAGGAGGGAAAATGAGGAAGAACCAAGAAAGGCCAGTGACCTCAGAGGAGGAAGGACATGAACACTGCCAGGCAAGTCTGGAGTGAGGCGGCATGCTGGCAGAAAGGCGGCATGGAGGCCGGGAGCATGGCCTAGTGGTGGAGTGCTTGCCTAGCATGCAAGAAGACCCGGGTTCAATTCCTTGGTACCACATACACAGAAAAAGCTGGAAGTGGTACTGTGGCTCAAGTGGTAGAGCTCTAGCCCTGAGAAAGCCCAAGGACAGTGCTCAGGCCCTGAGATCAAGGGACAGAACTGGCAAAAAAGAAGAAGAAGGAAGAGGAGGAGGAGGAGGAGGAGGAGGAGGAGGAGGAGGAGGAGGAAAGGTGGCATGGGCCTGCAGGTACGTATAAGGAGAAGGTGGGAGGTACAGTGAGGGACTGAGTGCCGGGCAGCTACAGCTGCAGCTGTGCTGGCGTGGCCCACAGCCCCCACACCAACTCCCGTAGACACGGCTCACTGTGCCATTCTGTGCGTAGGCAACATGATTTTATGTCAGCTAACGTGGCCCAGGATGCCCAGGGACAGGGTGTCCACGCAGACGCTTCTGGAAGAGGAGCACCCAACACACACATGCCAAGTGGACAGCGTGGGCGGCAGCGTCCACCCCCAAGGGCAACGATGGTTATCTTCTGCCCTTGGCAGTTCTGGCTCACTCACAGGCCCCAATCTGGCTCAGGGTTGGGCCGTGGCCTTCATTCAAATCACACCACCAACTCTTCTGGCCTCCGTTTTATACCTGGTACATTGTGAGAATTCTTAGACTGCATGACTGCTGGAGGCAGTGACTGTTCTGTCCTTTCCCTCCATCCCTCTTTCTCCCCTGGTGTGGGAGTTTGAATTTAGGGCCTCATGCTTCCTTGGCTTGCTTGCCTACAGAGGCTCTACCACTGGAGCCCCACTTCCAGCCCAGCTTTCTGTTATTTTTGGAGATAGGAAGTCTCAGGACAGCTAGGGATACAGCTGTGAGCCTCAGACCTGTGACCTCGTCATTTCTTCTCCATGTAGGAACCAGGATTCTCTCTCTCAAGAACTCTGGTGAGTCACTGCTAAGTATCTTCTAGAGTCAGGAAATTTGGCCATGGGCCAGGCAGAGGGAGCCCTTGGGACCAGCCTGTTACCTTTTCTTAGGCATTTTTTTAAAATTTCTATTTATTTATTTATTTTTTTGCCTGGGCTTGAGCTCAGAGCCTGAGCACTGTCCTTAGACTTTCTCAAGGCTAGAACTCTACCAGTTGAACCTCAGCACCACTTCTGGCTTTTTCTATATATGTGGTACCAAGAAATCGAACCCGGGTCTTCGTGCATGCTAGGCAAGCACTTTAACCACTAGGCCAAACTCCCGGCCCCTTTTTTTAATTTTTATTTTTTAAGTTTCCTCCCCGCCCCCTTCTGGGCCTTGAGCTTAGGGCCTGAGCACTGTCCTTGGACTTTCTCAAGGCTACAGCTCTACCACTTGAGCCTCAGCACCACTTCTGGCTTTTTTCTATGCATATGGTACTGAGGAATCGAACCCAGGCCTTCATGCATGCCAGGCGAGCACTAACCACTAGGCCACACCCCCAGCCCTTCCTAGCATTTCTCTGGGTGGCTGGCTCACGGTGTAGTTCAGGCTAGTGTCATGCTCAGTCTCCACAGTGCGAGGTGACCGGTGTGCCCACTCCACCAGCTCTTTTTGACAAGTTTGCTTTGTCCCTTGGTGCAATAATCTGTGCTGTGAGCACATGGCAGTGAGCACTCCACTGTGCTGTGCTCCACTGTGCCGGTGCAGCCCAGACATGGGGAGGCTTTTGGGTCTTCATGGATAGACAATGAGTCGGAAGCGGGGCCCAAAGCCTGAACGGAGCGTGTGGGTATTATCCTACACCCTGCATGTCACTCATTTTCTTTTTTCTTTTTCTTTTGCCAGTCCTGGGGCCTGAACTCAGGGCCTGAGCACTGTCCTTAAGCTTTCTCAAGGCTAGCTTTATCACTTGGGCCACAGCACCACTGCCGGCTGGCTTTGTCTGTGTATGTGGTACTGAGGAATTGAACCCAGGGCTTCATGCATGCTAAGCAACCACTTTACCACTAGGCCACACTCAGGGCCCCACATCAAACATTTTAAAGCAATAGCGTTCCTGTCCATGTAAAGCTTGTAAGTGAAAACGTCACTGTGTACACACTCGCTTCTCAGGTTGGCGAGACGACCTAGATGCACAAACACCCCACACCCGGAACACATCAGCCAACACTTCCGAGGGGAATCACACACCTCGCTTCCCTGTGGGAATTGACCTAGAGTGACGGCCACCGTTGGGAATGACAAACTGCAGTGAGGAGGGACTTATGAGGACGGACGGACGGGTGGACGGTCAGCCAGGGACGTGGGGAGGGGGAAGTGGCGGAGCGGGAGGACAGGACGGGACGGGACGGAAAGCACTTCTCCCTTACCGGCTTGTTGTCTGGAAGCAGGAATGCAAGCCGACCAGGAAGGGGTTGTTGGATGCCTGCTCAAACACGTGCTTCTCGGTCTGCACCCAATCGATATCCTGAAAGACATGCACGGAGGGCTGGAGGCTGTGGAGGCCGCTGCAGGCGTCCTGTGGAGGCTCCCCCGACAGGAGCCACGGAGCACAGAGGACTTGGCGGGGTCCCCTGAGTGGCACTGTCCCATCACCCCACAGCGCCGGATGCTGGAGTAGTGCAATGCCAACCCCTGCAACGCTGCAGCCACCTTTCCACGTGAGGACCCTAGGCCCCAGCTCTGCACACCCCACCCTGGCTCACTCCATGTTACTCCACCTCGATGCTGGGGCAGGCCACACTCCAGCCCGGGCCATGAGCAGCTCTTCACCTACCACACCAGTGCTCAGCCCCAAACCCGGGACCGGGGTCCCCCATCCCTGAAGACCCCTCAGCAGCGGCTTCGTGGACGCCAAGCACTGGTTCACAGTCCCATCTGCTGATCATTTACAGGGACACAGCCATGGTCAAGGACGCTGGGCCCGGGCCTGGCCTGAGGCTTATGTCTTTCTTCCTCTTCTTCCTCTACACATTTACATTTTGTTCCCCCAGTTGTCTCTCCAGCAGAACGTCCCTCTGTCACTTCTACTTCTAGTGAAGTGCCCACCAGACTCCACTGACCCACACTGCACAAGCCCTGAGCCGAACACCACAGAATCCACGCACAAACGAGACACCATGCCACCTCAAAAACCACCAGCCACACACGGAGACTCAAGTGGGAGTGAGAAGAAAGGCTGAGCAAGTGACTCAGTCAAGCAATGAGGAGAGACATGGCTTGATGAAATGAAAGAGCAGATCCTAAAACAAAACAAAACAAAAAAAACTTGAAAAATAGCAAGAGAAAGCAGACAAGCAGCAAGACAAGAAAAGAAGAAGAAAATACAAGACACAGAGACATATCAACAAAGAGCTAGGAAGCATGAAGACTTGCTCTATCATAAAACATAGTTGAAAGCATAGGCAACAACAAAAGGAGTTGAAAACAGGGCATCAGGGGTTGAAGATAAAGCAGAGGAATTAGAACAGCCAAAGACACTGAAAAAACACTCAGAATATACCAAAGAGACATTCAAGAACTACACATGGAACAGAGCACCTATGTAACAAACTAACAACAGAAAACTTCCCTAACTTCAAGAAAGACTCACAGCCATCTGACAGAGACCTGCAGAACTCCAAGCAGAGCAGCACCTCTCCTAGACACACCCTCACGAAAACCGCAGAAAAGAACAAATTAAAGGCAGCAAAACCCGAGAGGGGACTTGATTACAATAAGAAGAATAAAGTAACTGCAGATTCCTCAACACAAACTCCTAAACGAAAAAAGAGCTGGACAGGGGCCAGGAGTGTGGCCTAGTGGTAGAGTGCTTGCCTAGCATGCACGAGGACCAGGGTTCGATTCCTCGGTACCCCACATACATAGCTAAAAGCCGGAAGTGGTGCTGAGGCTCAAGTGGTAGAGCTGTAGCCTTGAGAAAGTCCAAGGACAGTGCCCAGGCCCTGAGCTCAAGCCCAGGACTGGCAAAAAAAAAAAAGCAGGACAGATAATTCAAGCTCTGAACAAGATCAACTGTCAACTAAACTAGTGTCTCCATTCACAGCTGATGGAGGCACAACAAACAAAAGCTAAAGGAGTAGGGCCTGGGAGCATGGCCTAGTGGTAGAGTGCTCTCCTAGTGTGCGCAGAGTCCTGGGCTCGACTCCTCAGTACCACACACACAGATGACAACGGAAGTGGCGCTGTGGCTCAAGGGGTAGAACGAGAGCCTTGGAAAAGCCCAAGGCCAGTGCCCAGGCCCTGAGTTGAAGACTCAGGACTGCCGGCAACTCAGCTCTCAAACAACTTGATCTCCAATCTTGTTTCTTCTTCGCCCAAGGCTAGAGCTCTACCACTTGAGCCACAGCACCACTTCTGGCTTTCTCTGTGTGTGTGGTACCGAGGGATCGACCCGGGTCTCCATGCATGCCAGGCGAGCTCTCCACCATGGGCCACACCCCCGGCCTTCATTCTCCCATCTCAACGCCTGTGTGTGGGCCACAAAGCTGCATGCAGAACCAGCTGAGCCCAGCTCTGGCCACGTGTTGCTTTTGTGTCTCAACATGGCGTGCACAAACTCGGGAGGGGAGGGCCGGCCGGCAGCCTGATGCGCCCGCCCCGCCCCGCCCCGTGGAGTGGCTCTGCAGGAGGACGCCTACCTCGTCGTCGTGGACCAGCTCCTTCTTGACCACCTTCATGGCGTAGACCTGGTCGTTCTTCTTCAGCCGCACCAGGAGGACCTTGGCGTAGCTCCCCCGGCCGATGACCCGGATGAGCTCAAAGTCCTGCAGCCCCAGCCCTTGAGAGATTTTTATCCCGTCCACTCCATCGATGACAGGCTTCAGGTCCTAGAGGGGAGGGAGACGTCTGCCGCTGCGGAGACATGCGCTGTGCCCGGCGCAGAGGCTCTGCAGCCCACGGAGCCTCCATGAGGAAGAACCGGGCTGTGCCCTGTGGGGATGGAGGAACGCCAGGCAGGCTGGGGACGTGGCCCCAGGGCCACACACTCGGGGTGGGTGGCGTGCAGCGCAGGGCCCCCTGGGGTCGCCGGCTGAGGTCTTTCACGCCACCAATGAGCGTCACTGGGGATCTAAGAGGAGAGGGCCGCCCCCTCCCGCTGGGAATTTCTGGCCAGGCCGTCTCATCTCTCGTGCAGGAGGAGCTGCAGGTGGCGCAGGCCGGCAGAAGCAGTGGACTTGGCTGTCTAAGGTCTCCTTGTTTGCTCCGGAGACACTGGCCAGGCAGAAAGTGGGCGTCTCAGGGGCTGAGCCGGTCACTTTGAGAAGGCAGGGACAACTCCGTGGGGCTCTGCACTGAGGCTCAGGCTCCTCGTCCACTCGGCCGGGACTAATCACTGAGTGGGCACGGACTCAGGTGGACGGAGCCTGCTGCCTCAGTTTGGAAGAAGGTGCAGAGAGGCAGCAGGGGACTGGCTGAGCCAGGAGGGCCAGAGGAAGGCTTTCCAGGCAAAAACACCTAAGTCCCTGGCCATGCTCCGAGCCACGACTCGGCTCCATAGCTGGCAGGCTAGTGATTTCTGGGGGTTCACAAAAGATGGGTCTGAAGCAAGACCCAGGAATGAGGACTTCTTCCCAGGTGCTGGCAAAGCCACGGTCTCACGGGAGCCAAACAGCTCCCAGCACGTGGAGTTCACAGTGAAACACCCACGACAGCCCACAGGAGCAGTCACGTGGAAAGAGGACGAGGGAGGGCACATTGACGACAAGCCCCGCCCACACTCACCTCTGAGTCGTCTTTAATGCTGTCATGCTTCCGGGTTGAAGAAATGTAAGCGACTGTCAGGGAGGAAGGAAACACGTTGCCGGTTGTGAGGAACACAGCCCACTCGCCGCGGCTCTGAGCCCCGGCCCAGGCTTCCGACCTTACGGCTTCCTGGGCCCCAGCACACTGGCTGACTCTGACTGTGGGTCCAGGTACCACCCGAACTGGGTTCCCAGGCAGCTTGCCTGATACCCTAGAGATGCGCCTGAGTATCAATGACCTCATAGCTGGATAAACCCACGGCAGGGTGAAATGACTGTAGCCTGACAAATGAGAAGAGCACACACCCAATGCTTCAAGTGCCTTCAGCGAGGCAAAATCCTCTAATTTAAAGCCAAACTACAATAAAGCATCGAGTATCTCATGTCATCTACTAAACACGAGCTGGAAGCAGAGACAAGAAAGGCGGTGTGGTGCCATGGGCCAGGGCGGAGGAAGAGAGCTCTACAGCCCCGAGATAGCGCAGGTTTTGGCCATCCGTCCAGACAGAACGTGCCTCCCTGTGAAAAGGCCCCCCAGGCCCGAGGCCCTGCAGCTGCACGGTGCAGCTCTGGGCAGAGGGGCGGGGAGCGGCTGCACTGAGAACCTGCACGAGGGCAGGAGAAGACAGTGGGGCTCAGAGCCCGCTCTGCCCCGTAGAAACAGGCACCTACTTCCATCCGTCTCCTCAGAAGGAAGGTCCACACTGTCTCTCTTGTCATCTACTGGAGGCTCCTGGGAAGGCATGGCAGAATCCTGTGGAGGAAGGTGCAGCTGAGGCAGCGCAGAGCACCCTTTGTGGTGACATGCTGTGGCGTGCACACAGACAAACGCTGTGACCTGTGCACACCACCCATACCGCGTGGGCACGGAGCCACCCGCCCGCACTACGGCTGAGCTGCAGAGCGCAGGGAGCACGGAGCCCGTGGCAGAGGTGGGTGGGGTGCTGAGGCCTTGGTCCTGGCGTGTGCGTGCTCTTGTGGATCCAGTGTTTCATGGGCCAACCCTGGCTGGGCACCAAGGTTGTCAGCCACCAGGTTGCATGCCAAGGGCTTCTGGGCAGATGATGTGGGATCAGAGAGGGCTCCGAGCACTGACCTCACCCAGCCCTGAGGGCCCTGCTCCCTGGTCTACTTTCTTAGGGCCCCTCGGTGTCCAGGGAGCCAAGGCAATGCATCCCAGCGGCAGACCGGGTGGGAACCCTTGCACCCGGCAATACTGGGCAAGGCGGGGTGGGACTGGAGCGGGTGTCGGTGGGGCCAGGGGCCGTCATGGCTGGGCCGGGCCCGACATGGGCTTGGCTACCAACTGGAGGAACAGTGGGTCTGCAGTGTGCAAAGGGCCTGGGTCCCTCAAGTTCCAGGTACTGCCTAGCTCTGCCTGCTCAGCAGGGCTCACAGCTGCTGCCCAGCAGGGGCGGCGGCACGATGGGCCCAGCGGCACGGTTCCCTGCCCTACCTACCTAGCAGAGGGCACAGGAGGCCCAGGGGAGACGGTATGGCCGCCATGCCTGGGTCACACTGCAGTCTCTGCTGCCCGGGCCCCTCCCTCGCCTCCCCCACTCACCATATGCCTCCTGCAGGTCAGCGGGACGAGGGCGTGGCAGCGTTTATGGACCAGCAGCTTGCAGTGGACGCACCTGTAGCCCTGCCTTGCGAGACCCCATATCCTCTCGCTGCACTGGCCGCAGTACGCTCTCTGTAGACCAACGGGAGCAGTCAGGCAGGCGGCGCGGGCGGCTCTCCCTCAGGCCCAGGGAGAACGCGGCCAGAGGCCCCTTGGCTGCTTCTCCCAGGGGGACCCTGGGGCTGGGAGGGGAGGGGACCCTGAGCCACCCAGCTCCCATGGCTCCCATGGTCCCTGGAGGCTCAGTGAGGACGAGGGACCCCCCCACTCCCCCTGCAGGCCGACATGAGCGGATCTCCCTCAGGAGACCCTCATGGTGGAGGGGGCTGAGCTCTGCGACGGCCCGAGCGCTCTTCTTATCACCAGTGTCTACTTGGAGCACCAGGCCGTACTAACCACCTATGCCCCAGAGCTGACAAAAAGCCGGCCATGGGACAACGCTCCTCTCCTGCCTCCTAGGTTTTACTTGCTAAGAACAGGTTTGTTTGTTGTTTTTTTGCCAGTCCTGGGCTTGAGCTCAGGGCCTGAGCACTGTCCTTGGACTTTCTCAAGGCTAGAGCTCTACCACTTGAGCCTCAGCACCACTTTGGCTGTTTTCTATGTATGTGGTGCCGAGGAATCGAACCCGGGTCTTCATGCGTGCTAGGCCACGCTCTGGGCCCCAGGAACAGTTCTTAATCAGTTTGTACCCTGGAAGCTGGCGTCATCTACATAGCTGCTGCACGCGCAGAGCTGAGGGCCACCACCCTCACTGACGCTCCTTCCCCAAGCCATGGGGGTGACACACACACACACACACACACACACACACACACACACACAGGTCCCAGCTGGAGGACTGACCCCACCCTCCCTGCGCATGCCATTGCCCCAGCCACCAACCGACAACGTGGTGAACTCTTCCCTCCTGTGGGCAGTCCCCGCTTCCCATCTTGCTGACCCCACAATTCCCTTTTAAGTGGAAAGCTGGGCGACCTGAGCAGAGAACCTGGTCTACAGGACCCAGGACGTGGAGCCCAGGAAGACCCAGAAGAGAATGGGGCCTGGTGCCGGGCCACGAGCTTCCACGCAGCCATAAGCATCGGGCCTGGTCTGAGGGGGTGCCTCTGGGCCCTGTCTGTGAAGCCCGCCGGTCCTCCCTCCACCTGGTAACAACGAAAAGCCTTGGCTCATTGATTTGGGAAGGGAGTCTGAGCACCACTCAGGGCTGAACTGGTCATCAGCAGAACACAGTTCTCTCCACAAAACTACACCTGGAAGGCCCCTGGCTGGCCTGCCTGGCGAGTGGATGGGCTTCCGCTTGGCCAAGTCAGTCAGCCGGAAATGGAGGCAACAAGCAAGGAGAGGACAAGGCTTCCAGAGTCCTGTCCAGTGCCAGAACCAGGCCAGTGCAGGTTCACAGGAAGGGGCCCCTGGCCACAGGGCTACAGTTCAGGTGGAAGTGAAGAGCGGAGGCAGCCAGTGCTCCAGCCTGGGGCGCTGCTATTTCTTCACATGCTCAGGGGTTCTCAGCCTGTCTGCCTGGCACCCCTGCCCGCTAGGCCAGAAATACAGCGGGCCTTGCTGTCTCCACTTCGCAGCCACACCACACCCGGGGTCTCTTTCTGCTCTCTGCTGGTGACGTTTGGAGTTGCTAAGGAGAGTGACCTACTGTGGTTCTGCAGCTCACTTTGGCTTCCATGTCCTCCTGGACCCTGCCTGGCCCCCAGGGCAAACCCCAAGCTTCCCCTGTGGCCTTGCCCTTCCCATGAAGGACAACAACTTGGTCAGCGTGCATGCAGGACACAGGGCTCTCCACACCTGTCTCGGCCTAGGTGTCAAGCAGACCTCTGACCTGACCTGTGGGCCCGGGCTCCCTAGGCAATGTCTGCTGAGCCCCAGGCCCAGGCCCACACCCCCGGAGCCCAGCCCACCCCGGGGCCACTCGAGGGCTGTTGGCCCCATCCTGTCACATCAGGGTAGGGGAGAGTCTGCCCTCCGAGGCGCCAGAGGAGACAGGAGGGGAGGGGACTGTGGGTCTCCACAGAGGATCCACCCCCCCGTATGGAGAAACACAGGGAAGTAAGCACAGCATCGCTTGGAAGGGGCTGGAGGTGAGAGACAGAAGCCCACACTCCGCACCACGCAGAGCCACAGGGGAGACAGAAGTCCATGCAGAGCCACAGGAGAGACAGAAGCCCACGCAGAGCCACAGGAGAGACAGAAGCCCACGCAGAGCCAGGGGAGGACAGAGGCCACCCAGTGCCAGGGGAGACAGAAGCCCATGCAGAGCCACAGGAGAGACAAAAACCCATGCAGTGCCAGGGGAGACAGAAGTCCACGCAGAGTCACAAGAGAGACAGAAGTCCACGCAGAGCCACAGGAGAGACAGAAGTCCACGCAGAGCCACAGGAGAGACAGAAGTCCACGCAGAGCCACAGGAGAGACAGAAGTCCACGCAGAGCCACAGGGGAGGACAGAAGTTCACGCAGAGCCACAGGGGAGGACAGAAGTCCACGCAGAGCCACAGGGGAGACAGAAGTCCACGCAGAGCCACAGGAGAGACAGAAGTCCACGCAGAGCCACAGGAGAGACAGAAGTCCACGCAGTGCCAGGGGAGGACAGAGGCCACCCAGTGCCAGGGGAGACAGAAGTCCACGCAGAGCCAGGGGAGGACAGAGGCCACCCAGTGCCAGGGGAGACAGAAGTCCACGCAGAGCCAGGGGAGACAGAAGTCCACGCAGAGCTAGGGGAGAAAGAAGTCCACGCAGAGCCACAGGAGAGACAGAAGTCCACGCAGAGCCAGGGGAGGACAGAGGCCACCCAGTGCCAGGGAAGACAGAAGTCCACGCAGAGTCACAAGAGAGACAGAAGTCCATGCAGAGCCACAGGGGAGACAGAAGTCCACGCAGAGCCACAGGGGAGGACAGAAGTCCACGCAGAGCCACAGGGGAGACAGAAGTCCACACAGAGCCACAGGAGAGACAGAAGTCCACGCAGAGCCAGGAGAGACAGAAGTCCACGCAGAGCCACAGGAGAGACAGAAGTCCACGCAGAGCCAGGGGAGACAGAAGTCCATGCAGAGCCACAGGGGAGACAGAAGTCCACGCAGAGCCAGGGGAGGACAGAGGCCACCCAGTGCCAGGGGAGACAGAAGTCCACGCAGTGCCACAGGAGAGACAGAAGCCCACGCAGAGCCACAGGAGAGACAGAAGTCCACGCAGAGCCAGGGGAGACAGAAGTCCACGCAGAGCCACAGGAGAGACAGAAGTCCACGCAGAGCCAGGGGAGGACAGAGGACACCCAGTGCCAGGGGAGACAGAAGCCCACGCAGTGCCACAGGAGAGACAGAAGTCCACGCAGAGCCAGGGGAGGACAGAAGCCCACGCAGAGCCACAGGAGAGACAGAAGTCCACGCAGTGCCACAGGAGAGACAGAAGTCCACGCAGTGCCACAGGAGAGACAGAAGCCCACGCAGAGCCAGGGGAGACAGAAGTCCACGCAGAGCCAGGGGAGACAGAAGTCCACGCAGAGCCAGGGGAGGACAGAGGCCACCCAGTGCCAGGGGAGACAGAAGTCCATGCAGAGCCAGGGGAGACAGAAGTCCACGCAGAGCCAGGGGAGACAGAAGTCCACACAGAGCCAGGGGAGGACAGAGGCCACCCAGTGCCAGGGGAGACAGAAGTCCACGCAGAGCCAGGGGAGACAGAAGTCCACGCAGAGCCAGGGGAGGACAGAGGCCACCCAGTGCCAGGGGAGACAGAAGTCCACGCAGAGCCAGGGGAGGACAGAAACCCACGCAGTGCCAGGGGAGACAGAAGCCCATGCAGTGCCAGGGGAGACAGAAGTCCATGCAGAGCCAGGGGAGGACAGAAGCCCATGCAGTGCCAGGGGAGGATAGAAGCCCATGCAGTGCCAGGGGAGACAGAAGTCCACGCAGAGCCAGGGGAGGACAGAAGCCCATGCAGTGCCAGGGGAGGATAGAAGCCCATGCAGTGCCAGGGGAGACAGAAGTCCACGCAGAGCCACAGGGGAGACAGAAGTCCATGCAGTGCCAGGGGAGACAGAAGTCCACGCAGAGCCACAGGAGAGACAGAAGTCCACGCAGAGCCACAGGTGAGGACGGAAGCCCACACAGAGCCACAGGGGAGGACGGAAGCCCACGCGGTTCCATGGAAGGACGGAAGCCCCAGGAATGCTGCGGTCAGCAGCAGCACAAGCCTATGCTGCGGTCTCAGGCCTGCTCAGGTCAGGATGCTGGCAATGCCTGGCCATCAGGCTCTGATCAAGGACTGTGTAACCAGGGGGCCAAGGGACCTGAAGACAAAGCTCATTCACCCAGGGCGGCCATGGTGGGGACTGCATAGGCTCACTGAGCTCCGGGCTGTCCACGAGGCTTCTCCAGAGGGAGCTGAAAGGAGGCCGGGGTGCAGGAAGAGCCCCCTTCATTTATAGAAGCACAGGAACGGCCCGGCCGGGGCGGGCTCCAGACCACTCACCCTGTTAAAGCGCTTGGCTTGGAAGAGGTGGCCGTTGGCGCGGTACAGCTTCCTCCATCTTCTGGCTCCTCGGCGGTAGATGGATTCTACAAGAGGTGTGAAGAGGGCAGTGTAAAGAGGCAGCTTGCAGCCCGGGCCCCGCTCCTGACACACTGCGGGCAAGGATGGGCCGTTCCTGTCCAGGTGGCTGGAGCCATGGCTGCTGCCCGGCCTGAGGGTGTCAAGAGCTGAAATGCCAGCGCCAGGGACCGCGGCTCCATGTGCCTGTCCCCACACGATCCCTGTGCTGTCCCAGCCATGGCTGCTGGAGACAGCGAGGGGGACCACAGGCGGGATCATGAGGGGGGATCACGAGGGGGGATCATGAGGGGAATCACAGGCAGGATCACGAGGGGAATCACAGGTGGGATCACGAGGGGGATCACAGGCAGGATCACGAGGGGGATCACAGGAGGATCACAGGCAGGATCATGAGGGGGATCACAATGGGAATCACAGGCAGGATCATGAGGGGAATCACAATGGGGATCACAGGCAGGATCACGAGGAGATCACAATGGGGATCACAGGCAGGATCATGAGGGGATCACAATTGGGATCACAGGCAGGATCACGAGGGGGATCACAATGGGGATCACAGGCAGGATCACGAGGGGATCACAGGAGGATCACAGGCAGGATCATGAGGGGGATCACAATGGGAATCACAGGCAGGATCATGAGGGGGATCACAATGGGGATCACAGGCAGGATCACAAGGGGATCACAATGGGGATCACAGGCAGGATCACGAGGGGGATCACAATGGGGATCACAGGCAGGATCACGAGGGGATCACAGGAGGATCACAGGCAGGATCACGAGGGGATCACAATTGGGATCACAGGCAGGATCACGAGGGGGATCACAATGGGGATCACAGGCAGGATCACGAGGGGATCACAGGAGGATCACAGGCAGGATCACGAGGGGGATCACAATGGGGATCACAGGCAGGATCACGAGGGGATCACAATGGGAATCACAGGCAGGATCACGAGGGGATCACAATGGGGATCACAGGCAGGATCACGAGGGGGATCACAATGGGGATCACAGGCAGGATCACGAGGGGATCACAGGAGGATCACAGGCAGGATCACGAGGGGATCACAATGGGGATCACAGGCAGGATCACGAGGGGGATCACAATGGGAATCACAGGCAGGATCACGAGGGGATCACAATGGGGATCACAGGCAGGATCACAAGGGGATCACAATGGGGATCACAGGCAGGATCACGAGGGGGATCACAGGGGGAATCACAGGCAGGATCACGTGGGGATCACAGGCGGATCACAGGCAGGATCATGAGAGGATCACAATGGGGATCACAGGCAGGATCATGAGGGGATCACAATGGGGATCACAATGGGGATCACAGGCAGGATCACGAGGGGGACCACAGGAGGGCATGGCTCTTCCCAGGCAGGTGGGCTCTCGTGGTAGGACGGCCCTGCAGCTCCCCCGCCCCCTCCGCTCTGCAGGGCTCTACCTTTTCCACACGTGACATTTACATAGACCCAGCCAGGCAGGGAGGGTGGGCGCCATGCTGGAGGCCATGGCGTCAAGAAGCTAGCACACCGCAGGGTTTCAGCAGCTCCCCACACTGCAGGCCTAGGGCTCCCTTCTGGGTCCCCTTTACCCTCAGCCTGGGGGCAAGGGCTTGCCAAATCCACCAGTTCCTGTTTGAACTGCAAGCCACCAGAAGCATCATCTCCTAACACGCCCTCAGCCACGCACACCACAGCTGTCGCCCCCGGCCTCTCTGTGAGAGCCCTTGGCACCTTCAGAAGTCCACCTACAATGGGGAGCGTTCTGCCTTTATAAAATCCTGTACCAGAAGAGTCGTCCACAGGCCTCATGGGGAGATGGGGTTCGGTGGGGGAAACGGTGGGGGGACATTTCCGAAGCAAGCTAAATGCCAGCGCTGGCAGGAAACTGCCGAAACCAGGACATGGTGATGGAAAAACCTGCTCCTCTCCCTTTAACTGGACCAGGGAAAAAGCAGGAAGCCGGGCTCCCCTGGCAAGGGCACAGAGGCACAGGCCCCACAGACCAGGGCAGCCGGGCCCCCACCCCTGCAGGAACCACCTGTGGTCCCATGTCCTAGTGTGTGGCTTGTGGTCTGGCAGAGGCTGAGCATCACCTGACGGCCCCCAGAGTCCCCGCTGCAGACAACGCCTCGGGACAGCACTGGACCCAGGCAGGGGACAGAAAGTGGCCCCCTCCTCCACTGGGCATCTTAGGTGGGGACCACTGGAGGCCCCTCCAGGGAGGCGGCAGGCCTCTGTCTGCCCGTGACACTGAGAAGTCCCTAGAGAGTCCGTGTGACCCATCCCTCTCCGGTCACCACACACTGAGGCCCCGCCCACACGGTGCCTGTGCTCCTCATACCTGAGAGCGAGGGGACGGGAGTGGTGTGAGCGGACTCCCTGGAGACAGAGGCTCCGCGCGAGGGGCTGGGTGGGTGGGTGGAGGACATGGACAGGCCAGGGACAAGCCAGGGCCCAGCCCAGCAAGTCCATCACCACTTCAGCTTCAACCACAGCCCCAGCACAGGCCAAACTGGCCAGGGAGCCCGGAGAAGGGTGAATGCCCACGGACAGAGAGCCCTCAAGTCCCTGGGAGGTGACAGGTGACCAGGCCTGACAGCAAGGACTGTCACCGACAAGAAAGCCTAGATTCCACTGTGGCGCTTACACTGTGGCTTCGCAGGAAGGGTGGAGCTAACGCTGCACCACGTGGGGACAGGTGAGAGGGCACAGCCCGCCCCCCCAGGGCTGGACCCTCGTCCTGGACACCCAGCCTGCACCCAACGGCCGGAAGGACTACGACGCTGCTGGCCCTACACTATACATGAACACAAGGAGCAAGTGACAAAAGATTTTCTTCCTTTAGAGGAAATCGTGGGGGCAAGCTAACCCGAGGAAACCTCTACAGCCTTTCTATCTACACGCAGGAGACAAACAAAGGTGGGGGAGGCAGAGTCCCCCAAGGAAGGCAGTGCAGACCCACCGGCGAGGACAGGCCGCAAGCCAGCGGCTGCGGTGCCCAGCGAGGCCTACGACCTGCCAAGGAAAAGCCACACCACAGAGAAGACCCAAGCAGGCACTCCACCGGCGACGGCCTGAGAGGTACAAGCTCAGCCTTGTGAGGAACTAGTAAGACGGGACTGGGGTCCCTGCACACGGGGATCCTTGCACACCGGGGTTCTTAGATACCAGGACCCTTATATGCGGGGTTCCTCACGTACCCAGGCTTCATCAAGCTGGTCTCTGACACCATCAAGGATCGAAAGCTTCCTGGATATTGCTGTGATCCAACGCCAATGATGATTAGAAAGGTGACTTTTGCTCCAACAAAGAAAGGGCACTATAGACCAATCTTTCTAATAAATGCAGACGCAAAGCTTCTCAATAAAATGGTAGCCAAGGGGCCGGGAGTTTGGCCTAGTGGTAGAGGGCTTGCCTAGCATGCACGAAGACCAGGGTTCAATTCCTCGGTACCATATACATAGAAAAAAGCCAGAAATGGTGCTAAGGCTCAAGTGGTAGAGCTCTAGCCTTGAGAAAGTCCAAGAACAGTGCTCAGGCCCTGAGCTCAAGCCCAGGACTGGCAAAAAAAAAATGGTAGCCAACAGAATCCAGCAAGTGAGTAAAAAAGAAAAAATCCAATGCCAGGCACTGGTGGCACAAGTCTGTAATCCTTATTACTCAGAAGGCTGAGAACTGAGGATCAAGGTTCAAAGCCAACTTGGGCAGGAAAGTCCATCAGACACTTATCTCCAATTAACCACCAGAAAACCACAAGTGGAGCTGTGGCTCAAAGTGGTAGAATACTAAGCTTGGGCAGAAAAGCTCAAGACAGGCCCTGCGTTCAAGCCCCATGACTAACCAAAAAAAAAAAAAATCCATTATGATCAAGTGGGCTTTATCCAGAGAAGCAAGGCTGGTTTAGCATAGATAAATCAACACACATAATCACATTAACAGAGCCAAAGACAAGAACCACACGACCATCTCCACAGAGCAGAAAAAGCCTTTGACAACATCCAACACCCATTCATGCTACAAGCTTCAGAGAAGCTAGGAATAGAAGGAGCATATCTCAAAATAGTAAAGGCTATACATGACAGACCAACAACCAACATCGTACTGAATGATGAAAACCAACCATTTCCTCCACCCAGGAGCAGGACAAGGGTGTCCACTCTCCCCCCTCCTCTTCACCAGCTCTGGAATTCCCAGCCAAAGAAGAAGGCAAGAAAAATACATAAAAGGGATTCACATAGGGAAGAAGTCAAACTGTCCCTGCTCTTATATCTAAAGGACCCCCAAAAATCCACTCCCACGCTCTTGAAGTTGATCACTAACTTTGGTAGGGTAGCAGGACACAAAATTAACCCACAAAAATCAGTAGCTTTCCTGCATACTAACAATGTACAAGTTGAGAGGGAAATCAGGAAAACAACTCCATGTGCAATAGCCTAAAAAAAAATCATCAAGGAAGAAAAAGACCTTTATAGTGAAAACTATAAAAATAAGAAATCAAAGACAACATCAGGAAATGGAAAGATCTCCAAGCATGAATAATAGGTAGAATAAAAGTGAAAACGGCCACACTACCAAAAATAATCTAGCAATCCCCATCAAAATCCCAATGAAATTCTTTACCAAGATAGAGAACACAATCCAAAATTCATATGGAACAACAAAAGACCTCAAACACCAAAGCAATTTTGGGGGGGGGAAAGTAATGCTGGTAGCTGGGCACGATGGCTCACACCTGTAAAACTAGCTACGCAGGGGGCTGAGATCTGAGGATCGAGGTTCAAAAACCAGGCAGGTCATGAAAGTCAGTGAGACTCTTATCTCCAACCATTAGATAACCAGAAGTGGCACTGTGGCTCAAAATGGTAGAGCGCTAGCCATGAGCTGAAGAGCTCAAGGAAAAAGCTCAGGCTGAGTTCAAGCCCTATTATGGACAAAAACAAAACAAAACAAAAGTAACGCTGATGATGTCACAATTCCAGACCTAATAACAAAAAGAGCTTAGTATTGCCACAATAATAGGCCTGAAAATCAATGAAGAGACTAGAAGACCCAGAAATAAAACCATATACTTAAAGTTATCTAATATTTAATAAGCCAAAGATACACAATGGGAAAAAATTGGCCTCTTCAATAACTCATGTTGGAAAATGATGGGCATCCATATGCAGAAAAGCAAAAGTCGATCCCTGTTTGTCCATCTACATTAATACCAACTCAAAGTGGATCAAGATTATCAGACATAAAACTTCGAAATTACTACAAGAGGGAGTAGGAGAAACACCAGAATTCACAGGCATAGGAAGAAACTTTTTGAAGAGTCTCAGGGGTACAGCAGATAAGAAAGAAACATGACAAATGGGACTGCATCAAAATAAAAAGTTTCTGCACAGCAAAGAACACAGTTACCAAACTAGGAAGACAGCCAACAGATTGGGAGAAGATATGTACCAGTAATACATCTGACAAAGGCCTAAAATCCAAAATATACAAGAAGCTCAAGAAATCAATTCCCCCACCCCCCAAACTAATAAACCAATCGTCCAATGGGCAAAGGAGCTAAGAAGGGATTTCTCAGAAGAGGTAAGAATGAGGAAAGGCCATCTCTCCAGTTATGCTGGCAACACCTGGGAATTCAAATGCTGACGGGATGTGGGGAAAGGAACCCCCTGCACTGTGGGTGGGAACGTGAACTGGTACAGCCACTCTGGACGGCAGGCTGGGGGTTCCTCAGAAACGAATCACAATGCCCCAATAACCCACCCATACCATTTTTAGAAGACACCTGCACACCCAGGCTCCCTGCTGCACTAGCCACAAAGACCAAGCCGCGGACCCAGTCCAGACACTCCACAACAGATGACTGCACCCCCAAATGTGCTACCCACCACCATGGAATCTTACTCAGCCATTGGACAAATGGACACTACATCATCTGCAGGAAAATGGAGGGACCTAAAATAAATCATGTAAAGTGAGGGAAGTCAAGCTCGGAGAGACCAACGCACGTGTTTTCTCCCATGCTCTCACACGCACGGTGCTCGAGTGCACGTCACACAAAGCTGTGTCTACTGGCATGAGCTCCAGGAGATGGAACAAGTGTGTGTCAGTACTGGTTTTGTTTTCTTTTATCGTGAGGGAGTAAGAACGGCACGGAAATGGGGGGGACAAAGGTGCAGTCATGGCGTTCACGAGACGCTAGGCTGAAAATGCACTTGTGAGTGGAGGCTGGAGGGAAAACCTGGGGAGAAGGAGGGCAGGGGGGCACCGTCCAAAAAGAAACGTACTTGTTACCTAACTTAGGTAACTGTCCAACACTCTCCAATACAGAAGACGAATCTTTGCTCCTGGGAGCTCAGCCACGCCCCGGAAGCTCAACACGGCTCGGGACCCCTCAAGAACGGTCTAAGCAGGGCGTGGCTGTCCATGCAGGAACATCAATACAACAGGTTACAAAATGAGATCCTACTTCAGAGTTTGGCCTCGTGGTAGACCCAGGATCGACTCCTCGGTACCACATACACAGAAAAACACAGACGTGGTGCTGTGCCTCACGGGGTGGCGCTCTAGCCTTGAGAAAGTCTGAGGACGGTGCTCGGGCCCTAAGCACAAGGCCTGGGAATGTCTCAGGGTGCTGAGCTCCACGGCAGGAGAACAGGTGGTGGGTGTCACACAGGCCCCAGACGCTGTACACACTCACGACAACTTCCCAGACATCCAAGGTCAAACCTGGCCACAGACACCAGATGACACCAACACGTCAGCCATATGGTCAGTGCCTCATTGTAGAATGCACAGGGACAACCAAGTCTTCTTTTTCTTCTTCTTTTTTCAGTGCTGAGGACCAAACTCAGGGCCTTGCACTTGCCAGGCAAGGGCTCTTCCGCCGAGTGAAATCCCCAACCTCAGTGACAGCCAATTCTAAGTACAGGATTCATCTCTACCTGGCTAGGCACACACATGCCCCACATCCGAGGCTTTAAAATGTACCCAAGGAGGGGGTAACCATGTCTGACAGGAAACGTACTTACGACGTGCTACATGTAACTGTAACCCCCTGTACATCACCCTAATAACAACATTAAATTTAAAAATTAAAATGCACACCAGTGGAGTGGTGTGTTCTTGGTGCGTGCCACTACACCTATAACTTTTTTGCTGTTCTGCTACAACACAATCTGGCTGGATTCAGCAGCAGTTTAAGTGCCGGGAAACGTCTAGTCACACACTGGGATCCTTCAGGGTGGGGCCTGGAGGCACAGAATGAGGGCCGCCAGGGCCAGGGGCGGGTCAGACTTCTACCATGGTCTCCTGGGTCCAGGCTGAGAGGAGCTGAGGAGGTGGGGACCGGGACCCAGGGACCGGGACCCAGGCTGAGCCTGCTGGGATCGAGTCATGGGATGTGTGGGCTGCCTTTCTTCTCCTTCAGCCTTCACTCTGACAACCCCAAGAAGCTCTCTGCCTTTCTTTGAATTCTATAATTAGGCTGGTCACAGGAATTTTAACAAGCTCTGTTTCCATAGCAATCTTGCATCTCCTATACTCTGACAAGGCAAGAAAACATATCTTTAAAAGCATGGCTCCAATCAGCAGGCTCCCCTTGGGTCTGGGGGAGAAACTGGGTACCATACCCCCAGAAGCAGGGGATGGTGCTGGGAGCCTCCTGTTTCTAGGACATGGCTTGAACAGAGCACAATGCAGGGCCACAGCGGCATCCCAGGATGCCCCTGGGTGCCTGGGATGGGGTGTGTCAGGACCACAGACCAGTGACCAAAGGAGCCAAGGAGCCAATGAGGCTTTCAAGTCAAAACACATCACTCAGAGCTGGGGAACAGCCACCAGTCACCCAGAGCTGGGAACAGGAAATAGTCACCTAGAGCTAGGGACAGGCATCAGTCACCCAGAGCTGGGAACAGGAAACAGTCACCTAGGGCTGGGAACAGGCAATAGTCACCCAGAGCTAGGAATAGGCAACAGTCACCCAGAGCTAGGCACAGGCATCAGTCACCCAGAGCTGGGAACAGGCATCAGTCACCCAGAGCCGGGAACAGGCATCAGTCACCCAGAGCTAGGCACAGGCGGTAGTCACCCAGAGCCGGGAACAGACAACAGTCACCTAGAGCTTAGAACAGGCATCAGTCACCTAGAGCTGGGAACAGGCAACAGTCACCCAGAGCTAGGCACAGGCGGTAGTCACCCAGAGCCGGGAACAGACAACAGTCACCTAGAGCTTAGAACAGGCATCAGTCACCTAGAGCTAGGAACAGGCATCAGTCACCTATAGCTGGGAACAGGCGGCAGTCACCCAGAGCTGGGAACAGGCAACAGTCACTCAGAGCTTGGAACAGGCAACAGTCACCTAGAGCTAAGAACAGGCAACAGTCACCCAGAGCTAGGAACAGGCAACAGTCACCCAGAGCTGGGAACAGGAAACAGTCACTAGAGCCGGGAACAGGCATCAGTCACCCAGAGCTAGGAACAGGCAACAGTCACCTAGAGCTGGGAACAGGCATCAGTCACCCAGAGCTAGGAACAGGCAGCAGTCACCCAGAGCTGGGAACAGGCGGCAGTCACCCAGAGCTAGGAACAGGCAACAGTCACCTAGAGCTGGGAACAGGCGGCAGTCACTCAGAGCTAGGAACAGGCAGCAGTCACTAGAGCCGGGAACAGGCATCAGTCACCCAGAGCTGGGAACAGGAAACAGTCACTAAAGCTGGGAACAGGCATCAGTCACCCAGAGCTAGGAACAGACAACAGTCACCTAGAGCCGGGAACAGGCATCAGTCACCCAGAGCTGGGAACAGGAAACAGTCACTAAAACTGGGAACAGGCATCAGTCACCCAGAGCTAGGAACAGGCAACAGTCACCCAGAGCCGGGAACAGCCATCAGTCACCCAGAGCTGGGAACAGCCACCAGTCACCCAGAGCTGGGAACAGGCAACAGTCACCCAGAGCTAGGAACAGGAGGCAGTCACCCAGAGCTGGGAACAGGCAGCACTCACCCAGAGCTAGGAACAAGCAGCAGTCACCTAGAGCTAGGAATAGGCATCAGTCACCCAGAGCTGGGAACAGCCACCAGTCACCCAGAGCTAGGAACAAGCAGCAGTCACCTAGAGCTGGGAACAGGCAACAGTCACTCAGAGCTAGGAACAGGCAGCAGTCACTAGAGCCGGGAACAGGCATCAGTCACCCAGAGCTGGGAACAGGAAACAGTCACTAGAGCTGGGAACAGCCACCAGTCACCCAGAGCTAGGAACAGGCAACAGTCACCCAGAGCTAGGAACAGGAGGCAGTCACCCAGAGCTGGGAACAGGCAACACTCACCCAGAGCTAGGAACAAGCAGCAGTCACCTAGAGCTAGGAATAGGCATCAGTCACCCAGAGCTGGGAACAGCCACCAGTCACCCAGAGCTAGGAACAAGCAGCAGTCACCTAGAGCTGGGAACAGGCAACAGTCACTCAGAGCTAGGAACAGGCAGCAGTCACTAGAGCCGGGAACAGGCATCAGTCACCCAGAGCTGGGAACAGGAAACAGTCACTAGAGCTGGGAACAGCCACCAGTCACCCAGAGCTAGGAACAGGCAACAGTCACCCAGAGCTAGGAACAGGAGGCAGTCACCCAGAGCTGGGAACAGGCAACAGTCACCCAGAGCTAGGAACAGGCATCAGTCACCCAGAGCTAGGAACAAGCATCAGTCACCTAGAGCTAGGAACAGGCAACAGTCACCCAGAGCTAGGAACAGGAGGCAGTCACCCAGAGCTAGGAACAAGCGGCAGTCACCTAGAGCTAGGAATAGGCATCAGTCACCCAGAGCTGGGTTAGAGCCATCAGTCACCTAGAGCTAGGGAACACCTGTCAGTCAACCAGAGCTGGGAAATAGCTGTCATCTGCCCAGGGCACAGGCAGAGAAATAGCTGGCATCTCATCAGCAGGGAAGGCCTGGCTGCCTTCTCCCCGGTGCATGGCTCCCTGTCAGCTCGCTGTATCAACAGAAGGAGGTGATGAGGAAGACAGTGGGGTGGTAGGTCAGACGCCACGGGGCCATTCAGATACCAGACCACCGGGCAGATCTCCAGTGCTCCGGGAGCCAGGCAGAGAGGTCTGGGGCCCATGTCCCAGTGCTCCGTCCATCAGGTGCAGGGCAGACTCTCAAGCCTATATCCAGCAGCCTGTCATCTGCCTGACACTGGGATTGGAGCAGGACACCCTGCTCTGGCCTGGGTCTGGGCATTCATCAATGTGTCGAGCTCTTGACCATCTTGGGCAAACAGTGAATGTGGACAGGGCATCGTGGGGTGGACAGGGCATTGTGGGGTGGACAGGGCATCATGTGGTGGACAGGGCATCGTGGGGTGGACAGGGCATCGTGGGGTGGACAGGGCATCGTGGGGTGGACAGGGCTTCGTGGGGTGAACAGGGCATCGTGGGGTGGACAGGGCATCGTGGGGTGGACAGGGCATCGTGGGGTGGACAGGGCTTCGTGGGGTGAACAGGGCATCGTGGGGTGGACAGTGCATCGTGGGGTGAACAGGGCATCGTGTGGTGGACAGGGCATCCTGGGGTAGACAGGGCATCGTGGGGTGGACAGTGCATCGTGGGGTGGACAGGGCATCGTGTGGTGGACAGTGCATCGTGTGGTGGACAGGGCATCCTGGGGTAGACAGGGCATCGTGGGGTGGACAGTGCATCGTGGGGTGGACAGGGCATCATGGGGTGGACAGGGCATTGCCGGGTGGACAAGGGTAAGCTGACAGCCCCGTGCCTCATGGTCCAGATGTAAGGCCACTTTCCCTGAGCTGTACAGTTGTCTCTCACTCCACCGTCAGGTCTGCAGCTGACCTGCCTGCAGCTGTCTAGCCTGGCACAGCTGGGAGACTCCCACCATGGCACAAAGGACAGCCTAGCCATGCTAACCACTGCCCACAGCCACAACAGCCCATCGTGCACATGTGTCTGCCAATGTGCCAGCGAAGCAGCACCAGGACCCTTGCTTGCCAGGCAAGCCAAGGTGGCGGCCAGGCTGGTGTGAAGCCACAATACACAGCTGTGTGTGAGACAGAGCCTGGCACCACCTGCAGCAGGGCCTCCGGGCACCGCCGCCACCACCACCACGGCACACCGGCTTCTCAGATGCTCTGTGCGCCAGCTCAGTAAAGGCGGAGGGAGCCACAGGGGCTTCTGTGGCTCAGGGAGGGGGAGAAGGCCGAGCCCCATGGCAGAGCCTGGGTGCTCCTTTCACGGAAACCCAGTGTGGACCCAGGCCGGGCCACACCTGCTCACGCGGGCCCCCTGCTGGACAGCCACGGCGTAACTCAGCTGGACGCTCTGCACTCGGAAGACTGCACTGGACTCGCATTGCGAAGGGGATGGAGGACAGGACAGACCGAGGGATCATGAGTCCGAGATTCAAAATGAAAGACGCTTAAGCCATGAACGGTGCCGGGCTTCGTGCAGACGGGGCTGTGAGGAGCAGGAGGCTCACTCCTGACCAGACTCAGGGGGCAGGGGGCCTCCCCTGGGGGCCCAGGCGCAGGTCCCAGTCTGCTCGGGGCTCCCTGGGGTCAACTGTCCCCAGGTGTTCTGAGACATAGCCCACCCTGACTCATCTGCTGGTGTTGTGACAACATGGAAACTGTTACACAATTCCACTTTTGGAAATGGTGGAGAGGCCAGCCAGCGTCTTCACGGTTTCTATCAACTATGGAGAGCAGCCTCCACGAGGTCAGTTGGACGTCACTTGATTGTACGCACTGGCACAGGGCATAAAGCCACGCCACGGGCCACAGTGGGAGCAGTGTGGAGGCAGGCACAGGCAGGGGGCAGGGGCGTGCTGCAGGGCAGGGGTTTGCTCACTCCCTGAATGCCACCGGAGGCAAAGCCTGGAGCTCACCTCAAGACTCTCCCCATGGAGACAGAGGAGGAGAAAAGAGGCAAGACCTATGTCTCAGCTCTGGCCACACCCAGGGTTACAGGCAGATTTCACTCCTACAGCTCTGGGCTGGAAGCCTGCTCTGGAGAGCAAGGGCAATGGAATTCTCTTTCTCTTTCTCTCTCTTTTTTTTTTCTTACAAAGACACTACCCCTCTACCAGGGCCCTCGCCTCCTCCCAAACACTTCACATCCAAATGCTACACAACAGGCAAGGGCTGACCGGTGAGCCGGGGGCAGGGGAGACAAACTCAACCCAAATTATTATACCCTGAGACCCCCAAACTTCTGTCCTCACAGGAAAACATTTGTTTTCCTGGCAGTCCCCAAAAGTCTAACTCACATCAGCATCGACTCTGAAGTGGAGTCCCAAGTCAGACACTGCGGCAGAAGGGGAGAGACCCGCGCAAGGCAGAGGAACCGGCAGGACACAGAGCCAGCGTGAGAGCACGGCTTGGTCTATGAGCCAGGGGCAGGGTGGACATCCGCACCCCCATGGGAGGAAAAGGCACCAGGAAGGGGTGAGCAGCCCCACGCTGGTGGAAAGCCTGGCAGGCTGAGGGTGGAGGCAGCCCAGTGGCGTGTGCCCAGTGGCGTGTGCCCAGTGTGTGCCTGCTGTCCCAGGTGGTTGGGAAGATGAAGCAAGAGAATCTCTTGACTCCTGTTGTGAGGCCAACTTGGCATGGCAATACCCCATCTCCCGGACAGACGGACGGACGGACGGACAGACAGAAAGAGCAGGAGGACGTCCCTCCACCAGGCACCAGGCTCTGAAGCCCTGGACAAAGTGCGTGGAGGAGTCACAGCCTGAGTTCTAGCATGCAGTGTGAAGCTTTCCAGAATCCCAGACTGCACAAGTTCAGGACCAGAGGCCAGGAAACAGCAGGAAGCAGCCAGCACTCGTGCTTCACTCCTGCAGTCCCCAGGACGCTGAGATCTGAGGGTCTCAGCTCAAAGTCAGCCTGGGCAGGACGGTGCCTGACACCCTTACCTCCTAACGGTAGGGCCGTAGCCTTGAGCGGAAGAGCTCAGGGACAACGCCAGGCCCAGAGTTAAGTCCCACAATCTCCGGGGGCGGGGGGGGTGGTAAGAGGAGCTAGGTTCAATTCCTCTGTACCACATACACAGAAAGAGCCTGGAGTGGTGCTGTGGCTCAAGTGGTACAGGGCTAGCCTTGAGGAAAAGAAGCTCAGGGACAGAGCCCAGGCTCTGAGTTCAAGCCCCAGGACTGGCACACAAAAAAAGAGGAGGGTGTGAAGTCTGGGGCCCCTGCACTTGAGGGGCTGGCGCAGGAGGACCGAGTCCAAAGCAGTCTAGTCAGCAGAGTCAACCCAGAAAGAGTGCGCCAGAGCAGACACCAGAGAAAACCCAGGGAGCCCCAAAGCTGGCTCTTCGAAACGATAACTAAGTTTGGTGAACGTCTAGCAAGTTGATTTAAAAAAAAAAATGTATGGAAATGTAGCCCTGGAAGTCCCCTTGTACAACTAGGGTGTACTAATTAAAAATCCTGACTTAAAACAGATGAATGGAAGAGGAAAAAGGCCCAAACTGCAACAACAGGGATGAGGCCAGCACAGGTCTCTAATGGGGTGTACCCTATAAGGGGGTGCTTCACCCCAAAAAAAGACCAGAGGACAGGCCTCTCCCTCCTCAAATCTCAACATCAGTCACAACAACCTTCCACAAAGAATAAAATTAAGACAAAAATTCCGTAAACACCATTACTAGAGAATTTTGAAAGGCTGTCCTGAAATCAGGCACAAGAGAGAGCTGCCCTCGCGACAGTGCCTGGCGCCAGGGGAGGGAAGGAAGAACTAAAACTGTCATCTGCTGATGGAACGGCAGGGGTGTGTTCTGGGCTACCCTGAGGACCCAACGGGCTTCCCCGGGGGCCTCTGGGCTTCCACAACCATCAGGCATCAACAGCTTCCGCAGAGTGCTTAGCAGAGACCGAAAACCAAACACCACGTCAGGCATGGCCTGAACTGTACATCCGTAATTCCAGAATCTGAGACACAGAAGGATTACGAAGAGCTCAAGGCCTTGCCAGGCAGGGGGCACTAAAGACTCTGAGACTTATCTCCAATGAACCTCTAGAAAACTGGAAGTGGGGCTTGGCTCTAGGGTCGGGCGGTAGCCTTGAGCTGAAGAGCTCAGGGACAGCCCTCAGGCCCAGAGTTCAAGCCCTAGGACATACCAAAAAAAAGAAAGAAAAAGAAAAAAGAAGGAAAGGAGCTCAAGGCCAGCCTAAGGAACACAGTAGAGCCTCCTGAAAGCACCCATCAACCAGCCAACCAAAAGGCCAGACACCACAGACCTCCACCCGGACCGCTGAGAAGAGAAGGAGGTACAACAGTTCAGGCTCTGAAGGAGGCCTAGGCGCAAGTGCACACAAACTAATGGCCTCTGGAAGCTGGAAAGACAAAGCGTGTGGAGAACGTGTGTGGAAACATGGAAGGCCAGGACAGCCTGCTCTACAACATAAAGTACCAGGAGTGTGACGTGGAGCAATGGGAACACAGACGGGCGTGGAGGACGGGAGACGCTCCGTGAGTTTAATTTCTGACAGGTCTGCTGAAGCACAGGAGAAGGGAAGACTCCACAAGTGGGGTGCGTGCCTGTATGAGGGAGAGGAGGGGGACAAGACAGAAAGGCTCCGACCCTACCTCAGGCCACACAGAAAGCTCACAGCCAGAGCATGGAAACACTCCACGGCGAGCAGGCTCGGGACGGGGTCAGGATTTCCTTCTGCCTCGCCCTCCCCCAGCTTCCACGCCAGGCTGACCAGGGCCTGGGCGCGCGCCACGCACGCGGCTCACTGTTTCTGTTTTCTGTCCACCGTGCGTGGTGAGCGCCTGTGCGGGGGACACTGTGACACACGGGCAAACAAGGGATCCCTCTCCCGCTCACCAAGTATCTACGAATCAACAATCTGCCAGCTGCTCGACAAAAAGACACAGGAAAGTCAGCGAAAGAGAATCCCAAACTGGAGCCAATTCGTTATCTGAAGTTCGGAGAACTCAGGAGGTTAACAGCCTAATTTCCCAACCAGCTCTGTTTCCACTGGCATAGCACTGGATTTCCCTCAGCTTTTATTCCCTACCACCCACAGTAACCCAGAGTCGCCTGCAGTTAACCAATCCACTACTTCTATATTGTTCTGGAGCCTCTTTTCTAAGAGAGGATCTTGGAATTGACAATCTGCTTTTTGTTCTTCGTTCTTTTGCAGCCCTTCTCGTTCCATGAAGCCAACCTCTTCTGCTCAGCCCTGGGGAGCTTACATTCTGTTCTACGGGAAGAAGAGATTGCTCAGTTCTAGAAATGCAAATCAGGTCCACTCTGCTGAGCTGGCCTGGCGTGGCCGCCAGCACCTGTCGTCCAGGCAGAGGCTGACACCAGACTGTGAGCTTAGGAGTGAGGCAGCCAGGACAACACTTAGAAACAAAGGCAAAAGCAACTTTCAATTTGTGCGTTTTGCCTTTTGCCATCATTCAGTCTTGAAACTGGGAAAAGAGGAGCCTTTGAAAGCGGACGCCAGGCACTCACAGAGGTCAGGGAGACAGGGGAGCAGAGCAGGCTCGCCACGAGGCGCCCACACCGGGGCATTTTGGTGGTGCCATGGGCTTGAGCCTGGGCCTGGTCTGCCGGGCTCTTCTGCTCAAAGCTCGGCTCTATCACTTTGAGTCACAACTCCACCTCCAGTTTTCAGGTGACCTCAAATCGTGATCTCAGCCTCCTGAGTAGCTCGGGTACAGGCGTGAGCCACCATGGCCTGGCTGCACTTTTTTTTTCTTTTTGGCCAATTCTGGGGCTTGAACTCAGGGCCTGGGCACTGCCCCTGAGCTGCTTCTGTTCAAGACTAGAGGTCTACCACTTGACAGTACCACGTCCAGCCCTTCCGTGTCTGGGGTACTGAGGAACTGAACCCAGGGCTTCACACACGCTAGGTGAGCCCTCTACACTAAGCCACATTCCCAGCCCTGGCTGCATTTGTTTTTTTTAGCCCAGTGCATTTTATATGTGCTTGTCTGTGTACACTAAGAGCTGTGACAATCCACATAAGGGGCAGACTTCTCAAGGCAGAGGGAGTGTGCAATTAATATTTGTCCTGTCACACTATCTATGCAATGTTTGTGGAAATAAACTTCCAGGATGCGGAAATACGAGGTTTGTTCTTCTTTGCTCTTTTTGTGTTGTTCATGTACAGGTCTTGGGTGTATAAGGGTGGGCAGAGAAGTGGAGGGACAAAAGGTGAGCCACGAGGCAGCAACGGCCCTCACTGGACACTGCTCAAAAATGAGCTACGGGATCATGGCCTCGGGGGAGAGTGCCTGCCTGGCATGCACAAAGCTCTGGGCTCCATTCCTCATGCCTGTAATGCTAATTAGGAGGCTGCAATCTGAGGATCGAGGTTCAAAGACAGCCCGGCACTAAAGTCCGTGAGATTCCTATCTCCAATTAACCACCAGAAAACTGGACGTGGCGCTGTGGCTCAAGTGGTAAGGTGGTACCCTTGAGTTGGAGAGCTCAGGGACAGCGCCCAGGCCCAGAGTTCAAGCCCCATAAAAACAAAAACAAAAACAAAAAACCCCACAAAAACCCACCATACACTCCAAGTCAAATACTCCAGACTTTGCATTTTACTAAGTCAGGGAAAGAGACTGTAGGTACACAGACCATCCTATTATTTCCACAAAAAAACCTGCAAAGCCGGGGGCAGGAGTGTGGCCTACTGGTAGACTGCTTGTCCAGCATGCATGAAGACCCAGGTTCCATTCCTCAGTACCACATACATAGAAAAAGTCGGAAGTGGTAGTGTGGCTTAAGGTGTAGAGCTCTAGCCTTGAGAAAGTCCAAGGACAGTGCTCAGGCCCTGAGCTCAAGCCCTGGACTGGCAAAAACCAACAGACAAACAAACCGTAAAACTGCCAGATGCAGTGGCTCGTGCCTGTCATTTTAGCTACGCAGGAGGCTGAGCTCTGAGGATCAGGGTTCAAAGCCAGCCCGGGCACAAAAGCACCTGAGACTCATCTCCAACGAACCTCTAGCGAACAGGAGGTAGGGCCTGGCTCCAGGGTAAGCTCAGGACGGCACCCAGGCTGAGTTCAAGCCCCATGCCCCCACCAATCAATAACCTGCACAACCCCTCAGCAGCAATTGTCCGCCTGCTGTTCTTAACCTTCCTTTTGTTCGACAACCTTGACTTCTGCAGCCTGACCCAGGCCTCCTCCTCCCGCAGGCCACAGACCACGCTCAGCTTTGGCTTCGTGTGCTCTTTGCTCCCCACGGCTGCCCTGCCATGGTACCCCAGCACGGCTGCTCCCGCCTCCCTCACAGCCTGGCCCCCAGGGGGCCCCCAGCAGCCTCCCACCCCACCCCGCCCCTGCTCCACCCATCCGCGCCCTCGGAGACCTGAAATCTGCTCTCCACACCTCTGGGCAGGCCTGGGCAAAAATGGGTGGGGCCTTCCTAGATGCATCTCAACTAATATCTGGGTCTGACGCCTCCAGAGTGGGCCAACCGCGGCCTGTCACCCCACTGGGCAGGGGCGTAGGTACAAAGAGTGTGGCCTTGGGCACAGAACAGGCTGGAGTGTGGCTCAAATGGTAAAACGCCTGCCTAGTGAGGCCCATCAGTGCTCCTCGGCCTGGCCTGTCAGTGCTCCTCGGCCTGGCCTGTCAGTGCTCTGTGGCCTGGCCCGTCAGTGCTCCGTGTGGCCTGTCAGTGCTCCTCAGCCTGGCCCGTCAGTGCTCCTCAGCCTAGCCTGTCAGTGCTCCTCAGCCTGGCCTGTCAGTGCTCCTCAGCCTGGCCCGTCAGTGCTCTGTGTGGCCTGTCAGTGCTCCTCAGCCTGGCCCGTCAGTGCTCCTCAGCCTGGCTTGTCAGCGCTCCGTGTGGTCTGTCAGTGCTCCTCAGCCTGGCCCGTCAGTGCTCCGTGTGGCCCGTCAGTGCTCCTCAGCCTAGCCTGTCAGTGCTCCTCAGCCTGGCCTGTCAGTGCTCCTCAGCCTGGCCCGTCAGTGCTCCTCAGCCTGGCCCGTCAGTGCTCCTCAGCCTGTCCCATCAGTGCTCCTCGGCCTGGCCTGTCAGTGCTCCGTGTGGTCTGTCAGTGCTCCTCAGCCTGGCCTGTCAGTGCTCCTCAGCCTGGCCCGTCAGTGCTCCTCAGCCTGTCCCATCAGTGCTCCTCGGCCTGGCCTGTCAGTGCTCCGTGTGGCCTGTCAGTGCTCCTCAGCCTGGCCCGTCAGTGCTCCTCAGCCTAGCCTGTCAGTGCTCCTCAGCCTGGCCTGTCAGTGCTCCTCAGCCTGGCCCGTCAGTGCTCCTCAGCCTGTCCCATCAGTGCTCCTCGGCCTGGCCTGTCAATGCTCCATGTGGTCTGTCAGTGCTCCTCAGCCTGGCCCGTCAGTGCTCCTCAGCCTGGCCTGTCAGTGCTCCTCAGCCTGGCCCGTCAGTGCTCCTCAGCCTGTCCCATCAGTGCTCCTCGGCCTGGCCTGTCAGTGCTCCGTGTGGCCTGTCAGTGCTCCTCAGCCTGGCCCGTCAGTGCTCCTCAGCCTGGCCTGTCAGTGCTCCTCAGCCTGGCCCGTCAGTGCTCCTCAGCCTGTCCCATCAGTGCTCCTCGACCTGGCCTGTCAGTGCTCCGTGTGGTCTGTCAGTGCTCCTCAGCCTGGCCCGTCAGTGCTCCTCAGCCTGTCCCATCAGTGCTCCTCAGCCTGGCCTGTCAGTGCTCCTCAGCCTGGCCTGTCAATGCTCCATGTGGTCTGTCAGTGCTCCTCAGCCTGGCCCGTCAGTGCTCCTCAGCCTGGCCTGTCAGTGCTCCTCAGCCTGGCCCGTCAGTGCTCCTCAGCCTGTCCCATCAGTGCTCCTCGGCCTGGCCTGTCAATGCTCCATGTGGTCTGTCAGTGCTCCTCAGCCTGGCCCGTCAGTGCTCCTCAGCCTGGCCTGTCAGTGCTCCTCAGCCTGGCCCGTCAGTGCTCCTCAGCCTGTCCCATCAGTGCTCCTCGGCCTGGCCTGTCAGTGCTCCGTGTGGTCTGTCAGTGCTCCTCAGCCTGGCCTGTCAGTGCTCCTCAGCCTGGCCCGTCAGTGCTCCTCAGCCTGTCCCATCAGTGCTCCTCGGCCTGGCCTGTCAATGCTCCATGTGGTCTGTCAGTGCTCCTCAGCCTGGCCCGTCAGTGCTCCTCAGCCTGGCCTGTCAGTGCTCCTCAGCCTGGCCCGTCAGTGCTCCTCAGCCTGTCCCATCAGTGCTCCTCGGCCTGGCCTGTCAGTGCTCCGTGTGGCCTGTCAGTGCTCCTCAGCCTGGCCCGTCAGTGCTCCTCAGCCTAGCCTGTCAGTGCTCCTCAGCCTGGCCTGTCAGTGCTCCTCAGCCCGGCCCGTCAGTGCTCCTCAGCCTGTCCCATCAGTGCTCCTCGGCCTGGCCTGTCAATGCTCCATGTGGTCTGTCAGTGCTCCTCAGCCTGGCCCGTCAGTGCTCCTCAGCCTGGCCTGTCAGTGCTCCTCAGCCTGGCCCGTCAGTGCTCCTCAGCCTGTCCCATCAGTGCTCCTCGGCCTGGCCTGTCAGTGCTCCGTGTGGCCTGTCAGTGCTCCTCAGCCTGGCCCGTCAGTGCTCCTCAGCCTGGCCTGTCAGTGCTCCTCAGCCTGGCCCGTCAGTGCTCCTCAGCCTGTCCCATCAGTGCTCCTCGACCTGGCCTGTCAGTGCTCCGTGTGGTCTGTCAGTGCTCCTCAGCCTGGCCCATCAGTGCTCCTCAGCCTGGCCCGTCAGTGCTCCATATGGCCCGTCAGTGCTCCGTGTGGTCTGTCAGTGCTCCTCAGCCTGTCCCATCAGTGCTCCTCAGCCTGGCCTGTCAGTGCTCCGTGTGGTCTGTCAGTGCTCCTCAGCCTGGCCCGTCAGTGCTCCTCGGCCTGGCCCGTCAGTGCTCCTCGGCCTGGCCCGTCAGTGCTCCTCGGCCTGGCCCGTCAATGCTCCTCGGCCTGGCCTGTCAGTGCTCCTCGGCCTGGCCCGTCAGTGCTCCTCGGCCTGGCCTGTCAATGCTCCTCGGCCTGGCCTGTCAGTGCTCCATGTGGTCTGTCAGTGCTCCTCAGCCTGTCCCATCAGTGCTCCTCAGCCTGGCCTGTCAGTGCTCCGTGTGGTCTGTCAGTGCTCCTCAGCCTGGCCCGTCAGTGCTCCTCGGCCTGGCCCGTCAGTGCTCCTCGGCCTGGCCCGTCAGTGCTCCTCGGCCTGGCCCGTCAATGCTCCTCGGCCTGGCCCGTCAGTGCTCCTCGGCCTGGCCCGTCAGTGCTCCTCGGCCTGGCCTGTCAATGCTCCTCGGCCTGGCCTGTCAGTGCTCCATGTGGTCTGTCAGTGCTACTCAGCCTGGCCCGTCAGTGCTCCTCGGCCTGGCCCGTCAGTGCTCCATGTGGTCTGTCAGTGCTCCTCAGCCTGGCCCGTCAGTGCTCCCTGGCCCGTCAGTGCTCCTCAGCCTGGCCCGTCAGTGCTCCCTGGCCCATCAGTGCTACTTGGCCTGGCCCGTCAGTGCTCCTCGGCCTGGCCCGTCAGTGCTCCATGTGGCCTGTCAATTCTCCATGTGGCCCATCAGCGCTCGATGTGGCCCGTCAGTGGCCCGCGGCCCGGGAGCCATCTCCGTCCTCCCTTCGCAGTGAGTTCTCCGTGGGCCCTGAGCCACTGACCTCCACGCCTCCCCTCCACACCTCCTCCTCGGTGCTGAACAGGTGCCGGCTGCCGCGGGGCAGAACAGCTGGGAATGGATGTCAAGTCAGATGCATTTCCCACGCTGTGACTCCACTCAAGGCGCCGAGCTGGGCCGCCGTCAGCAGCTGAGCCGCCGTCAGCAGCTGAGCAGGCAGATGTCCGGCCCTCGTGCCTGCGGCTTGGCACACCGGGCAGCCCCTGGCGCCCCAGCCCCAGCCCACCCCACCCCTGCTAAGAGGCGGGCCGTCCCCGCCCCAGGCAAGGAAGTCAGGTGGGAGGACCAGCGAAAGTCCCCATGGCTCAGAAAACCAGAAATGGCGCTGGGGCCCACAGTGCTCTAGCCCTGAGCACAAGAGCTCAGCAGCCAGGCCCTGAGCACAAGCCCCAACCAACAGACACAAACCCACAGGCGCTGCTGCGGCGGGCCCTCGACGGCCGCACACAGCGGCCCTCGACATGCTTTTCCATGTGGCAGGTTTCAAAACCAGTTTAGCAAAGTAACTTCCATCTTAGCAAAACAAAAGGCCACAGCAGGTGTGTGGGCTGAGGGTCCCCCCTCTCCTTCAGCTGGGGTCAGGGAGCGGACAGGCTCCACAAGCCCGGGAGAGTGGGTCCTCGGCCCCTGGGCCACACCTGACAGCCAGCTGCGCTGTGCATCCCGACTTCTGCGTCCTCCCGCGGAGGCCTCCGACCGTGTGCTCATTACCTTCAAAGTGTGTTTGAGATTTTTCTGTTCCTTGCAAGTGATCCCATTTAGTCTGCGATGGACAAGTGACGCTCAGCTTAATTAGAACAGGAAGTAGGTCACACGTGGGTGTCACTGAATTAACTCCCTAAAGCCTAGCAAAATACATTCAACCCATGGTCAGTGACTCCAAGAGGCCCCGGACCCCACCCTCGCCCTCACGCTGGTTAACCCAACAGGCCACAGGCCCCACGGCCTTTGCGCAGGCCTTCTCACCATGTCAAGGCCCTCCAGCCCATCTGCCGTGGCTGGTCCGTCTGGTCTCCCTACACTCACCTCAAGGTCAATCCTTGAGATCAAGCGGTCCAGTGTCCCTGCCTGGCTCTGCCCGGCAGCCTCTTACGTCAACACTTGCATGCTGGGGCGCTGAGCCATCAGAGGGTCACCGTGCAGCAAGCCTGTCGTGTTCCGTGCATGTCTGGTCCTTAACGACGGGGAATGTGGAAACCCGGCCCCACGTCATTGCCCCTCCACCAGCCCTGCCTGGGGACTCTGCTGGCTGGCAGGCATGGATGAAGAAGAGATAAACGGCAGGAAGAGGACGATTTTAAACACCCCACACTGCGGCGGCAAGAGGCCCCACAGGAGACCCGTCCAAAGCTGTGGTACAGACACAGGACGAACACTGACCAAGGGAAACAGGTGGACCAAGAGGCCAAGCCAAGCTCGGAGACAAACATGCCCGGAAGCTAGACGTGAGCTACAGCCAAGACAGTACAGCTCTCCAGGCGTCCCCGCACGGGGGGACCGGAGACGACACAGCTCCAGGCGTCCCCGCACGGGGGGACCGGAGACGACACAGCTCCAGGCGTCCCCGCACGGAGGGACCGGAGACGACACAGCTCCAGGCGTCCCCGCACGGGGGGACCCGGAGACGACACAGCTCCAGGCGTCCCCGCACGGGAGACCCGGAGACGACACAGCTCCAGGCGTCCCCGCACGGGGGGACCAGAGACGACACAGCTCCAGGCGTCCCCGCACGGGGGGACCAGAGATGACACAGCTCCAGGCGTCCCCGCACGGGGGGACCAGAGACGACACAGCTCCAGGCGTCCCCGCACGGGGGGACCGGAGACGACACAGCTCCAGGCGTCCCCGCACGGGGGGACCAGAGACGACACAGCTCCAGGCGTCCCCGCACGGGGGGACCGGAGACGACACAGCTCCAGGCGTCCCCGCACGGGGGGACCAGAGACGACACAGCTCCAGGTGTCCCTGCACAGGGGGGACCAGAGATGACACAGCTCCAGGCGTCCCCGCACGGGGGGACCAGAGACGACACAGCTCCAGGCGTCCCCGCACGGGGGGACCAGAGACGACACAGCGGCCGTGCCCGCGGCATCGACCACCCCAGAGTCGATGCCAAGGAACGCCGGGAAACGGAACACGAGCTCTTCCTCTTTCACCGTTTTTCGTTTCTTCCCTTTGGGAGAAGAAGGGGGAAATGGTGGACAGGGTGACACGGCCTTCACCATTCCCCTGGCACCATGCGGGGTGGACCAAGCAGCGGAGGGAAAGGTGGAGTCGCCAGGCGCAGAGGGAGCTGGACGGTCAGCCTCTACCAGCAGCGGCGTCCCTGAGAGGGCCAGAAAGGAGCCCTGGGTGGCAGGCCAAGGTCAGCTGGGACTGAAGACTGGTGTACAGTGCAAACCGTGTACCTGTGCGGGTGTGTGCCTGTATAGCTGTGTACACTGTATATAGTTGTGCACACTGTGTATCTGTACACTTGTGTACAGTGTAAACCCGTGTACCTGTGCGGGTGTGTGCCTGTATAGCTGTATACACTGTATATACTTGTGCACACTGTATATCTGTACACTTGTGTACAGTGTAAACCCGTGTACCTGTGCGGGTGTGTGCCTGTATAGTTGTGTACACTGTATATAGTTGTGTACACTGTATATCTGTACACTTGTGTACAGTGTAAACCCGTGTACCTGTGCGGGTGTGTGCCTGTATAGTTGTGTACACTGTATATAGTTGTGTACACTGTATATCTGTACACTTGTGTACAGTGTAAACCCGTGTACCTGTGCGGGTGTGTGCCTGTATAGTTGTATACACTGTATATAGTTGTGCACACTGTATATCTGTACACTTGTGTACAGTGTAAACCCGTGTACCTGTGCGGGTGTGTGCCTGTATAGCTGTATACACTGTATATACTTGTGCACACTGTATATCTGTACACTTGTGTACAGTGTAAACCCGTGTACCTGTGCGGGTGTGTGCCTGTATAGTTGTGTACACTGTATATAGTTGTGTACACTGTATATCTGTACACTTGTGTACAGTGTAAACCGTGTACCTGTGCGGGTGTGTGCCTGTATAGCTGTATACACTGTATATAGTTGTGCACACTGTATATCTGTACACTTGTGTACAGTGTAAACCGTGTACCTGTGCGGGTGTGTGCCTGTATAGTTGTGTACACTGTATATAGTTGTGTACACTGTATATCTGTACACTTGTGTACAGTGTAAACCCATGTACCTGTGTGGGTGTGTGCCTGTATAGTTGTGTACACTGTATATACTTGTGCACACTGTATATCTGTACACTTGTGTACAGTGTAAACCCATGTACCTGTGTGGGTGTGTGCCTGTATAGTTGTGTACACTGTATATAGTTGTGTACACTGTATATCTGTACACTTGTGTACAGTGTAAACCGTGTACCTGTGCGGGTGTGTGCCTGTATAGTTGTATACACTGTATATACTTGTGCACACTGTATATCTGTACACTTGTGTACAGTGTAAACCGTGTACCTGTGCGGGTGTGTGCCTGTATAGTTGTATACACTGTATATACTTGTGCACACTGTATATCTGTACACTTGTGTACAGTGTAAACCGTGTACCTGTGCGGGTGTGTGCCTGCATAGTTGTGTACACTGTATAGCTGTATACTTGTGTACATTGTAAACCGTGTACCTGTGCGGGTGTGTGCCTGTATAGTTGTGTACACTGTATATACTTGTGCACACTGTATATCTGTACACTTGTGTACACTGTAAACCCGTGTACCTGTGCAGGTGTGTGCCTGTATAGTTGTGTACACTGTATATGGCTGTGCACACTGTATATCTGTACACTTGTGTACAGTGTAAACCGTGTACCTGTGCGGGTGTGTGCCTGTATAGTTGTGTACACTGTATATCTGTACACTTGTGTACAGTGTAAACCGTGTACCTGTGCGGGTGTGTGCCTGTATAGTTGTGCACACTGTATAGGTGTATACTTGTGTACAGTGTAAACTGGATACCTGTGCGGGTGTGTGCCTGTATAGTTGTGCACACTGTATAGCTGTACACTTGTGTACAGTGTAAACCGGGTACCTGTGCGGGTGTGTGCCTCTATAGTTGTGCACACTGTATATCTGTACACTTGTGTACAGTGTAAACCCGGGTACCTGTGTGGGTGTGTGCCTGTATAGTTGTGTACACTGTATATAGTTGTGCACACTGTATATCTGTACACTTGTGTACAGTGTAAACCGTGTACCTGTGCGGGTGTGTGCCTCTATAGTTGTGTACACTGTATATCTGTACACTTGTATACAGTGTTGCACTTGGTCCTCAAGAAATCCAACAAGGCCCGTGCCCACAGCTGACGCAGGGGAAGGATGAGAGGAAGGTGACCTGCTGGCGTCCCTGAGGTGCGGGTTGGGAAGCCTGCCCGTGGCCCACCCTTAGGCTCAGGTGGCTGGGGACCCTGCCCTTCAGTGTCAGGTGGCAGGTGTGTTCCAACACCAGGGAGACCTCAGGACGTCATGGACCAATAACACGGAGTCCCGGCGCCCACGCATGCACCGGAGGGCGTCGCCCGGCGGTGCCCTCGCCCGTGCCGGGAGCCTTCTTGTGGCTGTACTGCAGTGCCTACATTGCGGCCTCCATCCATGAGGCTGGGAGGAGGACAGTGTCCTGGGCTGTGGCGTGGAAGATACTGGCTCTTTAATGGCCCCCGGTCCCACACAGACATGGCACGTCCTTCCCTCCTCCTGCCCTCAGCGGTGCTGCTTCCCTGGCACGGGTCCCTGCGCAGGGCCCCCCACCCATGGGTGGACTCACTCCATGCACCTGCACACTGCACACTGGGAAGGGCAGGCATGGGGCAGGCTCACTTCAGCCTCGTCCCTTCTTACAGAACTTCTCACCTTATAAAAGTAATCTAGCTAGGTATGGTAACGCTGGGGGGCGGGGGTTACAACGTGTAAGCCCAGGACGAGCTACAAGCAAGACTCTTGGCCGGCCATCCTGCTACAAGGGAGGCTGAGACTGAAGAATCACAGATCAAAGCCAGCCTGGGCAGGAAAACCTGTGAGACTCTTACCTCCAATTAGCTACTCATAAAAAGCCAGAAGTGACACTGTGGCTCAAGTGATTGCCTTGAGCACAAAGAGACTCAGGAACAGCGCCCAGGCCCTAGTTCAAGCCCCAGGACTGGCATCAAAAGGAGGGAGGGAAAGAGGGAGGGAGGAGAGGAAGAAAGGAGGAAGGGGATAAAAGAAAAAACAGTGGAATGGGAGTGTGGCCTAGTGGTAGAGTGCTTGCCTAGCACACATGAAGACCCGGATTCAATTCCTTGGTACCACATACGTAGAAAAAAGCTGGAAGTGGTGCTGAGGCTCAAGTGGTAGAGCTCTAGCCCTGAGAAAGTCCAAGGACAGTGCTCAGGCCCTGAGTTCAAGGGCCAGGACTGGCAAAAAATAAAAGAGAGAGAGAGAGAGAGAGACAGACAGACAGACAGACAGACAGAGAGACTGTAACTCAATAGTAACCACAAAACCCTCAATTTGCTCAATTTGTAAAAGGGCAAGGGATTTGAACATTTCTGCAAAGAAGATATACAGATAGTGTCCATGGAAAGACACCTGATTACACAAACAGGTAAACAAACGTATGTGGAAAGCACAATAAGGTACGCAGTGGTTCTCGTCTACAAGCCCAGCACTGGGGACACCGAGGCAGGAGGGTCTCGGGATAGAGGCTGCCTGGCCGACATAATGTGAAGCTGCCTCAAAACAAAAAAAGACATGAAGAAAAGAAAATGGAGAGAAAGACAAGGAGAAGGACAAGGGGGAGGAAACAGGGCGGGGGGAGAGGGGGGAGGGGAGGGGGAGGAGAAAGCCTCACCCATCTACGGCCTTAGGTGTGTGAGGTGCATTACAACAGCTGCTGTCCCCATAGCACCCCAACTACGAGTGGAGAAGCGACCCCCAACCCCGCCCACTGTCGCCGTGGAAGACAGCAGGGCTCTTCAAACACTAAAAATGGAGTCACGTCCGCCCCGGACATTTCCAGAGACCAGAAAGGGGTCGAGGAGCATTATTCACGAGAGCCCAGGCAGAAGCAGCCCAAGCACCGTTTACAGACGAATGAATAAAGGAACTACAACCGCACGCACAGAGAGGAGCCGCAGAGCCTAGAGAGAGAGAGATCTGACAGGCTGCAAGGCAGACGAGCCCAGGGCCTCGGCAGGGACGGGGGCAGGGACCGTACACTTCTGAAGCACCAGGAAATTCTGTGACGCAAGCAAGCCACACCAACGACACACTTACAGGGCCAGTGCTAGGTTTTGTCACAGCTAAAATCCAGACGACAGGGACAGTGGTGGACACAGTTCAGGGTCCCCATCACCACATGCCCACAAGATCCACCCCAGAAACCACACAGGATCCACCCCGGAATCCACACAGGATCCACCCCGGAATCCACACAGGATCCACCCAGACAAGCGGTGAGCTCGTGGTGACGAGAAGGTCCGTAGCACCTGGCAGGGCCACAGCCCGAGCTCGCCCACCCCTGCTGGCCACACCCGCCTGCCAGAGGCGCCCTCTCTGGTGGTTTACACGCTGCCACAGAGCCGCAGACAGTGGAGGCCATTGTGGCAGACATCCAGGCGCAGCCTGTGGACGGGGAGATCGGGACTCACCTCCCCAGGGCCCTGTTAGGGGCTGAGCACCACGGGACGACCAAGCAGAGGAAGCCTGACACCGACTCCTTCCCGGCTCAGGAGGTGGCAGCCCTGCCACACCTTGGTCTCGGGGTCCCAGTGTCCAGGTGAAGGGGACAGACCTCTGCTGCAGCAGCCACACCCCACGGCCCAGTCCACGCCGAGTCCCAGCCAGATGATGCTGGGATTTGGGGAGAAGGTCAGGCCAGAGGGCACAGCCTTCGGGTAGAACTACTGCCTTAAGAAGAGGCCCCCGGGAACCTGCCCGCCACCCTACCCTGCTGCCACCCCCGGGGTCCACACGTAACCAAGGAAAAGGCTGAATCTAGACTGCTAGATTCTTCTCTGACTTGGGCAGAGATCTTCATGCTCGTCTGCAGCTCCATTAGCAGGACAGGCCATGGAGGGACCAAGGAGGCGGCCAGTGGGGGCATGGGGAGGTCTGGGATCAAGGGTTAGGGGTGGGACAGGCTCCCTGGAGACAGCAAGGCCCCAGGCCTGCCCTTCCAGCTTCATCGATGGTCACAGCCTTTCAGCCTCATCGCTGGGAGTCGAGGGACGGGAATTGAACTTGGTGTCCAGAGCCCTCGCTCACCTGAGGTGCCCTATCTCCAAGCCACACCTCTAACTACCACAAAAGCTTTAAACATAACCATGTATTGTCATTCTTCCACAGCAGGCTGCTCTGCAGCGCTGTCTGGAAACCTACCCCATCTCACCTACTCTTGCCATGCGTGCGTGCATGAGACAGGCTCATTTCTGCCCGGGCTGAGCACCTCTGTAATGAGAACACACAACAAAGCCCCACCGCAAAATCGAGAGCCAGGCCGGGCACCAGAGATGTGTGCCTGTCATCCCAGCTACCAGGAGGTGGAGACCTGAGGGTCACACGAGCCAATCGGGGCAGACAAGACCACGAGGCTCTTATCTAAAATGAACCACCAGAATCAATGGCCATGGAGCCACGGCTCAAGTGAGTGTGAGCAGAAAAAGCTCACAGTGCCCAGGCCCTGCGGGTGACACAAAAACCTCGAGACTCATCTCCAAATAAACACCAGAAAACCAGAAGTGGTGCTGTGGCTCAAGTGGAAGAGCTGAAGAGCTCAGGGACAGTGCCCAGGCCTGGAGTTCAAGCCCCACAAAAAAAAAAAAAAAAAAAAAAAAAAAAAATCAGCATAGGCCCCAAGTTTAAGTTCCAAGACTGACACATAAAAGAAAAAAAAAAACAAAAAACAATCAGGAACTAGTATTAACCTTGTGTTGTTAGCATTTTCTTTAAAAATCGGTAAGTATACAGCTGGACCCAGTGGCACAGGCCTATGTCCTCAGCTGAAATAGGAGGAGGACAGTTGGAGGCCAGTCCATGTTACATAGTGAGACCTGGTATTTAAAAAGTAAATACACAGGGCCGGGAGTTTGGCCTAGTGGTAGAGTGCTTGCCTAGCATGCACAAAGACCCGGGTTCAATTCCTCAGTACCACATACATAGAAAAAAGCCAGTGCTGGGGCTCAGGTGGTAGAGCTCTAGCCTTGAGAAAGTCCAAGGACAGTGCTCAGGCCCTGAGCTCAAGCCCAGGACTGGCAAAGAAAAAATAAATAAATAAAGTACCTTCTTAAAAAAAAAAAAGTAAACACACAAACATGTAAGGATACGTCAAAGTAAAATACTGGAAAGCTCTCCAGAGAATACTACAAGAAGCAATTTGATTTGTTTCCTAGTGTTTTACTACATACTTCAGATGTTCTGTACTCAGCACACTTTGGTTTTATAACCAGAAATACTACGTTAACATCTTCCCCCCCCCCTTTTTCTTTTTCGAGCTGGTTGTGGGGCTTGAACTCTGGACCTAGACGCTGTCCCTGAGCTCTTCAGCACAAGGCTAGAACTTTACCCCTTGAACCACAGAGCTACTTCTGGTTTTCTAGTCGTTAACTGGAGATGTGAGTCTCATAGACTCTCCTGCCCAGGCTGGCTCTGACCCACGATCCTCAGATCTCAGCCTCCTGAGTAGCTAGGATGACAGAGGTGTGTGTGTGTGTGTGTGTGTGTGTGTGTGTGTGTGTGTGTGTGTGTGTGTGTGTGTGTGTGTGTGTGTGTGTGTGTGTGTGTGTGTGTGTGTGTGTGTGTGTTTAGGTACTGAGATGCAAACTCAGGCCCTGATCTGCTAGGCAAATGGGTGTGCTTATGCCTTCGCAGCCTCAGAGACACAGTTATTTATTTACTTTTGCCAGTCCTGGGGCTTGAACTCAGGGCCTGGGCACCGTCCCTGAGCTTTCTTTGCTCAAGACTAGCACTCAACACTCGAGCCACAGGGCCACGTGTGCCTTTTCTGTGTCTGTGGTGCTGAGGAAGGTAAGGAATGGAGCCCAGGGCTTTGTGGGGGGCCCTCAGCCCTGCTGGGGCGGGAAGGGCCGCTCTCCCACCCCACCCCCACGCAGGGACCTGTGGAGGTGCTGGGGGCGTGGGCCGGCAGGAGGAGCACCCGGCCAGGACCTCCCCAAAGGAGGGCACGAAGGACACACCAAGATCAAACCAATGGGCCCCGTCCTTCAGGGGAAGGAGGGCAGGAAAGGAGGGGAAAGGAAGGGGAGGGCGGGAAGTGGCAGGGTCCAGTCCTTGTGGGTCAGAGACGGATGGGGCGCGTGGTGGAGGAGCCAGGCTGGGGCTCAGGACAGGGAGCAGAGGGCCCTTAGAGCTGACCTTCCACAGAGCCACCACTCCGACTCAGGGAGCCTGGAGCCCAGCCTGGCCCCAGCCGAAGCCCCCCTCCACTCAGCCCAGCATGGAGAGAAAGCTGCGATTCAGGGCTGGTGTCACCCTGCGCAGAACAAAGCTTGCCTTCAAGCCAGTGTCCCAGCAGCCAGCACGTGCCAGTCACCGCGCAGCCGGGCCCAGGCCAGCTCTGCCCCCCCCGAAGGCCAGGCCTTACTAGGGCTGTGGACGCTGCTGGCTACTCAAGGGCCACCTACAACCCCGACACCTAGCACCACAAAGGGCGGGACAGGCCTTCCTCTCCGCCAGGGAGCCACCGACCCCTTACCCCAACACCGTTCTCCGCTCACCTGTCCTGGGTTATTCCTTTTGGCAATGCCACACGTCAAAAGACTGTGCTTCACCTCCCGCTGCCTGGGCTGGAAAGCACGTAAGGCTCCTATCTGCCGTCAGCCGCCCCGGGTTTAGAGGTGGAGCGCTGGCTCATGTGGCAGGGCATTAGCCCTGCGCAAAAGAAAGCTCCAGACAGCACCTTGGCCCTAAGTTCAAGCCCTGGGACTGGCACACCAAAAAAAACGTTTCTGGGTGGTGGGATGAGACCAAATGTAAAGATGAGGCGCAGTTTTTACACCCCCTGAAGGGGACGGGAAGGAGGCTTGGCGGTAAAGTACTTGCCCAGCCTGCACACGAACCGAAAAGACGGGAAGTGGAACTGGGACTCCCGCGGTAGGGCGCCAGCCGCGAGCAAAAGAAACCAAGAAAGAAATCCCCTGGACGAGGAGTTCTGGGGAAGTTCACAGCCCAAGAGAACACTCAGGTGTCAGGCTGGGGTCTCGGGACCAGCCTGCACTCTACAGGCTGGGACGCCCAAAGCCAGCCCCAGCACCCGCTCCTCCAAGAATTTCTTTACGAGCAGGGGAAGGGCTAAGATGTAGTATGTGTGAAGCCTATGTTCCACCCCCAGCACAGAAAGGAAGAGGAGGAGGGGGAGGACGGGGAAGAGGAGGAAGAGGAGGAGGAGGAGGAGGAGGAGGAGGAGGAGGGGGAGGAGGAGGAGGAAGAGGAAGAGGAGGAGGAGGAGGAGGAGGGGAAGGAGGAGGGGGAGGAGGAAGAGGAAGAGGAGGAGGGGGGAGGAGAAAGTGGATAAGACAGGCTCGTGGTACATGACTGTAATACCAGGACTGAGAGGCCAGGGCAGGAGAACTTTGATTTGGATGCCTGTCTGGACAAGAGAAAGACGCTATCTCACACATACCAAAAAGTAGGAGAGAGGAAAGTTCCAGAGAGCCGCCGCGTGACAATGGAGATAAAATAACACTACATGGAGAAGATGACACATTTTCTGTTGTCATTGGGCGAGTCTGGACTTGCTGTGTAGACCCCTCCTGCCTCAGCCCAATCCCACACACGCCTCATTTCAAAAGCAACAATGTGTGCAGAAGGAGGAAGGGGAGGGGGAGGGGAACGGAAGGAGGGGGAGGGGGAGGCTGGAAGAGCACGGGTGTGTACGTATCCTCCATGCACTTCCAAACCACCACAGAACCAGGTCGTGTGCTTCCTCCACGCCCCGAAGTTCAGCATCAGAGCACTCGACCTCCCGGGCGGCCCACGCAGTGAGCCGCCAGCCAGTTTGGTGTGCGCCGCCCCAACTTAGAGAAGGACCCCAGGTTCGTGCCACGGAGCCCAATTTGTAAAGTCCGGAGGAAATCTGTTTTTGAAATGGTGAAGAAAAACACTTTTTACTAGGGCCGGGAGCATGGCCCTGATAAAATGGTCCAAGGGCAGAGAGCTCGCCCAGCATGCGTGAAGCCTGGGCTCAATTCCTTGGTTCCACATACATAGAAAAGGCTGGAAATGGCACCGTGGCTCAAGTGGCAGAGGGCTAACCTTGAGCAAAAAGTGTCCAAGGACAGTGCCCAGGTTCTGAGTGAAACCCCCCGGGCTAACACAACAGCAAATAAAAACGATTGGCTATATTGGAAGACAGGTCGATTCTCTGGAGGTTTCTCTGGAAACTTACCAAAAAATGTCAGCCAGGCACCGATGGCTCAACCTCTAATCCCAGCTACTCAGGAGGCCGAGATCTGAGGATGGCAGTTTGAAGCCAGCCTGGGCAGAAAAGTCCCCCTGAGACTCCTATCTCTAACCACTCAAAAAACAGACCTGGGGCGGTGGCTTCAAGTGGTGGAGCACTAACCTGAAGAAAAAAGGGCTCAGGGACAGAACCCAGAGTTCAAGCCCCACGACAACAACGCCACATTGAGAAGGAAATCAGGTTATTTGCCACTAGCTAATATTGGGGGGAAAGAAAAAAATAGGCCAAGCAGATAACAAGCGATGGGTTATTTCTCTGGATTTTGTGATGCTTAGAGTATGTATTAGCATTCTGAAGTGCAGCATTTTTCTCTTCTCATCCCAAACACACATCAACATTTGCAGCTAAAAAGAGATGGAAGAAATGAAGCACAGAGCAAAGCACACACTAGTCCAGCTCACACAACAACGGGCCAGTGAGAATGTGCCACAGTCATTTCTCGAAAGGAGACACAGGACGGGTGAAACAGCCACGCCCAGCGTGCCTGGGGGCACCGGTGTGCAGATAAAAAGTCCTGAGCCGACAGCTATGTTCGCCTCTGCACTGTTCACAATAGCCAGGCGATGGAAACAATCCAGATGCCCCACTGCAGATGAATGGATACAGAAAACGTGGTATATATACACAATGGAATTCTACACAGACAACAGACAAGATAAAATAATGGCATTCGCAGGGAAGTGGATGAATCTAGAGCGAATCATGTTGAGTGAGACAAGTCAAGGCCAAAGGAACAAAAGGCGCATGGTATCCTTAATATGTGGCTATTAAATCCAAAGAGTACAAGAGCAAGGACTCAGTAACTGCATACCCAATGCCATGGACCTGGTACTGGAAATATAAACACAACTACATAGACATAAAAACCTATGACTATGGACATAATGTTTTATTTCTTAAATTAATACGTATCTATGACACACAAACCCTTAGCCTAATTTTGATTATGTTCTAAAATCTAAGTGCCAGTGACTGTATATAGAGCGTCCCTCCTTGAACACTTGTTTGTTAAACACGTCATTTGAAGTATGATGTAAAAATCAATGTTAATAAGTCCGGAGCCAAGTTCGCTGCGTGCTGTGACCCAGGAGGGGGGCAGGGCCCGACACCAGGCTCGGCGAGGACCCCATCACCACCTCCAGCCCCCTTGGACCCACGCTGACGTCATGGAGCCCTGAACAGTCCAGTCTGGCCTGGGGACCCACGGCGTGGCGCGGGGGCCACCCCCGGACAGTCCCTGGCTCCCAGCCATCGCCAGCCGAGGACAACACACACACAGGACATCCCAGCACCCAGGAGGAGGCGGGGGCAGGAGGGTGCAAGCCCCTGGCCAGCCGGGCGGCTGGGGAGACCCAGGAGACGGGAATGTCGTGCTCATAGCCTGACATATGAAACTGTAACCCCAGCATGCAACTCAGCAATAATAACAATGATAACACACGAGATGCGTGACTTAGCAAGCGGGGACGCGCCCGGGTTCTGAGGAGCGGGGCCTGGCGCCCACGGCGTCGGCGAGCCCCCCTCACACATCTCACCTGCAGGTGACCCAGCCCATCACAGTCGCTGGCTGTGCCGGCGAGCTCTGCATCTCGGTAAACAGACGAGAGTCTGACAACACTACCACAGACAAACTGCTACAGAACAAACGTCTTGAAGATGATCCTCCTGAACAAAATTCCGGCAGGTTTTGTCCACGCTCACCTCCCTCCACCTGTGACCACAACCCCAGCCCTCTCTCCTGCCACAGCCCCTCCAAGCCCCGCCTGCACCACTCAGACTCCTCCCCGCACCCTCTCCTGCTGCCAGTCCCCAGATCCATGGGGCAACAGGATGCGGCCCTGCAGACCCAGCCGGACACCCCGGGCAGCTCCAGTCCTCAGGTCCCCAGGCAGGGTGGCAAGGTCTGGGGGCCACAGCGGGAGAGACCTGGGTGCACAGTGCCTGGAACGGCGTGATGGGCTGTCCTTTCACGCTCCCACAGCTCCACTGTGCTGTGACACATATGGGGACAGGAAGTGGACCCAGTCAAATGCACAGGCCGTGGGTGGCACTTACCCTTAGACCCTAACCCTGACCAACACAGCCATGATCGTCCACTCCTTTTTTTTTTTTTGGTCGATTGTGGCACTTGAACTCTGGGTCTGGGTGCAGTCCCTGCATCCTTCAGCTCAAGGCCACCACCCTACCCTTTGAGCCTCAGCCCCGCTTCCCATTTTCTGGTACTTAATTGGAGATAAGCGTCTCATGGTCTGTAGTGCCCCAGGCTGGCTTTGAACTGTGATCCTCAGATCTCAGGCTCCTGAGTAGCCAGGGTGACGGGTGTGAGCACTGTGTCCAGCAGAGAACTACACTACACCAAGCTTCCCCCGATGCGTGGGTCTCCTGGGGGCAGTGGACAGGCAGGTCTAGCTGTCTCCTCCAAGCTGGATTGCTACCGCTTGTTTGTACAGCTCGGTGGCTAAGTGCTTGCCTAGCCCTCCTGAGGCCCCAGGTTTGATCCTCAGCACAACCAGAAGCAAATAGAGAACAGGTAGATTCCATTTAAATAGTGTTATCTACTCGAGCAAGTCATGAGATTTTCATCGTAAAGAGGGAAGAGCACGTAGCTAAAAGCTAAACCACTGGCTCGACCCTCAACCGGCAGCCCAGGGTGAGCTGGACCGGAGAGCAGGGGAGGAGACGGGGACAGCCACTGAGCAGCGGGGGTCACACCTGAGACCAGGGCCTCAGCCCCTGCCGCTGCCTCCCGACACAGCACCACAAGGCACAACAAGTCACCAGAGGCGGCGGGCCCTCTGTTCTGCCAGGGACCCACTATGTGGTCCAGTCACTTGAGAATCAGGTTCAGGAATCGGAAACCTGCCTCAGGGGTTCTCGGCAACATCGCAGCCGCCATCCACCCAGAGCGGCCTGGGTCTGCGGCTGCCACCGGCCCGCCCATGCTGCCAGCGGCCCGGGCCATGACCAGCAGACAGGGGTCATTTTCTGAGCTGCCGTGACAGACCCAAGTGCGCGCTGGGCGTCGCGTCTCCAGCAGCACGACTCCCGCTCGCGGCCTCTGGACCCTGGTGAGGGTTCACTGGGGAAACTGGCCGTGGCTCCGGAGTCTGGCCAGAGAGCCGCGTGTGGAAGAGCACTTATCAGCTATGAATGCAGTAAGCTTGCACTCACAAAGCGAGTAATCACACCTCCAGTCAGCCTCAGTCCTGCTCGTCGTCTTTCTGTGTCAAGCAGACAAGCAGCAACCCAAGAAGATTTGCTTTACCGAGGACGGCCAAAGACACTGGGCCTCACGCGCTTTCGGGGTCCCCCATCTCCCGGACACAGCGCGGGTGGCACAAGGCGCACAGGACAGAGAACCTGCCGGCCTTGCCGAGGAACTGGCACTCCCGCCCGGAAGTGCCAGGGCAGGCAGGGGCGCCAAGCGCCCTGTGCCACCGGGAGGGGGCAGAGCACGGCGCCTGCTCAAGAGAATGACTGGGCATGCTGAGCTGACAGTGACCCTGGCCCTATCCACCTCCGTCACCTAAATACAGCTGTGGATGTCACAGGGGCCACAAGGACAAATACAGGAAGGGAAAATGGTGTCCGGTACCTATCAGACCCACAAGAGCCTACAAGGCAGGCTGGTTCTGTTTGTGAGAACGGCCCCCACCTGGCCACAGGCTGAGGGACGGAGGAGCTGCACACACTACAAAGCAGGAGCAGAGCAAAACCCCAGGCGTGTGTTTGTGTGCCACCACCCCGCCTCTGCAGGTGGGCCAGAGAGCACAGCATGGGGGTGGGGGGGTGGGGGGTGGAGGGTTTACAGGTCCCAGAGGAGGGAGCCGGCCACACCTCAGCCAGGGAGCAGAGCATCAGTGATGTCCACCCTTAGAATCATGACGCAGGGCCACAAGAGGACCCTGTCCCCAAGGGCTTCCTTCAGAGGAGGGGCTCGAACCTGTCATCCTAGCTACTCAGGAGACTGAGATCTCAGGGTCATGGCTCAAAGCCAGCCCGGGCACGGTAGTCCGTAAGACTTCCATCTCTAATGTACCACCAGAAAACTGGAAGTGGTTGCTGTGGCTCAAGGGGTAGGGCGCTCGCCTTGAGCTGAAGAGCCCAGGGACAGCGCCAGGCCCAGAGTCCAAACCCCACGACCAACCCCCCCCAAAAAAGGCTGGCTGGGTGTGGTGTGCACACCTGGGGTCGAAAGTTCTAGGCCACACTGCATGACAAACCCTTGTCTCAAAAAGAAAAAAAAAAAAAGAAATCAAAGGCAATACCAACGGTATTCCACAGCAGCACGGCCATCAGGGACGACGGCGTGGAGCAACAGGCCCGGGCAAAGCGGCCCAAAGGGACTGATGTCTGAGAGTGAATGCCTGCCAGCCACGCACGCACGCACGCACGCACGCACGCAGTCATCACCGAGGAGCCCCCAGCGGGGACCCAGGAGTGACAGACACCGAGGGACGGTGACCATGGGAAAGGGCCGTATCCACCTTCACCTCAACTTTTCTGTAAACACAGAAATGCTCCTCAAAGTCTATTTTAAAGCACACCACCCGGGCCGGGCGTTTGGCCTAGTGGCTGAGTGCTTGCCTGGCACACACGAAGACCAAAGTTCCATTCCCGGGCACCACATACAGAGAAAAGCCGGAAGTGGTGCTGAGGCTCACGTGGTAGAGCTCTGGCCTTGAGAAAGTCCAAGGACGGTGCTCAGGCCCTGAGCTCAAGCCCCAGAACCAGAAAAAGAAAGAAAAGGACCTGCTGGACCACCTGGCCAGCACTCCACAGGGCGAGGCGATGGCTGCTCCCCCCCCGACACACACACACTTGAATTCTTCCCCATACTGCAGGAGACAGATGCAAGGGGGACAAAACGGCCTGTCCTTTCCAAACTCTGCCCACCATCCTTCTCATCTAGACCAGGGGAGGAGGGCCTGCTCGAACGCCCCCTCACGCCGCAGCGTCCTGGGTCCTGCAGGGTTCAGCGCTGGGAAGGCAAATCCAGGGAGAAGAGCTACCCTCGTGTCACCTCCCACACTCCCCACGCCTCCAAGAAGGAAGCACCAGTACGCCAGACAGCCGAGAGAGGAAGCCGGGCAGGAGCGAGCCAGGAGCACACCACCCAGGCCTCAGACGGACCGGAAAGAGAGCTCCCTACAGACTGGCCCTCCACAAGGCCATCAGACCCCGAGCTCAAGACCCCTGACCAGCCAGGAAAAAGACGGACGAGAAGGCTGGGAGCATGGCTCAAGAGCACCAGGCTAGCATGTACTAAGCCCAGTTTATTCCATGCTACTTTCAGGAACAGAAAAAGGAATCAGATAAAGTTCCAGAAGAACAACAAAGGAAAACTGCCCACAAAGCTCACACTGCTCAAGTTCCCAGCAAAAGTTAAGACTGGGAGACAGGGAGGAAAGGGGCACATTATCCAAAAATGAGCATACCCTTTACCTGAGTTACACCCCTGCAACCCTGTACATCACTCGTAATAACAATAAAAAATGTCTGAGAGCCGGGCGCAGCGGCTGTCATCCTAGCTCCCCAGGAGATCTGAGGACTGCGGTTCAAAGCCAGCCCAGGCGCTCAAGATCATGAGACTCTTATCTCCAATTAACCACCCGGAAACTGGAGGTGACGCTGTGGCTCAAGGGGTAGGGCATAGCCTTGAGCTGAAGAGCTCAGGGACAGAGCCCAAGGCCAGAGTTCAAGTCCTACATGGGGGGGTCGGGGATCTTAAACCGGGCACTAGTGGCTCTCACGCCTGTCATCCCAGCTACTCAGGAGGCTGAGATCTGAGGATCCTGGTTCAAAGCCAGCCTGGGCACTACAAAGCCCATGAGACTCTTATCTCCAATTAACGTCTAGAAAACCGGAAGTGGGGCCTGGCTCCAGGGTAGGGCCCAAGCCTTGAGCTGAAGAGCTCAGGGCAGTGCCTGACCCACAAAAAACTTACATAAATAAACAAGCAAGCAAACCGCTCTCTCTACTGTTCCACCACACTGACACATCCTGGACACGGAGGCTGACCCACCGCACGCCCCACACCTAGGACTGTCGTCAGGAGGAGGGCCCACGGTCACCGAGAGTGGCCAGGAACGCTGGCCGACCCGCAGGCGTGTTTCCAGGTCCTGAGACCCCGTCCCAGGGGGGAGCAGACAAGGCCTGGAGGGCGGTTCTGCAAGCTGAGAATGACTTTCCAAAATGGAGACAGAATCAGGACAGGCACTGGGATGGAGGAAAACCCACAGTTGTACAAAAAAGGGTGTGCAAGCCATGTGGCTCCCACATGCTTCTGTCACCTGTCACCACACAGACACACCCTACTGGGACCACAGAGGAAGGAGACTCGGCAGGGCCTGGGAGAGCAAAGTCTAGAAAGAGGAGCACAGTATGCTGCCTTGAAACCAGGAGATAAACACCGCGAGGACATGCGCCGCGGACACGGGGACAGAGGGAGCGCTCCCGGGGAGCAGGGGCTCTCCTTCAGCCACACGGGACACGGGGACAGAGGGAGCGCTCCCGGGGAGCCACACCGGACCTCTCCACAGATCTTTCCCCTTCTCCGCCAGGACCGGAACTTGGCGGTCCCAGCTGTTATCGCGAGGGCCTCGCCTAATCGGACCCTCCTAGGCTCACAGCAGACTAGGAAAAGAGAGCTAACTCAACCAGCTCCCCTGCGTTCCAACACCCCTGGACTAAAACTACAAAACAATAAAACCATATGTTCTGTTCTCTATTTTTCTTTTCCTGGGAGATGCCTCCAGGTCTTCTTGTTCTTTAATTGTGTTGAGCTCAGGGCATGCGTAGTTCATGGCTTAACCAGCCAGTCCTTTTTCTGTTTACTCCTCGTCTGGGGATGACCTTGGGTTTTCACGGGCGGGTCTCCTGCCAGGCTGAGGTAAGAGGTGCACGAGTGCAAGGAGCATGGGCTTTCTTAGGTGTCACGCCAGTCCTAAGTTATGTCCACATTCTTATCTAAACATAAACATGGAAGCCAGGAGCCAGTTCTCACACCCATAATCCTAGCTACTTAGAAGGCTAAGCCTGGATCGCAGTTTGAGCCCCGACAGGCAGCGTTCACAGGACTGTCAAGCAAGGACTGCGCGTGGGGGAGCGTGGCTGTCACCCGAGCTACAGAAGGAGGCCACCAGGGAGGGTGGGGAGCCAGGCCCGAGCCCGGGGAAGGAGGGCAGAGCCTAGCTGAAATGTAACCAGGACAAAAATAAAAATAAATAAAAAATAAACAAAGCACTAGCAGGCTGGGCGCGTGGCCTAGGGGTAGAGAGCTCACCTAGCAGGCACAGAGCCCTGGGTTCAAGTCCTCTGTACCACAGACACAGAAAAGGCCAGAAGTGGCACTGAGGCTCAAGTGGTACCTGCACTTCCTTTGGGCAAAAAGTGTCAAAGGACAGTGCCAGGCCTTGAGTTCAAGCCCCAGGACTGGCAAATACCATACACACATCAATAAACCCAAAACCCAGGTGGGCTTCACACACACTCATGAGCAGGAACAATTCCAGTTTTCCTGACCAGGACGAGACGCAGCCCAGCTTTCGGTGCTCCACAGGACCTCGGCTCATCTTCTCTCCATCACTTCACCAGGAGAGGGAGGGCCCAAGGCCCAGATGACCAGGGCAACCAGGAGGGAAGGGCGGTGGCCAGACTCCACCGTGCTTGCAGTCTTGCTGGACATCAGCAAGAGAGATGCTAAAGATGAAGCTCTTGAAAGAAAACACCCATTCAAAACACCAAGGAAGCTGCAAGAGCAAGGCCAGGGCCCCTTCAGCACCTCCCTGACACTGTCAAGAGTGCCCCGTGTGCCAAACACACACACACACGTGGGCCACACTGAGGCCTCAGCCGTCAGACACTGCCTGCACACCAAGCTGTCAGCCCGGACTCCCTTTCTGGTCAGCCACAGCCCCTCCTGGGCAACGCAGGCCAGCAGGTCACCACGGCCGCCTGGGGAGGCCTCAAGACAGGAAAAGGAGAGGCACCATTTGCAAACCTGTGTCCTGCTCCATGCACGGGGGAGTCCTTACCCTTCCAGTGCTGGACAAGTGATTGTTTCAGAGGGCAAAAAGCCGTCCTGCCCTTCCATAAAGCAACCCTTTCAGGGTTCCTGCTCCATGCTGCCTCTCAGCCCGGCCTGGACACCTCAGGGTGACCAGTGAGTTCACAGGATAATGGTTCATGGAAGCAATGGCCTCAAATTACTGTCTGTCCCACCAGGAGAAGTGGTTTGGGCATGTGCAAAGGCCCTGTAACTCTGGGTGCCAGGGGGGCAAGTCAGATGCCCTTAAGCACTGACGGGTGAGTACAAAAAGGCACATTCTGGTCCTTCAGGAGTCCCCTTGTTGTCCTGGGACCACGTGTGTGGCCTCCCCAGAGTAGCTCCCTGCTCACAGCAGGCCCAGGTCACAGAGGAGCCGCTGGGAGCCCCCCCCCTGAACTGGGCAGACCTTCCACACCCTCGGGCTTAGTCAGAGAGGTCGCCCCCACCGTAGCCTCCCGTGGCCACCAGGACCACAGCCAACCCTGACATCCCTCCAGATCCCCACGAGGGAGGGCAAGGGCTCTCAAGACAGCATGGGTGTGCGAGGTCAGAGCCGCCGGCGGCCTTACCCACAACTCCTTACATAACTGCTGGCAGCTGGGAACTTTGTAGAGCCAGCAGAGGGCCTCACAGTGACGGCCACAGCTGAGTCTGGACGCCAACAGGACAAGACCCCAGCCACTCCACCGGCATCCACACAGGGCAGCTTTGGGAGGGGCCTCGCGCTATGCTATGTCCGGGTCGTGGCTCTCACTGCACCCTGTACCACGCAGCGCAGGGGCCACGGGGCCAGAGGCCACCAGCAGGCCCCAAAGCTTACAGGTTGAGGGTACAAATCAGACACACACCCTCAGTGTGGCCAGGGTGTAAAAGGAAAGGGCACAGCACCCACGCAGCCACCCCACAAGCTATGACACAGCTCCTTTCTCCCGGTACCTCATAGAGGGAGCCGTTTCCTATTCACCCACCCACACCGTTGGATCATCCAAGGACCCCAAAACAAGCAAATCACCTTGCAACCTACGCCGGCCCCAGGAAGCTGCCTGTGCCCAGGAGGGGGACTCGCCCTGTGGCCCAGGGCCCCGGCACCATCTGCCTCCAGGTGGCCTGGTCTTCCCAGGCCCTGGGGAGGGGAAGGAGAGGAGCAGGCTGGCAGTTTCTGGACTCTTTTCTTGTCTTCTTACAAAAATGCCTTGTCAAATGAATGCTGGAGAAGCAGCCCCTGTCCACGTCCCCACCAGTGCAGCCTGCACGCCCCGGCCATTGGTGTCCACCTCCAACCAGGTCCACACGGAGCACCGGCCCACAGCCCTGCTCCCTGCCCACACGCAGGCCCGGGCCGTGGGCCGTCCATGCCAGCACTGCCTGCACCCCCCGGGCCAGCCAGGCTCGGCGAGCACAGCCCAGGGCGCTGGTTTCTGAGCAGGTGCTGGCCGCGGAGGCAGGGCCCAGCCGGGGCTCTGGATCGTGGTCCTGTCCAGCCCACCCGCCGCCTTGCAGCAATGCAGGATGAACGGCACAGGCACGCACGCCCGCTCCAGCCACGACACTCACATTCGCGGTCGCAAAAGCCCAGCCACTGCCACACTCCCGGTAGCCAGAGAGTCCCCAGGGCTCCGTGGAGCTCGCGCTCGCCAGCCGCTGCACCCGCAGCCCAGCCAGGCCTAGGGCACACACCGCCTGCGCCCATCTTCCCTCATGCCTGCGTCAGCCGCAGACTCGGCACGCCACGCGACACCTTCTGTTTCAGGAAAATCTGTCACCCCAGAAAACAACAGCCTCTCGGCGAGCTCCCTCCAGCACCGCGGAGCTGGGCTGCTGCTGCAGAGCGGCGCTGGAGCATCCATGCCACACAGGCTGTGGCAGAGCCGGGAGACCCCAGGCACGGCCGCGCCGCGCCACCCGCGCCACGCACACGGCCTGCAGCCCACCACGGCGGCCCGACAGCACCGCTTACTCACCGGCTCTCTCCTCTGGCCTCCTCAGCCCGGGTTCTTTATGCTCTATGGGAGGGCGGTGGGCGTGCACCGAGGCATCTTCTGTCCCTTTAACTGCGGTGTCCTCCGGCCTCCCGCCGGCCCACAATAGGCAGGGTGAGCGATAGATCTACGCTGGGCTGGGCGATGGCTGGGGGAGCAGACATCTAATGGAAGGCTGGCTGTCCCGCTCCCGCCTCTCACATCCCTGCCTGCTCCTGTCTCCAGGCCCGGGTGGTACCCAGCTCCCCCGGGAGAGCTGCAGCCGGCAGCTGAGGCACAAACTAAAACACGGCATGGATACCAGGGAGCTGACGTCACATGAAAACAAGCCTCTCTGCACTGAGACGCGCTGGGGAGGACACGAGGGGCAGCGGCCGGGGAGGGAGGCCAGGGTCAGCCCCGGGGCCCCGCACACACGTGGGGCCAAGGCAGTCCACGGCAGCCTCTGCCATGACGACCCACCTGTGACCTGACCAGACCCAGGACCAGGCGGCCTTGGTTCTGTCTACATCTACCATCAGGACCCCACCACGGACCCAGCCAGGGGCAGGGCGGGAAAGACAAGCTCCCGGGAGCTGGCCTGGAAGGTGAGGGGTGAACCCAGGTACCCCGCAGTTCTAATGATCTCCGGGAAGCCCCAGCAGGGGCCCACGTGACCCCCCCCCCCCGAGACCCCGGGGAGGCATCACACCGGGGTGGGCACCGAGGTCTCAGGCCAGCACCGGACTCCAGGGAAGGCCAGTCTGCAGCAGCTGGGAGACCCTGCGGGTCCATCCTCACCCAGGGAGCACGTCCTGGAAGCAGCACGCCGCCCCCCCCCCCCAGGACCCCCATAAGACGGCCCCAGAAATGACTCCTACCAGCCAAGCTTCTGTCGGCCCACCTGCCTCACCAGATAGCTCCACCGGAATCAATCCCTAGCCCAGGTCCTCTTCTTCCTTTACCCCTCACACCCTCTGCCTCCCGGCCAGCCCTGGGCTTCCCTGCACGACCTGGCGGGGGTGGGAGGGAGGCCCCGCCTTGGGGAGCTTCTCAGTGTTGTGTGTCCCCTAACCTGCTGGCCACAGCACAGTGGAATCATAGACACCTAGCTGGACTCCCGCATGGGTGGTTATGTGTGCTCATGGATTCCAGGTCAAAGCCCTGGGTTCAAATTCTAGCTCCTTCCGTCACTCACGCAGGGAGAGCTTCCTCCTCTGGGGCATTTCGTGAAGTGTGAAACTCAAAGACACAATGCGGACCAGTAGCGTTCCCAAAAGCAGTGCCCATGCTACTTTTATGAGGCGGAGTCTTGGCACCTGGTCCTCTAAACGAGCGAGCAAAGATTCGTATATTAGTACTTGACTGAATAAAACAAAATTTTGTGACACTACAGTTTTAACTCAGAGCCTTGCACGTGCTAAGCAGGCACTATCCCACCTGAGCCATAATCCCCAACCATTTTGCTTTAATAATTTTGGATGGTTAGGGTCTTACATTTAAACCCAGGCTAGCCTAGACTAAAATCATCCTATTTTTTTATTTTTTTCCAGTCCTAGGCTTGAGCTCAGGGCTTGAGCACTGTCCTTGGACTTTCTCAAGGCTAGAGCTCTACCACTTGAGCCTCAGCACCAATTCCACCTTTTTTTTTCTATGTATGTGGTACCGAGGAATCGAACCCAGGTCTTTGTGCATGCTAGGCAAGAAATCTACCACTAGGCCAGACTCCCGGCCCTAAAATCATCCTATTTTTACAACTATCTTGCATCCTACTCGACCCCTGAAAAGCATCTCCCACCATGTGCAGCTTACTGGCTGAGAGAGGGTCTCATTAACTTTTTGTCTAGGCTGCTCTTGAACCATGATATTCCTGACCTCTCCTTCTCCAGTAGCAGGGATTATAGAACAGTATGTTAAGACACATTAAAGGGCTGGGATGCAGCTCAGTAGCAAAGCGCTTACCTAGCAAGTGTAACATCCTTGGTTCATCCCCAGGAACAAAAAAGAAAAGACAAAAAAACAAACAAAAAATACAGTTAAAAAAAAAAAACACATTTACCTGGGCACTGGGGGCTCACAGTGGCTCATGCCTGTAATCCTAGCTATTCATGAGGCTGAGATCTGAGGATCACAGTTCAAAGCCAGCCCAAGCACTAAAGAACATGATATACTCATCTCCAATTAATTTCTAGAAAACAGAAAGAGGGGCTATGGCTTAAAGGTAGTGCAGTAGCCTTGAGCTAAAGAGCTCAGGGACAGTGCCCAGGCCGAGTTCAAGACCCTCCCCCCCCCCAAAAAAAAAACCATGTAGCAGGAGTTTGGCCTAGTGGTAGAGTGCTTGCCTGGCATGCACAAAGACCCAGGCTTGATTCCTTAGTACCACATATAGAAAAAAAGCCACAAGTGGTGCTGTGGCTCAAGTGATAGAGCTCGAGCCTTGAGAAAATCCAAGGACAGTGCTCAGGCCCTGAGCCCAAGCCCAGGAACTGGCAAAAAAAAAAATGTGGGCCAGGGCCGGGAGTTTGGCCTAGTGGTTAAAGTGCTTGCCTAGCATGCACGAAGACCCGGGTTCGATTCCTTGGTACCACATATATAGAAAAAGCCGGAAGTGGTGCGGAGGCTCAAGTGGTAGAGCTCTAGCCTTGAGAAAATCCAAGGACAGTGCTCAGGCCCTGAGCTCAAGCCCAGGACTGGCAAAAAAAAAAAAAGTGGGCCAGGTGCTAGTGACTCATGCCTATAATCCTAGCTACTCAGGAGGCTGAAATCTGAGTGAGAATCATGTTCAAAGCCAGCCACTAAAGTCAGTGAGACTCTTATTTCCAATTAACCACCAGAAAACCAGAAGTGGTGCTAGAACTCAAGTGGAAGTTGAGTGGTAGAATACTAGCCTTGCGCTGAAGAGCTCAGAGGCAGTGAGAGACCAGGCCCAGAGTTCAAGCCCCAGGATTGGCAAAAATGACTGATGATGATGATGATGATGATGACAACAATGACGACACAAATTTCAGTGTCCGTAGCACAGTTTTATTAAGACCTGGCCATACGGTCACCAAGACTTCATCCACAACGGCAACCAGGGGTAATGTGACACCTGGCGCTCCACTGGACCCAGCGGAAGGCCTCTGACTAAGATCACACAATCACAAAGCAGCAAACCCTCAGAACCACACTGGGTCAGCAGGGAGTGCAGGGCTTCCCGGACCTACGTAAAAATAAACACGCACTATCAGCTCTCCGTCGCTACCACTGTCCTTCAGCCAAGTTCTCTCTTCTAATCCACCCTAAAAGACCCAGCGTTGGAGAACTCTAGAAAACCTGGCTGCACAGGCAGGCTGCTCATTCTGTTGGAAGCCTATTTTAGACAGGAAAGTAGCTTTTCCAGTGTATGGCAAATAATGAGGCAAAGCTGAATGAAGCAAAACAATGTGTTTTACACAAAACAATGTACATACCTATAAGTACCAGGACTCATGGTTAAGCTGGCTGGAAAGGACTCTATAGTAACCAAGCCTCAGTTCTAGGCACTGGCCCTGCACCGGCCCAGCCAGACACCCCGCCCTAGGGCCCCGCCAACCGAGACCCGCTCCCAGCCCAGCTCGGCTCTTCACCTCGGGCAATGGGAGGTTTTCAGTTATACTGACCATCCCCTGGCCTCTCAGAACACTGACCGCTCACCGGACTCCCTGGGCACTGAGCACACGCTGGCAGCTATGCCCAGCAGCCAGGCCCCTGTCTACACTTCCAAACGCCACTACCACGTCCGCATGACAGGGCAATCTGTGGGACATAATACGGAAGTTCTTGAAAAATTACTGGAATTACCCATGTCCCGACAGCCCCAGGCCTGGGCAGAACTGAAAGCAGGATGCAGATGAGGACGCATGTTCACAGCAGCTGAAATAGAGGCTTGCCCAGTGCGGGTGCACTGAGGACAAGATGGAGAGGCACACTGCATGCCAACAGCCTTACAAAGGCCGGAGCTTCTGCCACATGCCAGAGCACGGCAGAGCCGTGAGCACCTCTCGCGCGGGGACACACGCCGGTCACAAACACTACACAAGGCCACCAGGGAAGCCAGACTCACAGAGAGACCGAGGACATTTAACCTGTGTTAAGCTAGACGCAGGACTGACAAGTGGACTGCACAGACGGCTGTACAATAATCCAAGTAAGAGCCGGGCACCAATGGCTTATACCCCCAATGCCAGCTCCTCAGGGGCTGAGGGCTAACGATACCACTGCAAAGCCAGCGTGGGCAGAAAAGTCTGTGAGACCCTTAGCTCCAATGTAACCCACAAAAACCTGGAAGTAGATCTGGGCTCAACGGGTAGGGCGCTAACCCTGAGCACAAAAGCTCAGGGACACTGCTCAGGCCGTGAGTTCAAGCCCCAGAATTGGCATGTGCACCCACACCAGCACACAAAGAATAATGTCAACACTGACATACTGATTAACAATAAACTTTTTTCTTTGGTGGGTCATGGGACTTGAACTTGGCCCTGAGCAATCCAGCTCCAGGCTACCGCCCTACCCGGGCCTGGGTGCTGTGCCTCAGCTCTTCAGCTCAAGACAACCACCCGACCCTTCCCTTGAGCCAAGCCTCACTTCCCATTTTCTAGAGGTTAATTGGAGATAAGAGTCTCAGGTCCTTTTGTGCTTTGAACTTTGATCCTCAGATCTCAGCCCCCATGCCTGGGCACATTCACAAATGGTTACACCAGGCAGGGCATAGTGGTACACACCTGTAACGCCAGCACTGATGGGGAGACGGAGACAGAAACACATCGAGTCTGAGGTCAGCTTGGGTAATGTGAAAAACCCTACCTCAAAATGAAAGAAGTTAGTGGGGCTGGGCACAGAGGCTCACGCCCGTCATCCCAGCTACTCAGGAGGCCGAGAACTGAGGACCAAGGTTCAAAGCCAGCCTGGGCACTAAATTCCTTGAGACTCATCTCCAATTAACCTCTAGAAAACAGGCAGTGGGGCTTGGCTCAAGGGTAGGGTGGCAGGCTTGAGCTGAAGAGCTCAGGGACAGCGCCCAGGCCCAGAGCTCAAGTCCCATGAACCACAAATTAAAAAAAAAACAACAAAGTTTGATGGTAAACTCTTTTTTTGTTGTTGTTGTCAGTCCTGTCCTTGGGCTCTCTCAAGGCTACACCCTGAGCCACAGCACCACTTCCGGCTTTTTTTTTTCCCCTACGTATGTGGTACCGAGGAATGGAACCCAGGTCTTCGTGCATGCGAGGCAAGCACTCTGCCACCAGGCCACACTCCCGGCCCCTGATGGTAAATTCTGTTAGGAGATCTTTACTAGAGTTTTCAATCATGGAAAACCAGAGTCACAGCCAGGCGCCAGTGGCTATGATCCCAGCTACTCAGAAGGCTGAGATGTGAGGGTGCCCACAGATCCCTCACGGGGGAAAGGGAGAGGGGGAGGACCCCTCACGGGAAGGGGAGGCCTCCTCACTGACCCTCAGCACAGCAGAGCCCCACAGAGTGGCAGGGGCCCGCTGGTCATGTGTGCTGGTCATGTGGATACCAGCTGAGTCACATGGCAAGGCCACACACGGAAGCCTGGAGACCCCGCCGGGCAGCGTGTGTCTCACCCTCTCCCGGACACTCTGAACCCTCAACCACCCAGTCAAGAGGACAGGAAAATGGGAGGGAGGAGACCCCCCGTCTCTTACATTTCCCCAGTACCCAGTCCTGGACCTCTGCAAAGGGTCCATGGAAAGGGTCAGCAAAGGTGAGTGCCTGGCAGAGCCTGGCTCCGCAGTGGTATCTGAAGGACCTGCTCACACGCCCGAGTCCTGCTCATAGCTCGGCGTGTTCTCTGTGTGCCCACTGCCACCATGTCCAGAGCCCCCGCCCTGTGCTGGAACAGCTGGACCAACCCTGCACCCACCCCACCAGAAGGCAGGGCAGACCAGGCATCCAAGAAGAGGAGGTGGCCCTGCTGTGAGCAGGGGGATCGGAACAACCCGACGCAGAGCCGGACAAAATGCATGGAGGCTCCCCTGTGCCCGAGACCAGCAGGAAACAAGACATGGACATGACCAGAGATGGTAACGACGGGTCAGGGTCAGGAGCAGGGCCCAGGGGAAGCGGGCGCGGCAGCAATCACGATGTCTGGGTTCAGATTCCTCCACACCACACGCAAGACACAGCTGAGAAGGCTGGGTGGCTCCGGGGCAGAGGGCGGAGCTGGAGAACCCGGCACACACCTGGGCAGCGGCCACCACTCACAGCTCCTGCTCACAAACACTCGGGAACACGGCGGACCAAACTCCCTGCCTGCCTCCTCACTCTACTCTTCAGTGTGTGCTCAACTCCACACCTCACTCTACTCTTCAGTGTCCTCAACTCCACACCTCATTCTACTCTTCAGTGTCCTCAACTCCACACCTCATTCTACTCTTCAGTGTGTGCTCAACTCCACAGCTCATTCTACTCTTCAGTGTCCTCAACTCCACACCTCATTCTACTCTTCAGTGTCCTCAACTCCACACCTCACTCTACTCTTCAGTGTCCTCAACTCCACACCTCACTCTACTCTTCAGTGTCCTCAACTCCACACCTCATTCTACTCTTCAGTGTCCTCAACTCCACACCTCATTCTACTCTTCAGTGTCCTCAACTCCACAGCTCATTCTACTCTTCAGTGTCCTCAACTCCACACCTCATTCTACTCTTCAGTGTCCTCAACTCCACACCTCACTCTACTCTTCAGTGTCCTCAACTCCACACCTCACTCTACTCTTCAGTGTCCTCAACTCCACACCTCATTCTACTCTTCAGTGTCCTCAACTCCACACCTCATTCTACTCTTCAGTGTCCTCAACTCCACACTTCACTCTACTCTTCAGTGTCCTCAACTCCACACCTCATTCTACTCTTCAGTGTGTGCTCAACTCCACACCTCACTCTACTCTTCAGTGTCCTCAACTCCACACCTCACTCTACTCTTCAGTGTCCTCAACTCCACACCTCATTCTACTCTTCAGTGTGTGCTCAACTCCACACCTCATTCTACTCTTCAGTGTCCTCAACTCCACACCTCATTCTACTCTTCAGTGAGTGCTCAACTCCACACCTCATTCTACTCTTCAGTGTCCTCAACTCCACACCTCATTCTACTCTTCAGTGTGTCCTCAACTCCACACCTCATTCTACTCTTCAGTGTGTCCTCAACTCCACACCTCACTCTACTCTTCAGTGTCCTCAACTCCACACCTCATTCAACTCTTCAGTGTCCTCAACTCCACACCTCATTCTACTCTTCAGTGTCCTCAAGTCCACACCTCACTCTACTCTTCAGTGTCCTCAACTCCACACCTCATTCTACTCTTCAGTGAGTGCTCAACTCCACACCTCATTCTACTCTTCAGTGTCCTCAACTCCACACCTCATTCTACTCTTCAGTGTCCTCAACTCCACACCTCATTCTACTCTTCAGTGTCCTCAACTCCACAGCTCATTCTACTCTTCAGTGTCCTCAACTCCACACCTCATTCTACTCTTCAGTGTCCTCAACTCCACACCTCACTCTACTCTTCAGTGTCCTCAACTCCACACCTCATTCTACTCTTCAGTGAGTGCTCAACTCCACACCTCATTCTACTCTTCAGTGTCCTCAACTCCACACCTCATTCTACTCTTCAGTGTGTGCTCAACTCCACAGCTCATTCTACTCTTCAGTGTCCTCAACTCCACACCTCATTCTACTCTTCAGTGTCCTCAACTCCACACCTCACTCTACTCTTCAGTGTCCTCAACTCCACACCTCACTCTACTCTTCAGTGTCCTCAACTCCACACCTCATTCTACTCTTCAGTGTCCTCAACTCCACACCTCATTCTACTCTTCAGTGTCCTCAACTCCACAGCTCATTCTACTCTTCAGTGTCCTCAACTCCACACCTCATTCTACTCTTCAGTGTCCTCAAGTCCACACCTCACTCTACTCTTCAGTGTCCTCAACTCCACACCTCATTCTACTCTTCAGTGAGTGCTCAACTCCACACCTCATTCTACTCTTCAGTGTCCTCAACTCCACACCTCATTCTACTCTTCAGTGTGTCCTCAACTCCACACCTCATTCTACTCTTCAGTGTGTCCTCAACTCCACACCTCACTCTACTCTTCAGTGTCCTCAACTCCACACCTCATTCTACTCTTCAGTGTCCTCAACTCCACACCTCATTCTACTCTTCAGTGTCCTCAAGTCCACACCTCACTCTACTCTTCAGTGTCCTCAACTCCACACCTCATTCTACTCTTCAGTGAGTGCTCAACTCCACACCTCATTCTACTCTTCAGTGTCCTCAACTCCACACCTCATTCTACTCTTCAGTGTCCTCAACTCCACACCTCATTCTACTCTTCAGTGAGTGCTCAACTCCACACCTCATTCTACTCTTCAGTGTCCTCAACTCCACACCTCACTCTACTCTTCAGTGTCCTCAACTCCACACCTCACTCTACTCTTCAGTGTGTGCTCAACTCCACAGCTCATTCTACTCTTCAGTGTCCTCAACTCCACACCTCATTCTACTCTTCAGTGTGTGCTCAACTCCACACCTCATTCTACTCTTCAGTGTCCTCAACTCCACACCTCACTCTACTCTTCAGTGTCCTCAACTCCACACCTCATTCTACTCTTCAGTGTCCTCAACTCCACACCTCATTCTACTTTTCAGTGTCCTCAACTCCACACCTCATTCTACTCTTCAGTGTCCTCAACTCCACACCTCACTCTACTCTTCAGTGTGTGCTCAACTCCACACCTCATTCTACTCTTCAGTGTCCTCAACTCCACACCTCATTCTACTCTTCAGTGTGTGCTCAACTCCACAGCTCATTCTACTCTTCAGTGTCCTCAACTCCACACCTCATTCTACTCTTCAGTGTCCTCAACTCACACCTCATTCTACTCTTCAGTGTCCTCAACTCCACACCTCATTCTACTCTTCAGTGTCCTCAACTCCACACCTCATTCTACTCTTCAGTGTCCTCAACTCCACACCTCATTCTACTCTTCAGTGTCCTCAACTCCACACCTCACTCTACTCTTCAGTGTCCTCAACTCCACACCTCATTCTACTCTTCAGTGTCCTCAACTCCACACCTCATTCTACTCTTCAGTGTCCTCAACTCCACACCTCATTTTACTCTTCAGTGTCCTCAACTCCACACCTCACTCTACTCTTCAGTGTCCTCAAGTCCACACCTCACTCTACTCTTCAGTGTCCTCAACTCCACACCTCACTCTACTCTTCAGTGTCCTCAACTCCACACCTCACTCTACTCTTCAGTGTCCTCAACTCCACACCTCACTCTACTCTTCAGTGTCCTCAACTCCACACCTCACTCTACTCTTCAGTGTCCTCAACTCCACACCTCATTCTACTCTTCAGTGTCCTCAACTCCACACCTCATTCTACTCTTCAGTGTCCTCAACTCCACACCTCATTCTACTCTTCAGTGTGTGCTCAACTCCACACCTCACTCTACTCTTCAGTGTCCTCAACTCCACACCTCATTCTACTCTTCAGTGTCCTCAACTCCACACCTCATTCTACTCTTCAGTGTCCTCAACTCCACACCTCATTCTACTCTTCAGTGTGTGCTCAACTCCACACCTCACTCTACTCTTCAGTGTCCTCAACTCCACACCTCATTCTACTCTTCAGTGTGTGCTCAACTCCACACCTCATTCTACTCTTCAGTGTCCTCAACTCCACACCTCACTCTACTCTTCAGTGTCCTCAACTCCACACCTCACTCTACTCTTCAGTGTCCTCAACTCCACACCTCACTCTACTCTTCAGTGTCCTCAACTCCACACCTCATTCTACTCTTCAGTGTCCTCAACTCCACACCTCATTCTACTCTTCAGTGTCCTCAACTCCACACCTCATTCTACTCTTCAGTGTGTGCTCAACTCCACACATCACTCTACTCTTCAGTGTCCTCAACTCACACCTCATTCTACTCTTCAGTGTCCTCAACTCCACACCTCATTCTACTCTTCAGTGTCCTCAACTCCACACCTCATTCTACTCTTCAGTGTGTGCTCAACTCCACACCTCACTCTACTCTTCAGTGTCCTCAACTCCACACCTCATTCTACTCTTCAGTGTGTGCTCAACTCCACACCTCATTCTACTCTTCAGTGTCCTCAACTCCACACCTCATTCTACTCTTCAGTGTCCTCAACTCCACACCTCATTCTACTCTTCAGTGTCCTCAACTCCACACCTCATTCTACTCTTCAGTGTCCTCAACTCCACACCTCATTCTACTCTTCAGTGTCCTCAACTCCACACCTCACTCTACTCTTCAGTGTCCTCAACTCCACACCTCACTCTACTCTTCAGTGTCCTCAACTCCACACCTCATTCTACTCTTCAGTGTCCTCAACTCCACACCTCATTCTACTCTTCAGTGTCCTCAACTCCACACCTCACTCTACTCTTCAGTGTCCTCAACTCCACACCTCACTCTACTCTTCAGTGTCCTCAACTCCACACCTCATTCTACTCTTCAGTGTCCTCAAGTCCACACCTCACTCTACTCTTCAGTGTCCTCAACTCCACACCTCACTCTACTCTTCAGTGTCCTCAACTCCACACCTCACTCTACTCTTCAGTGTCCTCAACTCCACACCTCACTCTACTCTTCAGTGTCCTCAACTCCACACCTCATTCTACTCTTCAGTGTCCTCAACTCCACACCTCATTCTACTCTTCAGTGTCCTCAACTCCACACCTCATTCTACTCTTCAGTGTGTGCTCAACTCCACACCTCACTCTACTCTTCAGTGTCCTCAACTCCACACCTCATTCTACTCTTCAGTGTCCTCAACTCCACACCTCATTCTACTCTTCAGTGTCCTCAACTCCACACCTCACTCTACTCTTCAGTGTCCTCAACTCCACACCTCATTCTACTCTTCAGTGTGTGCTCAACTCCACACCTCATTCTACTCTTCAGTGTGTGCTCAACTCCACACCTCATTCTACTCTTCAGTGTCCTCAACTCCACACCTCACTCTACTCTTCAGTGTCCTCAACTCCACACCTCACTCTACTCTTCAGTGTCCTCAACTCCACACCTCACTCTACTCTTCAGTGTCCTCAACTCCACACCTCACTCTACTCTTCAGTGTCCTCAACTCCACACCTCACTCTACTCTTCAGTGTCCTCAACTCCACACCTCACTCTACTCTTCAGTGTCCTCAACTCCACACCTCACTCTACTCTTCAGTGTCCTCAACTCCACACCTCATTCTACTCTTCAGTGTCCTCAACTCCACACCTCATTCTACTCTTCAGTGTGTGCTCAACTCCACACCTCACTCTACTCTTCAGTGTCCTCAACTCCACACCTCACTCTACTCTTCAGTGTCCTCAACTCCACACCTCATTCTACTCTTCAGTGTCCTCAACTCCACATCTCATTCTACTCTTCAGTGTCCTCAACTCCACACCTCATTCTACTCTTCAGTGTCCTCAACTCCACACCTCATTCTACTCTTCATTGTCCTCAACTCCACACCTCATTCTACTCTTCAGTGTGTGCTCAACTCCACACCTCACTCTACTCTTCAGTGTCCTCAACTCCACACCTCATTCTACTCTTCAGTGTCCTCAACTCCACACCTCATTCTACTCTTCAGTGTCCTCAACTCCACACCTCATTCTACTCTTCAGTGTGTGCTCAACTCCACACCTCACTCTACTCTTCAGTGTCCTCAACTCCACACCTCATTCTACTCTTCAGTGTGTGCTCAACTCCACACCTCATTCTACTCTTCAGTGTCCTCAACTCCACACCTCACTCTACTCTTCAGTGTCCTCAACTCCACACCTCACTCTACTCTTCAGTGTCCTCAACTCCACACCTCACTCTACTCTTCAGTGTCCTCAACTCCACACCTCATTCTACTCTTCAGTGTCCTCAACTCCACACCTCATTCTACTCTTCAGTGTCCTCAACTCCACACCTCATTCTACTCTTCAGTGTGTGCTCAACTCCACACCTCACTCTCCTCTTCAGTGTCCTCAACTCACACCTCATTCTACTCTTCAGTGTCCTCAACTCCACACCTCATTCTACTCTTCAGTGTCCTCAACTCCACACCTCATTCTACTCTTCAGTGTGTGCTCAACTCCACACCTCACTCTACTCTTCAGTGTCCTCAACTCCACACCTCATTCTACTCTTCAGTGTGTGCTCAACTCCACACCTCATTCTACTCTTCAGTGTCCTCAACTCCACACCTCATTCTACTCTTCAGTGTCCTCAACTCCACACCTCATTCTACTCTTCAGTGTCCTCAACTCCACACCTCATTCTACTCTTCAGTGTCCTCAACTCCACACCTCATTCTACTCTTCAGTGTCCTCAACTCCACACCTCACTCTACTCTTCAGTGTCCTCAACTCCACACCTCACTCTACTCTTCAGTGTCCTCAACTCCACACCTCATTCTACTCTTCAGTGTCCTCAACTCCACACCTCATTCTACTCTTCAGTGTCCTCAACTCCACACCTCATTCTACTCTTCAGTGTCCTCAAGTCCACACCTCACTCTACTCTTCAGTGTCCTCAACTCCACACCTCACTCTACTCTTCAGTGTCCTCAACTCCACACCTCACTCTACTCTTCAGTGTCCTCAACTCCACACCTCACTCTACTCTTCAGTGTCCTCAACTCCACACCTCATTCTACTCTTCAGTGTCCTCAACTCCACACCTCATTCTACTCTTCAGTGTCCTCAACTCCACACCTCATTCTACTCTTCAGTGTGTGCTCAACTCCACACCTCACTCTACTCTTCAGTGTCCTCAACTCCACACCTCATTCTACTCTTCAGTGTCCTCAACTCCACACCTCATTCTACTCTTCAGTGTCCTCAACTCCACACCTCATTCTACTCTTCAGTGTGTGCTCAACTCCACACCTCACTCTACTCTTCAGTGTCCTCAACTCCACACCTCATTCTACTCTTCAGTGTGTGCTCAACTCCACACCTCATTCTACTCTTCAGTGTCCTCAACTCCACACCTCACTCTACTCTTCAGTGTCCTCAACTCCACACCTCACTCTACTCTTCAGTGTCCTCAACTCCACACCTCACTCTACTCTTCAGTGTCCTCAACTCCACACCTCACTCTACTCTTCAGTGTCCTCAACTCCACACCTCACTCTACTCTTCAGTGTCCTCAACTCCACACCTCACTCTACTCTTCAGTGTCCTCAACTCCACACCTCACTCTACTCTTCAGTGTCCTCAACTCCACACCTCATTCTACTCTTCAGTGTCCTCAACTCCACACCTCATTCTACTCTTCAGTGTGTGCTCAACTCCACACCTCACTCTACTCTTCAGTGTCCTCAACTCCACACCTCACTCTACTCTTCAGTGTCCTCAACTCCACACCTCATTCTACTCTTCAGTGTCCTCAACTCCACACCTCATTCTACTCTTCAGTGTCCTCAACTCCACACCTCACTCTACTCTTCAGTGTCCTCAACTCCACACCTCACTCTATTCTTCAGTGTCCTCAACTCCACACCTCACTCTACTCTTCAGTGTCCTCAACTCCACACCTCACTCTACTCTTCAGTGTCCTCATCTCCACACCTCATTCTACTCTTCAGTGTGTGCTCAACTCCACACCTCATTCTACTCTTCAGTGTCCTCAACTCCACACCTCACTCTACTCTTCAGTGTCCTCAACTCCACACCTCACTCTACTCTTCAGTGTCCTCAACTCCACACCTCATTCTACTCTTCAGTGTCCTCAACTCCACACCTCACTCTACTCTTCAGTGTCCTCAACTCCACACCTCACTCTACTCTTCAGTGTCCTCAACTCCACACCTCACTCTACTCTTCAGTGTCCTCAACTCCACACCTCATTCTACTCTTCATTGTCCTCAACTCCACACCTCATTCTACTCTTCAGTGTCCTCAACTCCACACCTCATTCTACTCTTCAGTGTGTGCTCAACTCCACACCTCATTCTACTCTTCAGTGTCCTCAACTCCACACCTCACTCTACTCTTCAGTGTCCTCAACTCCACACCTCATTCTACTCTTCAGTGTCCTCAACTCCACACCTCATTCTACTCTTCAGTGTCCTCAACTCCACACCTCATTCTACTCTTCAGTGTCCTCAACTCCACACCTCATTCTACTCTTCAGTGTGTGCTCAACTCCACACCTCATTCTACTCTTCAGTGTCCTCAACTCCACACCTCACTCTACTCTTCAGTGTCCTCAACTCCACACCTCATTCTACTCTTCAGTGTGTGCTCAACTCCACACCTCATTCTACTCTTCAGTGTGTGCTCAACTCCACACCTCACTCTACTCTTCAGTGTCCTCAACTCCACACCTCACTCTACTCTTCAGTGTGTGCTCAACTCCACACCTCACTCTACTCTTCAGTGTCCTCAACTCCACAACTCACTCTACTCTTCAGTGTCCTCAACTCCATACCTCATTCTACTCTTCAGTGAGTGCTCAACTCCACACCTCATTCTACTCTTCAGTGTGCTCAACTCCACACGTCATTCTACTCTTCAGTGTCCTCAACTCCACACCTCACTCTACTCTTCAGTGTGTGCTCAACTCCACACCTCACTCTACTCTTCAGTGTCCTCAACTCCACACCTCATTCTACTCTTCAGTGTCCTCAACTCCACACCTCATTCTACTCTTCAGTGTCCTCAACTCCACACCTCACTCTACTCTTCAGTGTCCTCAACTCCACACCTCACTCTACTCTTCAGTGTCCTCAACTCAACACCTCATTCTACTCTTCAGTGTGTGCTCAACTCCACACCTCACTCTACTCTTCAGTGTCCTCAACTCCACACCTCACTCTACTCTTCAGTGTCCTCAACTCCACACCTCATTCTACTCTTCAGTGTCCTCAACTTCACACCTCATTCTACTCTTCAGTGTCCTCAACTCCACACCTCATTCTACTCTTCAGTGTCCTCAACTCCACACCTCACTCTACTCTTCAGTGTCCTCAACTCCACACCTCACTCTACTCTTCAGTGTCCTCAACTCCACACCTCACTCTACTCTTCAGTGTCCTCAACTCCACACCTCATTCTACTCTTCAGTGTGTGCTCAACTCCACACCTCACTCTACTCTTCAGTGTCCTCAACTCCACACCTCACTCTACTCTTCAGTGTCCTCAACTCCACACCTCACTCTACTCTTCAGTGTCCTCAACTCCACACCTCACTCTACTCTTCAGTGTCCCTCAACTCCACACCTCACTCTACTCTTCAGTGTCCTCAACTCCACACCTCACTCTACTCTTCAGTGTCCTCAACTCCACACCTCATTCTACTCTTCAGTGTCCTCAACTCCACACCTCATTCTACTCTTCAGTGTCCTCAACTCCACACCTCACTCTACTCTTCAGTGTCCTCAACTCCACACCTCACTCTACTCTTCAGTGTCCTCAACTCCACACCTCATTCTACTCTTCAGTGTCCTCAACTCCACACCTCATTCTACTCTTCAGTGTCCTCAACTCCACACCTCACTCTACTCTTCAGTGTCCTCAACTCCACACCTCACTCTACTCTTCAGTGTCCTCAACTCCACACCTCACTCTACTCTTCAGTGTCCTCAACTCCACACCTCATTCTACTCTTCAGTGTCCTCAAGTCCACACCTCACTCTACTCTTCAGTGTCCTCAACTCCACACCTCACTCTACTCTTCAGTGTCCTCAACTCCACACCTCACTCTACTCTTCAGTGTCCTCAACTCCACACCTCAGTCTACTCTTCAGTGTCCTCAACTCCACACCTCATTCTACTCTTCAGTGTCCTCAACTCCACACCTCATTCTACTCTTCAGTGTCCTCAACTCCACACCTCATTCTACTCTTCAGTGTGTGCTCAACTCCACACCTCACTCTACTCTTCAGTGTCCTCAACTCCACACCTCATTCTACTCTTCAGTGTCCTCAACTCCACACCTCATTCTACTCTTCAGTGTCCTCAACTCCACACCTCACTCTACTCTTCAGTGTCCTCAACTCCACACCTCATTCTACTCTTCAGTGTGTGCTCAACTCCACACCTCATTCTACTCTTCAGTGTGCTCAACTCCACACCTCATTCTACTCTTCAGTGTCCTCAACTCCACACCTCACTCTACTCTTCAGTGTCCTCAACTCCACACCTCACTCTACTCTTCAGTGTCCTCAACTCCACACCTCACTCTACTCTTCAGTGTCCTCAACTCCACACCTCACTCTACTCTTCAGTGTCCTCAACTCACCACACCTCACTCTACTCTTCAGTGTCCTCAACTCCACACCTCACTCTACTCTTCAGTGTCCTCAACTCCACACCTCACTCTACTCTTCAGTGTCCTCAACTCCACACCTCATTCTACTCTTCAGTGTCCTCAACTCCACACCTCATTCTACTCTTCAGTGTGTGCTCAACTCCACACCTCACTCTACTCTTCAGTGTCCTCAACTCCACACCTCACTCTACTCTTCAGTGTCCTCAACTCCACACCTCATTCTACTCTTCAGTGTCCTCAACTCCACATCTCATTCTACTCTTCAGTGTCCTCAACTCCACACCTCATTCTACTCTTCAGTGTCCTCAACTCCACACCTCATTCTACTCTTCATTGTCCTCAACTCCACACCTCATTCTACTCTTCAGTGTGTGCTCAACTCCACACCTCACTCTACTCTTCAGTGTCCTCAACTCCACACCTCATTCTACTCTTCAGTGTCCTCAACTCCACACCTCATTCTACTCTTCAGTGTCCTCAACTCCACACCTCATTCTACTCTTCAGTGTGTGCTCAACTCCACACCTCACTCTACTCTTCAGTGTCCTCAACTCCACACCTCATTCTACTCTTCAGTGTGTGCTCAACTCCACACCTCATTCTACTCTTCAGTGTCCTCAACTCCACACCTCACTCTACTCTTCAGTGTCCTCAACTCCACACCTCACTCTACTCTTCAGTGTCCTCAACTCCACACCTCACTCTACTCTTCAGTGTCCTCAACTCCACACCTCATTCTACTCTTCAGTGTCCTCAACTCCACACCTCATTCTACTCTTCAGTGTCCTCAACTCCACACCTCATTCTACTCTTCAGTGTGTGCTCAACTCCACACCTCACTCTCCTCTTCAGTGTCCTCAACTCACACCTCATTCTACTCTTCAGTGTCCTCAACTCCACACCTCATTCTACTCTTCAGTGTCCTCAACTCCACACCTCATTCTACTCTTCAGTGTGTGCTCAACTCCACACCTCACTCTACTCTTCAGTGTCCTCAACTCCACACCTCATTCTACTCTTCAGTGTGCTCAACTCCACACCTCATTCTACTCTTCAGTGTCCTCAACTCCACACCTCATTCTACTCTTCAGTGTCCTCAACTCCACACCTCATTCTACTCTTCAGTGTCCTCAACTCCACACCTCATTCTACTCTTCAGTGTCCTCAACTCCACACCTCATTCTACTCTTCAGTGTCCTCAACTCACACCTCACTCTACTCTTCAGTGTCCTCAACTCCACACCTCACTCTACTCTTCAGTGTCCTCAACTCCACACCTCACTCTACTCTTCAGTGTCCTCAACTCCACACCTCATTCTACTCTTCAGTGTCCTCAACTCCACACCTCATTCTACTCTTCAGTGTCCTCAAGTCCACACCTCACTCTACTCTTCAGTGTCCTCAACTCCACACCTCACTCTACTCTTCAGTGTCCTCAACTCCACACCTCACTCTACTCTTCAGTGTCCTCAACTCCACACCTCACTCTACTCTTCAGTGTCCTCAACTCCACACCTCATTCTACTCTTCAGTGTCCTCAACTCCACACCTCATTCTACTCTTCAGTGTCCTCAACTCCACACCTCATTCTACTCTTCAGTGTGTGCTCAACTCCACACCTCACTCTACTCTTCAGTGTCCTCAACTCCACACCTCATTCTACTCTTCAGTGTCCTCAACTCTACACCTCATTCTACTCTTCAGTGTCCTCAACTCCACACCTCATTCTACTCTTCAGTGTGTGCTCAACTCCACACCTCACTCTACTCTTCAGTGTCCTCAACTCCACACCTCATTCTACTCTTCAGTGTGTGCTCAACTCCACACCTCATTCTACTCTTCAGTGTCCTCAACTCCACACCTCACTCTACTCTTCAGTGTCCTCAACTCCACACCTCACTCTACTCTTCAGTGTCCTCAACTCCACACCTCACTCTACTCTTCAGTGTCCTCAACTCCACACCTCACTCTACTCTTCAGTGTCCTCAACTCCACACCTCACTCTACTCTTCAGTGTCCTCAACTCCACACCTCACTCTACTCTTCAGTGTCCTCAACTCCACACCTCACTCTACTCTTCAGTGTCCTCAACTCCACACCTCATTCTACTCTTCAGTGTCCTCAACTCCACACCTCATTCTACTCTTCAGTGTGTGCTCAACTCCACACCTCACTCTACTCTTCAGTGTCCTCAACTCCACACCTCACTCTACTCTTCAGTGTCCTCAACTCCACACCTCATTCTACTCTTCAGTGTCCTCAACTCCACACCTCATTCTACTCTTCAGTGTCCTCAACTCCACACCTCACTCTACTCTTCAGTGTCCTCAACTCCACACCTCACTCTATTCTTCAGTGTCCTCAACTCCACACCTCACTCTACTCTTCAGTGTCCTCAACTCCACACCTCACTCTACTCTTCAGTGTCCTCATCTCCACACCTCATTCTACTCTTCAGTGTGTGCTCAACTCCACACCTCATTCTACTCTTCAGTGTCCTCAACTCCACACCTCACTCTACTCTTCAGTGTCCTCAACTCCACACCTCACTCTACTCTTCAGTGTCCTCAACTCCACACCTCATTCTACTCTTCAGTGTCCTCAACTCCACACCTCACTCTACTCTTCAGTGTCCTCAACTCCACACCTCACTCTACTCTTCAGTGTCCTCAACTCCACACCTCACTCTACTCTTCAGTGTCCTCAACTCCACACCTCATTCTACTCTTCATTGTCCCTCAACTCCACACCTCATTCTACTCTTCAGTGTCCTCAACTCCACACCTCATTCTACTCTTCAGTGTGTGCTCAACTCCACACCTCATTCTACTCTTCAGTGTCCTCAACTCCACACCTCACTCTACTCTTCAGTGTCCTCAACTCCACACCTCATTCTACTCTTCAGTGTCCTCAACTCCACACCTCATTCTACTCTTCAGTGTCCTCAACTCCACACCTCATTCTACTCTTCAGTGTCCTCAACTCCACACCTCATTCTACTCTTCAGTGTGTGCTCAACTCCACACCTCATTCTACTCTTCAGTGTCCTCAACTCCACACCTCACTCTACTCTTCAGTGTCCTCAACTCCACACCTCATTCTACTCTTCAGTGTGTGCTCAACTCCACACCTCATTCTACTCTTCAGTGTCCTCAACTCCACACCTCACTCTACTCTTCAGTGTGTGCTCAACTCCACACCTCACTCTACTCTTCAGTGTCCTCAACTCCACAACTCACTCTACTCTTCAGTGTCCTCAACTCCATACCTCATTCTACTCTTCAGTGAGTGCTCAACTCCACACCTCATTCTACTCTTCAGTGTGCTCAACTCCACACGTCATTCTACTCTTCAGTGTCCTCAACTCCACACCTCACTCTACTCTTCAGTGTGTGCTCAACTCCACACCTCACTCTACTCTTCAGTGTCCTCAACTCCACACCTCATTCTACTCTTCAGTGTCCTCAACTCCACACCTCATTCTACTCTTCAGTGTCCTCAACTCCACACCTCACTCTACTCTTCAGTGTCCTCAACTCCACACTTCACTCTACTCTTCAGTGTCCTCAACTCCACACCTCATTCTACTCTTCAGTGTGTGCTCAACTCCACACCTCACTCTACTCTTCAGTGTCCTCAACTCCACACCTCACTCTACTCTTCAGTGTCCTCAACTCCACACCTCATTCTACTCTTCAGTGTCCTCAACTTCACACCTCATTCTACTCTTCAGTGTCCTCAACTCCACACCTCATTCTACTCTTCAGTGTCCTCAACTCCACACCTCACTCTACTCTTCAGTGTCCTCAACTCCACACCTCACTCTACTCTTCAGTGTCCTCAACTCCACACCTCACTCTACTCTTCAGTGTCCTCAACTCCACACCTCATTCTACTCTTCAGTGTGTGCTCAACTCCACACCTCACTCTACTCTTCAGTGTCCTCAACTCCACACCTCACTCTACTCTTCAGTGTCCTCAACTCCACACCTCACTCTACTCTTCAGTGTCCTCAACTCCACACCTCACTCTACTCTTCAGTGTCCTCAACTCCACACCTCACTCTACTCTTCAGTGTCCTCAACTCCACACCTCACTCTACTCTTCAGTGTCCTCAACTCCACACCTCATTCTACTCTTCAGTGTCCTCAACTCCACACCTCATTCTACTCTTCAGTGTCCTCAACTCCACACCTCATTCTACTCTTCAGTGTCCTCAACTCCACACCTCACTCTACTCTTCAGTGTCCTCAACTCCACACCTCATTCTACTCTTCAGTGTGTGCTCAACTCCACACCTCATTCTACTCTTCAGTGTCCTCAACTCCACACCTCACTCTACTCTTCAGTGTGTGCTCAACTCCACACCTCACTCTACTCTTCAGTGTCCTCAACTCCACACCTCACTCTACTCTTCAGTGTCCTCAACTCCACACCTCATTCTACTCTTCAGTGAGTGCTCAACTCCACACCTCATTCTACTCTTCAGTGTGCTCAACTCCACACCTCATTCTACTCTTCAGTGTCCTCAACTCCAGACCTCACTCTACTCTTCAGTGTGTGCTCAACTCCACACCTCACTCTACTCTTCAGTGTCCTCAACTCCACACCTCATTCTACTCTTCAGTGTCCTCAACTCCACACCTCATTCTACTCTTCAGTGTCCTCAACTCCACACCTCACTCTACTCTTCAGTGTCCTCAACTCCACACCTCATTCTACTCTTCAGTGTCCTCAACTCCACACCTCATTCTACTCTTCAGTGTCCTCAACTCCACACCTCATTCTACTCTTCAGTGTGTGCTCAACTCCACACCTCACTCTCCTCTTCAGTGTCCTCAACTCACACCTCATTCTACTCTTCAGTGTCCTCAACTCCACACCTCATTCTACTCTTCAGTGTCCTCAACTCCACACCTCATTCTACTCTTCAGTGTGTGCTCAACTCCACACCTCACTCTACTCTTCAGTGTCCTCAACTCCACACCTCATTCTACTCTTCAGTGTGTGCTCAACTCCACACCTCATTCTACTCTTCAGTGTCCTCAACTCCACACCTCATTCTACTCTTCAGTGTCCTCAACTCCACACCTCATTCTACTCTTCAGTGTCCTCAACTCCACACCTCATTCTACTCTTCAGTGTCCTCAACTCCACACCTCATTCTACTCTTCAGTGTCCTCAACTCCACACCTCACTCTACTCTTCAGTGTCCTCAACTCCACACCTCACTCTACTCTTCAGTGTCCTCAACTCCACACCTCATTCTACTCTTCAGTGTCCTCAACTCCACACCTCATTCTACTCTTCAGTGTCCTCAACTCCACACCTCATTCTACTCTTCAGTGTCCTCAAGTCCACACCTCACTCTACTCTTCAGTGTCCTCAACTCCACACCTCACTCTACTCTTCAGTGTCCTCAACTCCACACCTCACTCTACTCTTCAGTGTCCTCAACTCCACACCTCACTCTACTCTTCAGTGTCCTCAACTCCACACCTCATTCTACTCTTCAGTGTCCTCAACTCCACACCTCATTCTACTCTTCAGTGTCCTCAACTCCACACCTCATTCTACTCTTCAGTGTGTGCTCAACTCCACACCTCACTCTACTCTTCAGTGTCCTCAACTCCACACCTCATTCTACTCTTCAGTGTCCTCAACTCCACACCTCATTCTACTCTTCAGTGTCCTCAACTCCACACCTCATTCTACTCTTCAGTGTGTGCTCAACTCCACACCTCACTCTACTCTTCAGTGTCCTCAACTCCACACCTCATTCTACTCTTCAGTGTGTGCTCAACTCCACACCTCATTCTACTCTTCAGTGTCCTCAACTCCACACCTCACTCTACTCTTCAGTGTCCTCAACTCCACACCTCACTCTACTCTTCAGTGTCCTCAACTCCACACCTCACTCTATTCTTCAGTGTCCTCAACTCCACACCTCACTCTACTCTTCAGTGTCCTCAACTCCACACCTCACTCTACTCTTCAGTGTCCTCATCTCCACACCTCATTCTACTCTTCAGTGTGTGCTCAACTCCACACCTCATTCTACTCTTCAGTGTCCTCAACTCCACACCTCACTCTACTCTTCAGTGTCCTCAACTCCACACCTCACTCTACTCTTCAGTGTCCTCAACTCCACACCTCATTCTACTCTTCAGTGTCCTCAACTCCACACCTCACTCTACTCTTCAGTGTCCTCAACTCCACACCTCACTCTACTCTTCAGTGTCCTCAACTCCACACCTCACTCTACTCTTCAGTGTCCTCAACTCCACACCTCATTCTACTCTTCATTGTCCTCAACTCCACACCTCATTCTACTCTTCAGTGTCCTCAACTCCACACCTCATTCTACTCTTCAGTGTGTGCTCAACTCCACACCTCATTCTACTCTTCAGTGTCCTCAACTCCACACCTCACTCTACTCTTCAGTGTCCTCAACTCCACACCTCATTCTACTCTTCAGTGTCCTCAACTCCACACCTCATTCTACTCTTCAGTGTCCTCAACTCCACACCTCATTCTACTCTTCAGTGTCCTCAACTCCACACCTCATTCTACTCTTCAGTGTGTGCTCAACTCCACACCTCATTCTACTCTTCAGTGTCCTCAACTCCACACCTCACTCTACTCTTCAGTGTCCTCAACTCCACACCTCATTCTACTCTTCAGTGTGTGCTCAACTCCACACCTCATTCTACTCTTCAGTGTCCTCAACTCCACACCTCACTCTACTCTTCAGTGTGTGCTCAACTCCACAACTCACTCTACTCTTCAGTGTCCTCAACTCCACAACTCACTCTACTCTTCAGTGTCCTCAACTCCATACCTCATTCTACTCTTCAGTGAGTGCTCAACTCCACACCTCATTCTACTCTTCAGTGTGCTCAACTCCACACGTCATTCTACTCTTCAGTGTCCTCAACTCCACACCTCACTCTACTCTTCAGTGTGTGCTCAACTCCACACCTCACTCTACTCTTCAGTGTCCTCAACTCCACACCTCATTCTACTCTTCAGTGTCCTCAACTCCACACCTCATTCTACTCTTCAGTGTCCTCAACTCCACACCTCACTCTACTCTTCAGTGTCCTCAACTCCACACCTCACTCTACTCTTCAGTGTCCTCAACTCCACACCTCATTCTACTCTTCAGTGTGTGCTCAACTCCACACCTCACTCTACTCTTCAGTGTCCTCAACTCCACACCTCACTCTACTCTTCAGTGTCCTCAACTCCACACCTCATTCTACTCTTCAGTGTCCTCAACTTCACACCTCATTCTACTCTTCAGTGTCCTCAACTCCACACCTCATTCTACTCTTCAGTGTCCTCAACTCCACACCTCACTCTACTCTTCAGTGTCCTCAACTCCACACCTCACTCTACTCTTCAGTGTCCTCAACTCCACACCTCACTCTACTCTTCAGTGTCCTCAACTCCACACCTCATTCTACTCTTCAGTGTGTGCTCAACTCCACACCTCACTCTACTCTTCAGTGTCCTCAACTCCACACCTCACTCTACTCTTCAGTGTCCTCAACTCCACACCTCACTCTACTCTTCAGTGTCCTCAACTCCACACCTCACTCTACTCTTCAGTGTCCTCAACTCCACACCTCACTCTACTCTTCAGTGTCCTCAACTCCACACCTCACTCTACTCTTCAGTGTCCTCAACTCCACACCTCATTCTACTCTTCAGTGTCCTCAACTCCACACCTCATTCTACTCTTCAGTGTCCTCAACTCCACACCTCATTCTACTCTTCAGTGTCCTCAACTCCACACCTCACTCTACTCTTCAGTGTCCTCAACTCCACACCTCATTCTACTCTTCAGTGTGTGCTCAACTCCACACCTCATTCTACTCTTCAGTGTCCTCAACTCCACACCTCACTCTACTCTTCAGTGTGTGCTCAACTCCACACCTCACTCTACTCTTCAGTGTCCTCAACTCCACACCTCACTCTACTCTTCAGTGTCCTCAACTCCACACCTCATTCTACTCTTCAGTGAGTGCTCAACTCCACACCTCATTCTACTCTTCAGTGTGCTCAACTCCACACCTCATTCTACTCTTCAGTGTCCTCAACTCCAGACCTCACTCTACTCTTCAGTGTGTGCTCAACTCCACACCTCACTCTACTCTTCAGTGTCCTCAACTCCACACCTCACTCTACTCTTCAGTGTCCTCAACTCCACACCTCATTCTACTCTTCAGTGTCCTCAACTCCACACCTCATTCTACTCTTCAGTGTCCTCAACTCCACACCTCACTCTACTCTTCAGTGTCCTCAACTCCACACCTCACTCTACTCTTCAGTGTCCTCAACTCCACACCTCATTCTACTCTTCAGTGTGTGCTCAACTCCACACCTCACTCTACTCTTCAGTGTCCTCAACTCCACACCTCACTCTACTCTTCAGTGTCCTGAACTCCACACCTCATTCTACTCTTCAGTGTCCTCAACTCCACACCTCATTCTACTCTTCAGTGTCCTCAACTCCACACCTCACTCTACTCTTCAGTGTCCTCAACTCCACACCTCACTCTACTCTTCAGTGTCCTCAACTCCACACCTCACTCTACTCTTCAGTGTCCTCAACTCCACACCTCACTCTACTCTTCAGTGTCCTCAACTCCACACCTCATTCTACTCTTCAGTGTGTGCTCAACTCCACACCTCATTCTACTCTTCAGTGTCCTCAACTCCACACCTCACTCTACTCTTCAGTGTCCTCAACTCCACACCTCACTCTACTCTTCAGTGTCCTCAACTCCACACCTCATTCTACTCTTCAGTGTCCTCAACTCCACACCTCACTCTACTCTTCAGTGTCCTCAACTCCACACCTCACTCTACTCTTCAGTGTCCTCAACTCCACACCTCACTCTACTCTTCAGTGTCCTCAACTCCACACCTCATTCTACTCTTCAGTGAGTGCTCAACTCCACACCTCATTCTACTCTTCAGTGTCCTCAACTCCACACCTCATTCTACTCTTCAGTGTGTGCTCAACTCCACACCTCATTCTACTCTTCAGTGTCCTCAACTCCACACCTCATTCTACTCTTCAGTGTCCTCAACTCCACACCTCATTCTACTCTTCAGTGTCCTCAACTCCACACCTCACTCTACTCTTCAGTGTCCTCAACTCCACACCTCATTCTACTCTTCAGTGTGTGCTCAACTCCACACCTCATTCCACTCTTCAGTGTGTGCTCAACTCCACACCTAACTCTACTCTTCAGTGTCCTCAACTCCACACCTCATTCTACTCTTCAGTGTGTCCTCAACTCCACACCTCATTCTACTCTTCAGTGTCCTCAACTCCACACCTCATTCTACTCTTCAGTGTCTTCAACTCCAGACCTCACTCTACTCTTCAGTGTCCTCAACTCCACACCTCATTCTACTCTTCAGTGTGTGCTCAACTCCACACCTCATTCTACTCTTCAGTGTCCTCAACTCCACACCCCACTCTACTCTTCAGTGTCCTCAACTCCACACCTTACTCTACTCTTCAGTGTGTGCTCAACTCCACACCTCATTCTACTCTTCAGTGTCCTCAACTCCACACCTCACTCTACTCTTCAGTGTCCTCAACTCCACACCTCACTCTACTCTTCAGTGTCCTCAACTCCACACCTCACTCTACTCTTCAGTGTCCTCAACTCCACACCTCATTCTACTCTTCAGTGTGTGCTCAACTCCACACCTCATTCTACTCTTCAGTGTCCTCAACTCCACACCTCACTCTACTCTTCAGTGTCCTCAACTCCACACCTCATTCTACTCTTCAGTGAGTGCTCAACTCCACACCTCATTCTACTCTTCAGTGTCCTCAACTCCACACCTCATTCTACTCTTCAGTGTCCTCAACTCCACACCTCATTCTACTCTTCAGTGAGTGCTCAACTCCACACCTCATTCTACTCTTCAGTGTCCTCAACTCCACACCTCACTCTACTCTTCAGTGTCCTCAACTCCACACCTCATTCTACTCTTCAGTGTGTGCTCAACTCCACACCTCATTCTACTCTTCAGTGTCCTCAACTCCACACCTCATTCTACTCTTCAGTGTCCTCAACTCCACACCTCATTCTACTCTTCAGTGAGTGCTCAACTCCACACCTCATTCTACTCTTCAGTGTCCTCAACTCCACACCTCATTCTACTCTTCAGTGTCCTCAACTCCACACCTCACTCTACTCTTCAGTGTCCTCAACTCCACACCTCATTCTACTCTTCAGTGTCCTCAACTCCACACCTCACTCTACTCTTCAGTGTCCTCAACTCCACACCTCATTCTACTCTTCAGTGTCCGCAAGTCCACACCTCACTCTACTCTTCAGTGTCCTCAACTCCACACCTCACTCTACTCTTCAGTGTCCTCAACTCCACACCTCATTCTACTCTTCAGTGTGTGCTCAACTCCACACCTCATTCTACTCTTCAGTGTCCTCAACTCCACACCTCACTCTACTCTTCAGTGTGTGCTCAACTCCACTCCTCACTCTACTGTTCAGTGTCCTCAACTCCACACCTCACTCTACTCTTCAGTGTCCTCAACTCCACACCTCATTCTACTCTTCAGTGTCCTCAACTCCACACCTCATTCTACTCTTCAGTGTCCTCAACTCCACACCTCATTCTACTCTTCAGTGTCCTCAACTCCACACCTCACTCTACTCTTCAGTGTCCTCAACTCCACACCTCATTGTACTCTTCAGTGTGTGCTCAACTCCACACCTCATTCTACTCTTCAGTGTCCTCAACTCCACACCTCACTCTACTCTTCAGTGTCCTCAACTCCACACCTCATTCTACTCTTCAGTGAGTGCTCAACTCCACACCTCACTCTACTCTTCAGTGTCCTCAACTCCACACCTCATTCTACTCTTCAGTGTCCTCAACTCCACACCTCACTCTACTCTTCAGTGTCCTCAACTCCACACCTCATTCTACTCTTCAGTGAGTGCTCAACTCCACACCTCATTCTACTCTTCAGTGTCCTCAACTCCACACCTCATTCTATTCTTCAGTATCCTCAACTCCACACCTCATTCTACTCTTCAGTGAGTGCTCAACTCCACACCTCATTCTACTCTTCAGTGTCCTCAACTCCACACCTCACTCTACTCTTCAGTGTCCTCAACTCCACACCTCATTCTACTCTTCAGTGTGCTCAACTCCACACCTCATTCTACTCTTCAGTGTCCTCAACTCCACACCTCATTCTACTCTTCAGTGTCCTCAACTCCACACCTCATTCTACTCTTCAGTGAGTGCTCAACTCCACACCTCATTCTACTCTTCAGTGTCCTGAACTCCACACCTCATTCTACTCTTCAGTGTCCTCAACTCCACACCTCACTCTACTCTTCAGTGTCCTCAACTCCACACCTCACTCTACTCTTCAGTGTCCTCAACTCCACACCTCACTCTACTCTTCAGTGTCCTCAACTCCACACCTCATTCTACTCTTCAGTGTGTGCTCAACTCCACACCTCATTCTACTCTTCAGTGTCCTCAACTCCACACCTCACTCTACTCTTCAGTGTCCTCAACTCCACACCTCACTCTACTCTTCAGTGTCCTCAACTCCACACCTCATTCTACTCTTCAGTGTCCTCAACTCCACACCTCACTCTACTCTTCAGTGTCCTCAACTCCACACCTCACTCTACTCTTCAGTGTCCTCAACTCCACACCTCATTCTACTCTTCAGTGTCCTCAACTCCACACCTCACTCTACTCTTCAGTGTCCTCAACTCCACACCTCATTCTACTCTTCAGTGTCCTCAACTCCACACCTCATTCTACTCTCCAGTGTCCTCAACTCCACACCTCACTCTACTCTTCAGTGTCCTCAACTCCACACCTCATTCTACTATTCAGTGTGTGCTCAACTCCACACCTCATTCTACTCTTCAGTGTCCTCAACTCCACACCTCATTCTACTCTTCAGTGTCCTCAACTCCACACCTCATTCTACTCTTCAGTGTCCTCAACTCCACACCTCACTCTACTCTTCAGTGTCCTCAACTCCACACCTCATTCTACTCTTCAGTGTGTGCTCAACTCCACACCTCATTCCACTCTTCAGTGTGTGCTCAACTCCACACCTAACTCTACTCTTCAGTGTCCTCAACTCCACACCTCATTCTACTCTTCAGTGTGTCCTCAACTCCACACCTCATTCTACTCTTCAGTGTCCTCAACTCCACACCTCATTCTACTCTTCAGTGTCTTCAACTCCAGACCTCACTCTACTCTTCAGTGTCCTCAACTCCACACCTTACTCTACTCTTCAGTGTGTGCTCAACTCCACACCCCACTCTACTCTTCAGTGTCCTCAACTCCACACCTTACTCTACTCTTCAGTGTGTGCTCAACTCCACACCTCACTCTACTCTTCAGTGTCCTCAACTCCACACCTCATTCTACTCTTCAGTGTGTGCTCAACTCCACACCTCATTCTACTCTTCAGTGTCCTCAACTCCACACCCCACTCTACTCTTCAGTGTCCTCAACTCCACACCTTACTCTACTCTTCAGTGTGTGCTCAACTCCACACCTCATTCTACTCTTCAGTGTCCTCAACTCCACACCTCACTCTACTCTTCAGTGTCCTCAACTCCACACCTCACTCTACTCTTCAGTGTCCTCAACTCCACACCTCACTCTACTCTTCAGTGTCCTCAACTCCACACCTCATTCTACTCTTCAGTGTGTGCTCAACTCCACACCTCATTCTACTCTTCAGTGTCCTCAACTCCACACCTCACTCTACTCTTCAGTGTCCTCAACTCCACACCTCATTCTACTCTTCAGTGAGTGCTCAACTCCACACCTCATTCTACTCTTCAGTGTCCTCAACTCCACACCTCATTCTACTCTTCAGTGTCCTCAACTCCACACCTCATTCTACTCTTCAGTGAGTGCTCAACTCCACACCTCATTCTACTCTTCAGTGTCCTCAACTCCACACCTCACTCTACTCTTCAGTGTCCTCAACTCCACACCTCATTCTACTCTTCAGTGTGTGCTCAACTCCACACCTCATTCTACTCTTCAGTGTCCTCAACTCCACACCTCATTCTACTCTTCAGTGTCCTCAACTCCACACCTCATTCCACTCTTCAGTGAGTGCTCAACTCCACACCTCATTCTACTCTTCAGTGTCCTAAACTCCACACCTCATTCTACTCTTCAGTGTCCTCAACTCCACACCTCACTCTACTCTTCAGTGTCCTCAACTCCACACCTCACTCTACTCTTCAGTGTCCTCAACTCCACACCTCACTCTACTCTTCAGTGTCCTCAACTCCACACCTCACTCTACTCTTCAGTGTCCTCAACTCCACACCTCATTCTACTCTTCAGTGTGTGCTCAACTCCACACCTCATTCTACTCTTCAGTGTCCTCAACTCCACACCTCACTCTACTCTTCAGTGTGTGCTCAACTCCACACCTCACTCTACTCTTCAGTGTCCTCAACTCCACACCTCACTCTACTCTTCAGTGTCCTCAACTCCACACCTCATTCTACTCTTCAGTGTGTGCTCAACTCCACACCTCATTCTACTCTTCAGTGTGTGCTCAACTCCACACCTCATTCTACTCTTCAGTGTCCTCAACTCCACACCTCATTCTACTCTTCAGTGTCCTCAACTCCACACCTCATTCTACTCTTCAGTGTCCTCAACTCCACACCTCATTCTACTCTTCAGTGTCCTCAACTCCACACCTCATTCTACTCTTCAGTGTCCTCAACTCCACACCTCACTCTACTCTTCAGTGTCCTCAACTCCACACCTCATTGTACTCTTCAGTGTGTGCTCAACTCCACACCTCATTCTACTCTTCAGTGTCCTCAACTCCACACCTCACTCTACTCTTCAGTGTCCTCAACTCCACACCTCATTCTACTCTTCAGTGAGTGCTCAACTCCACACCTCACTCTACTCTTCAGTGTCCTCAACTCCACACCTCATTCTACTCTTCAGTGTCCTCAACTCCACACCTCATTCTACTCTTCAGTGTCCTCAACTCCACACCTCATTCTACTCTTCAGTGTCCTCAACTCCACACCTTACTCTACTCTTCAGTGTCCTCAACTCCACAGCTCATTGTACTCTTCAGTGTCCTCAACTCCACACCTCATTCTACTATTCAGTGTCCTCAACTCCACACCTCACTCTACTCTTCAGTGTCCTCAACTCCACACCTCATTCTACTCTTCAGTGAGTGCTCAACTCCACATCTCATTCTACTCTTCAGTGTGCTCAACTCCAGACCTCATTCTACTCTTCAGTGTGTGCTCAACTCCACACCTCATTCTACTCTTCAGTGTGTGCTCAACTCCACACCTCATTCTACTCTTCAGTGTCCTCAACTCCACACCTCATTCTACTCTTCAGTGTCCTCAACTCCACACCTCACTCTACTCTTCAGTGTCCTCAACTCCACACCTCATTCTATTCTTCAGTGTGTGCTCAACTCCACACCTCATTCTACTCTTCAGTGTCCTCAACTCCACACCTCATTCTACTCTTCAGTGTCCTCAACTCCACACCTCACTCTACTCTTCAGTGTCCTCAACTCCACACCTCATTCTACTCTTCAGTGTGTGCTCAACTCCACACCTCATTCCACTCTTCAGTGTGTGCTCAACTCCACACCTCACTCTACTCTTCAGTGTCCTCAACTCCACACCTTACTCTACTCTTCAGTGTGTGCTCAACTCCACACCTCATTCTACTCTTCAGTGTCCTCAACTCCACACCTCACTCTACTCTTCAGTGTCCTCAACTCCACACCTCACTCTACTCTTCAGTGTCCTCAACTCCACACCTCACTCTACTCTTCAGTGTCCTCAACTCCACACCTCATTCTACTCTTCAGTGTGTGCTCAACTCCACACCTCATTCTACTCTTCAGTGTCCTCAACTCCACACCTCATTCTACTCTTCAGTGTGTGCTCAACTCCACACCTCACTCTACTCTTCAGTGTCCTCAACTCCACACCTCATTCTACTCTTCAGTGTCCTCAACTCCACACCTCATTCTACTCTTCAGTGTCCTCAACTCCACACCTCACTCTACTCTTCAGTGTCCTCAACTCCACACCTCACTCTACTCTTCAGTGTGTGCTCAACTCCACACCTCACTCTACTCTTCAGTGTGTGCTCAACTCCACACCTCATTCTACTCTTCAGTGTCCTCAACTCCACACCTCACTCTACTCTTCAGTGTCCTCAACTCCACACCTCATTCTACTCTTCAGTGAGTGCTCAACTCCACACCTCATTCTACTCTTCAGTGTCCTCAACTCCACACCTCATTCTACTCTTCAGTGTCCTCAACTCCACACCTCATTCTACTCTTCAGTGAGTGCTCAACTCCACACCTCATTCTACTCTTCAGTGTCCTCAACTCCACACCTCACTCTACTCTTCAGTGTCCTCAACTCCACACCTCATTCTACTCTTCAGTGTGCTCAACTCCACACCTCATTCTACTCTTCAGTGTCCTCAACTCCACACCTCATTCTACTCTTCAGTGTCCTCAACTCCACACCTCATTCTACTCTTCAGTGAGTGCTCAACTCCACACCTCATTCTACTCTTCAGTGTCCTCAACTCCACACCTCATTCTACTCTTCAGTGTCCTCAACTCCACACCTCACTCTACTCTTCAGTGTCCTCAACTCCACACCTCACTCTACTCTTCAGTGTCCTCAACTCCACACCTCACTCTACTCTTCAGTGTCCTCAACTCCACACCTCACTCTACTCTTCAGTGTCCTCAACTCCACACCTCATTCTACTCTTCAGTGTGTGCTCAACTCCACACCTCATTCTACTCTTCAGTGTGTGCTCAACTCCACACCTCATTCTACTCTTCAGTGTCCTCAACTCCACACCTCATTCTACTCTTCAGTGTCCTCAACTCCACACCTCATTCTACTCTTCAGTGTCCTCAACTCCACACCTCATTCTACTCTTCAGTGTCCTCAACTCCACACCTCATTCTACTCTTCAGTGTCCTCAACTCCACACCTCACTCTACTCTTCAGTGTCCTCAACTCCACACCTCATTGTACTCTTCAGTGTGTGCTCAACTCCACACCTCATTCTACTCTTCAGTGTCCTCAACTCCACACCTCACTCTACTCTTCAGTGTCCTCAACTCCACACCTCATTCTACTCTTCAGTGAGTGCTCAACTCCACACCTCACTCTACTCTTCAGTGTCCTCAACTCCACACCTCATTCTACTCTTCAGTGTCCTCAACTCCACACCTCATTCTACTCTTCAGTGTCCTCAACTCCACACCTCATTCTACTCTTCAGTGTCCTCAACTCCACACCTCACTCTACTCTTCAGTGTCCTCAACTCCACACCTCACTGTACTCTTCAGTGTGTGCTCAACTCCACACCTCATTCTACTCTTCAGTGTCCTCAACTCCACACCTCACTCTACTCTTCAGTGTCCTCAACTCCACACCTCATTCTACTCTTCAGTGAGTGCTCAACTCCACACCTCATTCTACTTTTCAGTGTGCTCAACTCCAGACCTCATTCTACTCTTCAGTGTGTGCTCAACTCCACACCTCATTCTACTCTTCAGTGTGTGCTCAACTCCACACCTCATTCTACTCTTCAGTGTCCTCAACTCCACACCTCATTCTACTCTTCAGTGTCCTCAACTCCACACCTCACTCTACTCTTCAGTGTCCTCAACTCCACACCTCACTCTACTCTTCAGTGTCCTCAACTCCACACCTCACTCTACTCTTCAGTGTCCTCAACTCCACACCTCATTCTACTCTTCAGTGTGTGCTCAACTCCACACCTCATTCTACTCTTCAGTGTCCTCAACTCCACACCTCATTCTACTCTTCAGTGTGTGCTCAACTCCACACCTCACTCTACTCTTCAGTGTCCTCAACTCCACACCTCATTCTACTCTTCAGTGTCCTCAACTCCACACCTCATTCTACTCTTCAGTGTCCTCAACTCCACACCTCACTCTACTCTTCAGTGTCCTCAACTCCACACCTCACTCTACTCTTCAGTGTGTGCTCAACTCCACACCTCACTCTACTCTTCAGTGTGTGCTCAACTCCACACCTCATTCTACTCTTCAGTGTCCTCAACTCCACACCTCACTCTACTCTTCAGTGTCCTCAACTCCACACCTCATTCTACTCTTCAGTGAGTGCTCAACTCCACACCTCATTCTACTCTTCAGTGTCCTCAACTCCACACCTCATTCTACTCTTCAGTGTCCTCAACTCCACACCTCATTCTACTCTTCAGTGAGTGCTCAACTCCACACCTCATTCTACTCTTCAGTGTCCTCAACTCCACACCTCACTCTACTCTTCAGTGTCCTCAACTCCACACCTCATTCTACTCTTCAGTGTGCTCAACTCCACACCTCATTCTACTCTTCAGTGTCCTCAACTCCACACCTCATTCTACTCTTCAGTGTCCTCAACTCCACACCTCATTCTACTCTTCAGTGAGTGCTCAACTCCACACCTCATTCTACTCTTCAGTGTCCTCAACTCCACACCTCATTCTACTCTTCAGTGTCCTCAACTCCACACCTCACTCTACTCTTCAGTGTCCTCAACTCCACACCTCACTCTACTCTTCAGTGTCCTCAACTCCACACCTCACTCTACTCTTCAGTGTCCTCAACTCCACACCTCACTCTACTCTTCAGTGTCCTCAACTCCACACCTCATTCTACTCTTCAGTGTGTGCTCAACTCCACACCTCATTCTACTCTTCAGTGTGTGCTCAACTCCACACCTCATTCTACTCTTCAGTGTCCTCAACTCCACACCTCATTCTACTCTTCAGTGTCCTCAACTCCACACCTCATTCTACTCTTCAGTGTCCTCAACTCCACACCTCATTCTACTCTTCAGTGTCCTCAACTCCACACCTCACTCTACTCTTCAGTGTCCTCAACTCCACACCTCACTCTACTCTTCAGTGTCCTCAACTCCACACCTCATTGTACTCTTCAGTGTGTGCTCAACTCCACACCTCATTCTACTCTTCAGTGTCCTCAACTCCACACCTCACTCTACTCTTCAGTGTCCTCAACTCCACACCTCATTCTACTCTTCAGTGTCCTCAACTCCACACCTCATTCTACTCTTCAGTGTCCTCAACTCCACACCTCATTCTACTCTTCAGTGTCCTCAACTCCACACCTCACTCTACTCTTCAGTGTCCTCAACTCCACACCTCATTCTACTCTTCAGTGAGTGCTCAACTCCACACCTCATTCTACTCTTCAGTGTGCTCAACTCCAGACCTCATTCTACTCTTCAGTGTGTGCTCAACTCCACACCTCATTCTACTCTTCAGTGTGTGCTCAACTCCACACCTCATTCTACTCTTCAGTGTCCTCAACTCCACACCTCATTCTACTCTTCAGTGTCCTCAACTCCACACCTCACTCTACTCTTCAGTGTCTTCAACTCCACACCTCATTCTACTCTTCAGTGTGTGCTCAACTCCACACCTCATTCTACTCTTCAGTGTCCTCAACTCCACACCTCATTCTACTCTTCAGTGTCCTCAACTCCACACCTCATTCTACTCTTCAGTGTCCTCAACTCCACACCTCATTCTACTCTTCAGTGTGTGCTCAACTCCACACCTCATTCCACTCTTCAGTGTGTGCTCAACTCCACACCTCACTCTACTCTTCAGTGTCCTCAACTCCACACTTCTACTCTTCAGTGTGTGCTCAACTCCACACCTCATTCTACTCTTCAGTGTCCTCAACTCCACACCTCACTCTACTCTTCAGTGTCCTCAACTCCACACCTCATTCTACTCTTCAGTGTCCTCAACTCCACACCTCACTCTACTCTTCAGTGTCCTCAACTCCACACCTCATTCTACTCTTCAGTGTGTCCTCAACTCCACACCTCACTCTACTCTTCAGTGTCCTCAACTCCACACCTCATTCTACTCTTCAGTGTCCTCAACTCCACACCTCATTCTACTCTTCAGTGTCCTCAACTCCACACCTCATTCTACTCTTCAGTGTCCTCAACTCCATACCTCACTCTACTCTTCAGTGTCCTCAACTCCACACCTCACTCTACTCTTCAGTGTCCTCAACTCCACACCTCATTCTATTCTTCAGTGTGTGCTCAACTCCACACCTCATTCTACTCTTCAGTGTCCTCAACTCCACCCCTCCTTGCACTCTTCACTGTGTCCTCAAGTCCACCCCTCACTCTAGTCTTCAGCGTGCCCTCCAGAGCACTCCACCTTATTCTGCTCTGTGGTGAGTCTCTTCACAACACCCCTTCCATGTGCCCCTGCTTCCTTGGCTCGTGGGCACCCCACGGGCCGGGCTCTGGGAACAGTCCCATGAGGGCAGCCCTTTTAGGGACAGGTGTCTGAAGCCCACGAGGCCAAACCCGGGCTCTGCGGCCGCCGTGGACCCCAGGACCCAGGCAGGGTGGGAAGAGTTGAGAAGAGGGCTCCCTGCAGAGCCACTGGTCTTGGGAAAAGCGACTGAATGGCCAGTATGGAGCGGGCACAGGGCAGGGCGCAGAGGCCAGGCCTGGGAAGACTCTGTTCAGCACCCAGCTCCTCGGGTCTGGGCTTCTCCTTGTCAGGAGCCAGTCAAGGTCCTCCCTCCTCCCCCCACCCACCACAGGACCGAGAGCACCCTGAGCCCTAAGGTCACAGCCACAGGGCCAATGGTCCCGGGAGGAGGAGAAGTGCTGTCACTGGGGCAGCTCCTCCCAGGGACATGCTGCAGGCCACGTGCCCCTCCACAGCACCCACGCGTGCTCAACCACAGGGCATACTCACTGTCTTCTCCAGGACAGGGCATGCCCGGCTCCTCAGGGATGCTGGGGAAAACTAGAGGGAGAGGAAAAGGAAAGCGGGCACGTTAGTGTCCTCTGCTGCGTCCTCAGCACCACGGAGCCCGTCAGACACATGCTGCCACCCAGAAGACGCACAGGAGGCCACCCGCGGGGCCTCCACACCCACGTCTGTCTAGGTGTCCAAATTGTATTTGTAAGGCTTCAAGATTCACCAAAACGTCAGTGAGGTCTGAACAAAGCTCTCAGGACAACACATGATTTGCATTTAATAAACCATATGGAAATGGTAAGAATTGGCCACAGGCCTGCACGCTCATCTGACCGCTTCATTCAGTGTTGGTACTCTACCACCTGAACAGCCACATCTGGGCTTGCTGATTTACAGGACAAAAAATGTCTCACCCATGGGTGGCTCACACTTGTAATCCTAGCTACTATCAGGAGATCTAAACTCTTATTTCCAATTAACTACCAGAAAACTAGAAGTGGAGCTGTGGTTCAAAGTGGTAGAGTGCTATACTCAAGCTAAAAGCTCAAGGACAGTGCCTAGGCCCTGAGTTCAAGCCCCACACTGACCAACCAACCAACTAACCAAAAAAATATATAAATATCTGTCTTTTCAGCCTAGGCCAGCTTGGAACCTTGATCCTTAAATCTCAGCCTCTAGAGTTGCTGGGATTACAGGGGCTAGCCACTGGTAGCTAGCTTTATTATTTTTTTTTTAAGACTAGCAGAGTAAATGTATTCCAACATGAAGGGAAAGCCATGAAAGAACTTGGAGAGGCTCTGTACATGAAAATGAGATCCAAAGGAGAAGTGCCTAAAGCAAACTTTTAAGACACACTCAGGGCCAAGTGTGATGGCTTATGCTTGTAATCTTAGCTATTCAGGAGGCAGAGATCGGGGAATCAAGGTGGAAAGCCACCTTGACCCTCTTATCTTCAATTAACCTCCAGAAAAGGAGAAGTGGTGCTCGGCTCAAGGGTAAGGCAGTAGCCTTGAGCAGAAGAGCTCAGGGACAGCGCCCAGGTCAAGTTCAAAAAGCCCCACGACTCACCGAAAAAAAAAAAATTTAGGGCTGGGGATGTGGCCTAGTGGTGGAGGGCTTGCCTAGCATGCACAAAGACCAGGGTTCAATTCCTCGGTACCACATCCACAGAAAAAGCCGGAAGTGGCGCTGTGGCTCAAGCGGTAGAGCTCTACCCTTGAAAAAGCCTAAGGACAGCGCTCAGGCCCTGAGTTCAAGACCCAGGACAAGTAAAAAAAGAAAAAAAAAGAAAAAGAAAGAAAGGAATGTGTGTGTGTTGTCAGTCCTGGCATGAGCTCAGGGCCTGAGCACTGTCCAAGGCAGGCTGGCAGGAACAAGGGCGCAGGTTCATCCCCCAACCAAAACCCAAAGCTAGGGCAGGCTGGCCACACAGCAACAGGCACAGCCTCCCACCAGTGAAGAGGCCACGGCTGCTGCTGCACACCTGGGCCAGCCCTGACCTCTCTGGGACCCATCAGGACAATCCCTAGGACGGGAAGCTGGCCCCGCCGGTGGCCACGAGGTGAGGAGGTTCCAGAACACACGCTGTCAGACAGAGAGTGGCGCAGATTCAGCAGCATCATAATCCACCTTCTCAAGCTCTCTGCAGCCTGCGGCTTCCAAGCACCCTGCACGGGGGGCTGGTCTGCTGGTGCAGAGCAGTTCCGGTCCACCCAGGACCCAGGGCACACGGAGGGCGGGGGGCGGGGGCTGGCCAGCACTCACCGTGGATGACCAGGCCTTCCTCCTTGTGCTGACAGGCCAGGCGGAAGGCCTCTTCCAGCTCCATCTGCGAGGACACAGTGCAGGGGTCACCTGGGGAGGAGAGGGCATTGAGGCCCACAGGCTGCAGACCCGCTCACTCTGCACGTCTCATGCAGTCTCTGCAGTCTCCTGGTCCCCAGGACCACAGATCTCCAGAGTCAAATTCACCTGCAGCCCAAATCCCTGAGAGCCAGCTGAGCAGTGAGACCCCTGCCACCTTGTGGGGGGCAGAGGAGAATGCAGAGCCAGCCCGGCGGGGCAGCTTTCCCAGGAGGAAGCACCACCTGCTCTGCCCACTCTGCCAGGCATGCCCCCGACCCCCAGCTGCCAGCCAGGCGGGAGGAAGGGCCCTGCGCGGTGCAGGCCTCTCCCCCGGCGCCTGCCCGAGGCCTCCCGCAGAGGGCCACCAGAGCCACCCCCGCTTGGCCACAGCAGCGGATGGGTCCACGGCGCCTGTTCGAGGGACGCGGGGAAGCCCAGCAGCGCACGCACCTTCACTGTCCACCCACTTGAGGGTGAGCGGGTGCGGAAGGTGCAGGTCGCACATGTCCCGAATCTCCTCGCAGAGCTCCCAGAAGGTCGTCTCCGCGCCCACGCTGGTGATGAGGAGGTCCCTGGAGCAAAGAGGACACGCCGTCACCCTCCCCGTCCACTCAGACCCAGTCCGTACCTAGGTGACGTTCAGGTAGGTGAGAGGGAACCTCCCCACAGGCCATGTGACAGGAACCCACCCAGGACCGCTGACTAGTTTTAAGGGACTGCCAAGCACTCCAGGGCAGGGGAACCGGGTCAGAGCGCCTGGGTGGAGGGCAGCCGACTGCATCCAGGGCTGGGCGCCCAGCCTGAAGGAGGAAGCTGGACGCAGGAGACGGACACAGCCGGGCAGTCCAAATGCCTTGACGTCATTAGGGGAGACCGCCTGGGGAAAGCCAGCTGCATGGCTCACACCTCTTCTCGTAGGTACTCAGGAGGCTGACAGGAGGACAGCCAGCAGCCCAAAGCCAGCCAGCCAGGAAGCCAGGGGACTTACCACCAGAGCGGGAAGTGACACTGGCTCAAGGGGTAGAGTGCTAGCCTTGGGGGCCAAGCGTGTGGCCTAGTGGTAGAGTGCTGGCCTAGCACAAATGAAGCCCTGGGTTCGATTCCTGGGTACCACCTACAGAGATCTCAGCAGGCTGAGATCTGAGGATCAAAGTTCAAAGCCAGCTGGGGCACAAAAGGACCTGAGACTCTTATCTTCTACTGATCACTAGACAACAGGAAAGCGGGAAGTAGGGCTTAGCTCTAGGGGAGGGTGGTGGCCTAGAGCTGCAGAGCTCCGGGACAGTGCCCAGGCCCGGGGCAGGGCAGCGGGGAGCCTGGAGCTGCAGGGCTCAGGGACCGTGCCCAGGCCCAGGGCAGGACGGTGGGGAGCCTGGAGCTGCAGGGCTCAGGGATGGTGCCCAGGCCCAGGGCAGGACGGTGGGGAGCCTGGAGCTGCAGGGCTCAGGGATGGTGCCCAGGCCCGGGGCAGGACGGTGGGGAGCCTGGAGCTGCAGGGATCAGGGACGGTGCCCAGGCCCGGGGCAGGGCGGCGGGGAGCCTGGAGCTGCAGGGATCAGGGACGGTGCCCAGGCCCGGGGCAGGGCGGCGGGGAGCCTGGAGCTGCAGGGCTCAGGGACGGTGCCCAGGCCCGGGGTAGGGCGGCGGGGAGCCTGGAGCTGCAGGGCTCAGGGACGGGGCCCAGGCTGTGTTCAAACCCCAGGACCCTCAACGAGAAGAGGGGTCAGGGGCTCCTAGGACGCAGCCGGGAGCCTGGGGTGGGGAGGCCCCTCCTTCCGCCTCCCCGTGGACTCCAGGGTGTGCAAGGTGAGCCGGGCTCAGCGGGGCCTGGCCGGTCCCCTTGGCGACAGCCGCCGTCCCGGGTAGAGTTTCAGGGCTCTCCGCCCAGTGCCCATCGGCGGGTGCTGCCGGGGCCTGGGCGGGGGTCGGGGCCTGGGCGGGGGCCGGGTCGGGGGCCGGGGCCGGGGCCTGCGTCCCCAGCCAGAGGCTCGGGAGGGCTCGGCGTGGCGTCTGCGCCGGTGGCGGCGGGCGGGAGAAGGGGCCCGGCTGGGGCGGCGGGGCAGGCGCCACCTGGGGGCCTCGCACAGCCCCCGCCAGGCCTGGGGGCTCTGGACGCCTCTTCCCCCGGGGCCGGGAGGACGGGCTGGGTCCGGGTGGGGCGCCCCGCGCCCCGCGGCCGCCGCGCCTCCCCCGGCCCCGACCCCCGGCCTCGACCCGGCAGGAGCCCGGCCGCCGACTTCCCGGGCGCGCGCGCCCCGCCCCGGCGGCGACCTTGGGCCCCGCGGCGGGCGGACCCGGAGGCTCGGGAACCTCGGGCGCGGCTCTCCCTTCGCGGGGGGCGGCGGGGCGACTCCTTCCCGGCGGGGCGGCGGGGCGGCTCCTTCCCGGCGGGGCGCGCGGCGGCCCCGCGCCGGCCAAGCGTCCTGGAGCCCGGGCCCCGCGGACGACGCCCGCCCAGCGCGCTCGGAGCCGGGCCCCGCCGCCCGCGCCCCGTCGGTCCGCGCCCCGCGCCCCGCCGCCCGCGCCCCGTCGGTCCGCGCCCCGCGCTCACCCGCCGTAGTGCGCCTTCAGGCGGACGCGGGCGCCGCTCCCGTCCATGGGGAGGCCCGTCCGGCCCGGCATGGCGGCTCGGGCTCCGCCGTCAGCGCCGCGCCCCGGGCGCCCGGGCCTGAGGAGGCGCCGCCGCGGGGGGAGGGCGGGCGGGGCCGTCGGCGGGGCGTCGGGACGGGGCGGGGACCGAGGGGCGGCGGGCGGCGTCCGGCCGGGCCCGCGGCCGACCCAGGGGCGGCGGCCCCGCACCTGCGGCCAATGAGGGCGAGGCGGCGGCGCCGGCCAATCCCGGGCGCGGGCGGACACCTGTCGGGCGGGCCCGGCACCCGGGCCAATGGCGGCGCGCGCGGCGGGGCTCTGCCCGGCAACCGCGGCCCGGGCGCCCGAGCCGGACAGAGCGGGGCCGCCGGACGCCCGCCGCGCCCCGCCCCGACGCCCCAACCCGCCGCGCCCCGCCCCGGGCCCAACCCGCCCGACGCCCGCCCACCCCGCCCCGCCCGGACCCCCGCCCCGCCCCGCCCCGCCCCGCCCCGCCAGCCAGCGGGGGCAGAACCGCGACGGCAGCCGCGCCTCCTGCGGGGGGGCCCGGGGCGCGGAGGCCTCGAACGCTCCTGTGCTGGGGCCGCCCTCCTCCTGTCCTCCTGTCCTCCTGTCCTCCTGTCCTCCTCCTGTCCTCCTGTCCTCCTGTCCTCCTGTCCTCCTCCTGTCCTCCTGTCCTCCTGTCCTCCTGTCCTCCCGTCCTCCTCCTGTCCTCCTGTCCTCCCGTCCTCCTCCTGTCCTCCTGTCCTCCTCCTGTCCTCCTCCTGTCCTCCTCCTGTCCTCCTGTCCTCCTGTCCTCCTCCTGTCCTCCTGTCCTCCTGTCCTCCTCCTGTCCTCCTCCTGTCCTCCTCCTGTCCTCCTGTCCTCCTCCTGTCATCCTCCTGTCCTCCTGTCCTCCTGTCCTCCTGTCCTCCCGTCCTCCTCCTGTCCTCCTGTCCTCCCGTCCTCCTCCTGTCCTCCTGTCCTCCTCCTGTCCTCCTCCTGTCCTCCTGTCTTCCTCCTGTCCTCCTGTCCTCCTCCTGTCCTCCTGTCCTCCTGTCCTCCTCCTGTCCTCCTGTCCTCCTGTCCTCCTCCTGTCCTCCTGTCCTCCTGTCCTCCTGTCCTCCTCCTGTCCTCCTGTCCTCCTGTCCTCCTGTCCTCCCGTCCTCCTCCTGTCCTCCTGTCCTCCCGTCCTCCTCCTGTCCTCCTGTCCTCCTCCTGTCCTCCTCCTGTCCTCCTCCTGTCCTCCTGTCCTCCTGTCCTCCTCCTGTCCTCCTGTCCTCCTGTCCTCCTCCTGTCCTCCTCCTGTCCTCCTCCTGTCCTCCTGTCCTCCTCCTGTCATCCTCCTGTCCTCCTGTCCTCCTGTCCTCCTGTCCTCCCGTCCTCCTCCTGTCCTCCTGTCCTCCTCCTGTCCTCCTCCTGTCCTCCTGTCTTCCTCCTGTCCTCCTGTCCTCCTCCTGTCCTCCTGTCCTCCTGTCCTCCTCCTGTCCTCCTGTCCTCCTCCTGTCCTCCTCCTGTCCTCCTGTCCTCCTCCTGTCCTCCTGTCCTCCTGTCCTCCTCCTGTCCTCCTGTCCTCCTCCTGTCCTCCTGTCCTCCTGTCCTCTTTCTGTCCTCCTGTCCTCATCCTGTCCTCCTGTCCTCCAGTCCTCCTATCCTCCCTCCTCCTCCTGTCCTCCCGTCCTCCTCCTGTCCTCCTGTCCTCCTCCTGTCCTCCTGTCCTCCTCCTGTCCTCCTGTCCTCCTGTCCTCCTGTCCTCCTCCTGTCCTCCTCCTGTCCTCCTGTCCTCCTCCTGTCCTCCTGTCCTCCTCCCTTCCTCCTCCTGTCCTCCTGTCCTCCTCCTGTCCTCCTCCTGTCCTCCTGTCCTCCTGTCCTCCTGTCCTCCTGTCCTCCTCCTGTCCTCCTCCTGTCCTCCTGTCCTCCTGTCCTCCTCCTGTCCTCCTGTCCTCCTCCTGTCCCTCCTGTCCTCCTGTCCTCCTGTCCTCCTCCTGTCCTCCTCCTGTCCTCCTGTCCTCCTGTCCTCCTCCTGTCCTCCTGTCCTCCTCCTGTCCTCCTGTCCTCCTCCTGTCATCCTCCTGTCCTCCTGTCCTCCTCCTGTCCTCCTGTCCTCCTGTCCTCCTCCTGTCCTCCTCCTGTCCTCCTGTCCTCCTGTCCTCCTCCTGTCCTCCTGTCCTCCTCCTGTCCTCCTTTCCTCCTGTCCTCCTCCTGTCCTCCTCCTGTCCTCCTGTCCCTCCTGTCCTCCTCCTGTCCTCCTGTCCTCCTCCTGTCCTCCTCCTGTCCTCCTCCTGTCCTCCTGTCCTCCTCCTGTCCTCCTGTCCTCCTGTCCTCCTGTCCTCCTCCTGTCCTCCTGTCCTCCTGTCCTCCTCCTGTCCTCCTGTCCTCCTCCTGTCCTCCTCCTGTCATCCTGTCCTCCTCCTGTCCTCCTGTCCTCCTGTCCTCCTCCTGTCCTCCTCCTGTCCTCCTGTCCTCCTGTCCTCCTCCTGTCCTCCTCCTGTCCTCCTGTCCTCCTGTCCTCCTCCTGTCCTCCTGTCCTCCTCCTGTCCTCCTGTCCTCCTGTCCTCCTCCTGTCCTCCTCCTGTCCTCCTGTCCTCCTGTCCTCCTCCTGTCCTCCTGTCCTCCTGTCCTCCTCCTGTCCTCCTGTCCTCCTCCTGTCCTCCTGTCCTCCTGTCCTCCTCCTGTCCTCCTCCTGTCCTCCTGTCCTCCTCCTGTCCTCCTGTCCTCCTGTCCTCCTGTCCTCCTCCTGTCCTCCTCCTGTCCTCCTGTCCTCCTCCTGTCCTCCTGTCCTCCTCCTATCCTCCTGTCCTCCTCCTGTCATCCTGTCCCCTCCTGTCCTCCTGTCCTCCTGTCCTCCTCCTGTCCTCCTCCTGTCCTCCTGTCCTCCTGTCCTCCTCCTGTCCTCCTGTCCTCCTCCTGTCCTCCTGTCCTCCTGTCCTCCTCCTGTCCTCCTCCTGTCCTCCTGTCCTCCTGTCCTCCTCCTGTCCTCCTGTCCTCCTCCTGTCCTCCTGTCCTCCTGTCCTCCTCCTGTCCTCCTCCTGTCCTCCTGTCCTCCTGTCCTCCTCCTGTCCTCCTGTCCCGTCCTCCTGTCCTCCTCCTGTCCTCCTGTCCTCCTCCTGTCCTCCTGTCCTCCTGTCCTCCTCCTGTCCTCCTGTCCTCCTGTCCTCCTGTCCTCCTCCTGTCCTCCTGTCCTCCTGTCCTCCTCCTGTCCTCCTGTCCTCCTCCTGTCCTCCTCCTGTCCTCCTGTCCTCCTGTCCTCCTCCTGTCCTCCTGTCCTCCTCCTGTCCTCCTCCTGTCCTCCTCCTGTCCTCCTGTCCTCCTCCTGTCCTCCTGTCCTCCTGTCCTCCTCCTGTCCTCCTGTCCTCCTGTCCTCCTGTCCTCCTCCTGTCCTCCTGTCCTCCTCCTGTCCTCCTCCTGTCCTCCTCCTGTCCTCCTGTCCTCCTCCTGTCCTCCTGTCCTCCTGTCCTCCTGTCCTCCTCCTGTCCTCCTCCTGTCCTCCTGTCCTCCTCCTGTCCTCCTGTCCTCCTCCTATCCTCCTGTCCTCCTCCTGTCCTCCTGTCCTCCTCCTGTCCTCCTGTCCTCCTGTCCTCCTCCTGTCCTCCTCCTGTCCTCCTGTCCTCCTGTCCTCCTCCTGTCCTCCTGTCCTCCTCCTGTCCTCCTGTCCTCCTGTCCTCCTCCTGTCCTCCTCCTGTCCTCCTGTCCTCCTGTCCTCCTCCTGTCCTCCTGTCCTCCTGTCCTCCTCCTGTCCTCCTCCTGTCCTCCTGTCCTCCTGTCCTCCTCCTGTCCTCCTCCTGTCCTCCTGTCCTCCTGTCCTCCTCCTGTCCTCCTGTCCTCCTGTCCTCCTCCTGTCCTCCTGTCCTCCTCCTGTCCTCCTGTCCTCCTGTCCTCCTCCTGTCCTCCTCCTGTCATCCTGTCCTCCTCCTGTCCTCCTCCTGTCCTCCTGTCCTCCTCCTGTCCTCCTCCTGTCCTCCTGTCCTCCTGTCCTCCTCCTGTCCTCCTCCTGTCCTCCTGTCCTCCTGTCCTCCTCCTGTCCTCCTGTCCTCCTCCTGTCCTCCTGTCCTCCTGTCCTCCTCCTGTCCTCCTCCTGTCCTCCTGTCCTCCTGTCCTCCTCCTGTCCTCCTCCTGTCCTCCTGTCCTCCTCCTGTCCTCCTGTCCTCCTGTCCTCCTGTCCTCCTCCTGTCCTCCTCCTGTCCTCCTGTCCTCCTCCTGTCCTCCTGTCCTCCTCCTATCCTCCTGTCCTCCTCCTGTCATCCTGTCCTCCTCCTGTCCTCCTGTCCTCCTGTCCTCCTCCTGTCCTCCTCCTGTCCTCCTGTCCTCCTGTCCTCCTCCTGTCCTCCTGTCCTCCTCCTGTCCTCCTGTCCTCCTGTCCTCCTCCTGTCCTCCTCCTGTCCTCCTGTCCTCCTGTCCTCCTCCTGTCCTCCTGTCCTCCTGTCCTCCTCCTGTCCTCCTGTCCTCCTCCTGTCCTCCTGTCCTCCTGTCCTCCTCCTGTCCTCCTGTCCTCCTGTCCTCCTGTCCTCCTCCTGTCCTCCTCCTGTCCTCCTGTCCTCCTCCTGTCCTCCTGTCCTCCTGTCCTCCTGTCCTCCTCCTGTCCTCCTCCTGTCCTCCTGTCCTCCTCCTGTCCTCCTGTCCTCCTCCTATCCTCCTGTCCTCCTGTCCCTCCTCCTTCCTCCTGTCCTCCTGTCCTCCTCCTGTCCTCCTCCTGTCCTCCTGTCCTCCTGTCCTCCTCCTGTCTCCTGTCCTCCTCCTGTCCTCCTGTCCTCCTGTCCTCCTCCTGTCCTCCTCCTTCCTCTGTCCTCCTTCCTCCTCCTGTCCTCCTCCTGTCCTCCTGTCCTCCTGTCCTCCTCCTGTCCTCCTGTCCTCCTCCTGTCCCTCCTCCTGTCCTCCTCCTGTCCTCCTGTCCTCCTCCTGTCCTCCTGTCCTCCTCCTGTCCTCCTGTCCTCCTCCTGTCCTCCTCCTGTCCTCCTGTCCTCCTGTCCTCCTGTCCTCCTGTCCTCCTGTCCTCCTCCTGTCCTCTGTCCCTCCTCCTGTCCTCCTCCTGTCCTCCTCCTCCTGTCCTCCTGTCCTCCTGTCCTCCTCCTGTCCTCCTCCTGTCCTCCTGTCCTCCTCCTGTCCTCCTCCTGTCCTCCTGTCCTCCTGTCCTCCTCCTGTCCTCCTGTCCTCCTCCTGTCCTCCTGTCCTCCTGTCTCTCCTGTCCTCCTGTCCTCCTGTCCTCCTCCTGTCCTCCTGTCCTCCTGTCCTCTCCTGTCCTCCTGTCCTCCTCCTGTCCTCCTGTCCTCCTGTCCTCCTGTCCTCCCTGTCCTCCTCCTGTCCTCCTGTCCTCCTCCTGTCCTCCTCCTGTCCTCTCCTGTCCTCCTGTCCTCCTCCTGTCCTCCTGTCCTCCTCCTGTTCTCCTCCA